>NW_026596073.1:12444784-12492713 GCF_907164565.1 Psammomys obesus | reverse complement strand
AAGAAGAAGAAGAAGAAGAAGAAGAAGAAGAAGAAGAAGAAGAAGAAAGGAAAAAGCTGGGATGGGTTGTGTCATGCATTCTGATGGAGATGCATCAGCAGCCTGGAAACTCGGAGAATTTTTATATCCTGCTGAATGAGGAGGCGGGTTTATTATATACAGATGAACTAGGTTAAGTTAATCTTGGTATGAGGTCTCTGAGGGAAGCTATCACTAATACATAAGTTCTTTTTAAAGGCTTAATTTATTTATTACCTTTATACAATATTCTGCCTGTATGTATGCCTGCAAGGCCAGAAGGGGGCACCAAATCACATTATAGATGGTTATGAGCCACCTTGAACTCAGGACCTCTGGAAGAACAGCCAGTGCTCTTGACCTCTGAGCCATCTCTCCAACCCCAATATATAAGTTCTTGATTTTAAAGTAATCAAATACATGTTTTACTTTTAATATCTAATGTTCTTAGCCTTTAATATAGGGCGTAGTTTAAATTTTTCACAGAACAAGGTAAGAAAAGTTCCACTTCAACTCACTTCCAAAACCTTGAAGCATCAGCTTTCACATTCAAGGCTCTAGTTCATCTAGAACTGAATTTTACTCACAGTGCGAGCTTGTATTGAAACAGTGTTCCTAGCACCAGGTACTGACCAATCCCTCCTCTCTCTAGTCATCTGAGAGGTTAAGCAGGAACTACAACCAGCAGCCTGCCTTCCTCTGGCTCCTTTCTGAGCTCTGTTCCCTGCCCTGATCCTTTTGTTTTTCATTCATGAATACGTCACCTTTCATTGTCATACCTTTGTAAGTCATAGTCTCTCATGGGACAGATTCCTCACCTACTTGTTCTTCAGTGGCAGCTGGGATTTCTCACCATTCCTTTCCATATTCATTCTAGAATTTGTTGATAAGTTCTATTTTAATATGAACAAAGACAAAAACCAGTTAAAATGATCCTTCAGTTTCTGTTGCAGAATAATTTGAGAAGTATTGGTATTAGTTCTTCTTTGAAGGTCTGATGGAATTTTGCACTACAGTGAGTCTATCTGGACATGGACTTATTTTGGTTGGAATATATGTACGTTCTTAAGTAAGTTTTTTATACAATATATTCTGATCACCATGGTTTCTCCTCTTCCAACTCCTCCCAGGTCCTTTCCACCTCCCCACTCACCCAATGTCATGCCATTCATACTCTCCTTTTAGAAAATAAACAGGTAAGCATAATGATGATAATAATAATATTTTTAAAAACACAGGAAGCATGCATACACACACATGAACAAAACATAAATTTAGAAAACATGATATATAACCAAAAGGTTAATAAGACAAAAAAAAATGCCATAACAAAGCAATGTGAGAAAAAAAAGTCTATAGAAATACAATTGAGTTTATTTTGTATTGGTCACCTAAAGCTGGGCATGGAGCTTGGATGGGAGATATTGCTGTGGGTATCTTTAAATTACTGCATCTAAATTTAGCTTCAGTATGTTAAATTTAAATATATATAAACTTATAATCAAGAAATCTGTTCATTTATTTGAGGTTTTCCTGTTTGGTGTAACTCCTTTCCTAATACAAAACCACACAAAGACCCAGCAAAAAAAGAAAATTACAGTCAAATATCCATATTTTCAAAACACATATAAAAAATCTTCATAATTTTAAACTAATTCAAGAACACATCAAAAATATCAACCATTTGATCAAGCTGCCTTTACCTCAGAGATATAGGTATGATTCGATAAACATAAACCAATAGACAAAAACTACATGATTATCTTATTACATACAAAAAAAGGCCTTTGGCAAAATCCAACATTTCTTCATGATAAAAGAGACTAGGGATACAAGGACCTCAACCTTAAGGCCTGATATTCTGAACATGATAGAAGAGAAGGTGGAGAATGGCCTTGAATTCATGACACAGGAAAGGACTTTAATAGCACAAGTACTAAGAACAGCAATTAATACATGGACACCCGTGAAGCCAAAAAGCTTCTCTACAGCAAAGGACACCATCATTCAAGCAAAGTGGCAGCCTACAGAATAGGAAAAAGTCTTTATCAATTAGACATCTGGTAGACAATCATTATCTAGACTACAGAAAAAAACTTTAAAAAAACCTGAACTTCACAAATAACCCAATTTAAAATTGGGATCGAAAACTAAACAGCGGGTTCTCAACAAATGGCTGAGAAACATTTAAATACATTTTCAGTATCCTTAGCAATAAGGAATATTAAAACTACTTTGAGATTTCATCTTACTGAAGTCAGGATGGCGAAAATCAAGTGAAAGAAGATTCTGATGAGGATGCACAAAGTGGGAAACACTTCTACACTGCGGGTGGGACTGCAAAATCATACAGCCACTATGGAGATAAGTGTGGTGGTTTCTCAAAAATCTGAGACTACTCTTGAGCATATACACAAAAGGATGTGCTAACCCGTGTTTCTTGCTGCTTTATTCACAAAACCCAGAAATTGGAAAGTATAAATGTCCAACAACTGGTGAATGGAAAATGAAAATGTGGCACATTTACATGCTGAGACACTTACTAAAGTGTTAAGAAAAATGAAATTTTCAGGTAAATGGATGGATCTAGAAACAATAACCTTGAGTGAGGTAATCCAGGCCCCAAACAGCAAATATTGCATGTTTTCTCTATGTGGGTGTTTGCTTTTAAGCTTTCTATATTAGTGCTTCAATCTGCATAACTGTAGAAGTTACTTATCTAGTAAGGGACCACGTGAGAAGAAGAGATCCCAAGGAAGAAAAAAAAGAATATAATTTTAAGGAGAGATAAAGGCAAAACTAAAATAGGAGGATTAAATAGGAAGAGGGAGAGGAGATGAGGGAAAGGAAGAGAGTAATCGGGACGAGAATAACCCCACTAGACATCTTTTCCCACTGTATTTGTCAGCGTTCTCTAGAATAAGAGAACTTATAGAATAAATCCACATGTATCAAACCCCAACCCAAACATCGCAGGCTATTGCTCACTCCACAACCCAAAAGTGAGGCCCTGTTGCCGAAAACAATGCTTAACTTACACGGATAAATTGATCTGGTCCCAGCTAAAAGCTTCATTCCTTCTGACCAGCATTCCTGATCCTGGTAGGTATTCAGCAAGCCACCAGAGGAGAAAAATTAATCATCAACATCATTCAGCTTCAAAACCTGAGATCTATATCACAGATATTTCTACAAGACATAGTGATAGAAATGTTACGGTATAACCAATTATTTTTCATTAGATTTAAGGCCCACTCCATGAGATGAAACCTATACTTCTGACCAAGAATGACCAAGAATCTGACACTAGCTAGTTTTGGGGCCCTGCTGCTCCATGTCTGTCTCTTCACCTGGAGTTAGCCGGGCCCTTTGTGTCACAGGCTAGACTGGAGGGAGTTAGGCTTGGCTGGGGAGGATGGATGCAGGTAAGATCTTGGTTGGCATGGTTACAGTGGGGACAAGGAACACACCCAGGAACAGCTTTGGAGAACTAGTTTGTTTGGGGTGGGGTGGGTTATGCCTCTCAGGAGTTGGCCAGGGTCTCTGAGGCAAGGTTTCTGTTGCTGTGTACCATGGCCAGAGCGGGGGTGTTGGAAGATGCTTCATTTGCATACCCAGGACTGGGAGGGGTGGACCTTGAAGGGGGAGAGAAGCCTGACAGCTATCAAGGTAATAAATTCTTACTAGAGTTGATGGTGGGGCAGCTGACTTTATGGTACGAGGTTGGGAAGGGGGGAGGTAGCCATTGTGTGCCATCATCTGAGGTATCCAGGGTCGAAGATCTCCTGGACCCTTCCTTCAAAATCCTGGGCAATTATGGTCCCACATGGCCCTAGAGAGAAAACCTATGACTGTTGTTCTACTAAAAGAATATGGCAATAAAATGATTCTCAGCAAGATATTGTTATATCCATAGATCAGTCCTTTGCTCAAGTCTCATCAGAAAAACTGCTCATAGACGGCCATTGACACAGACAGCCACAACTGGAAAACATCCAGAGAGTGAGAGTCTGGAACACTCAGTCCGTCAAACTCCTCCCCTCAGAGATCAGGCAACTATGTGGAAGAGGAAGCAGAAACATTTTAAGAGCCAGAGGTTATAGGTGGCTCCAAGGAAACAGTGCCATCCAAACACAACAAGACTCTTGCATTATTAACTCAGAGAAACGGTGGCAGCACACACAAGGCCTGCAAAGATGAGAACAAGAAAGAAAGTCAGGGCCCCGGCTCTGAGAAGGGGAACTGCAAATTCCCATCTCTAACCAGAAAGGTATTTGTAATTTGTTCTGTCGACAAAAAAAGAAAATCAGTTTCACTTCAACCACACTCCTGGATAATCTCCATGTTCAGGAGTAGTTGACCAATCCAAAACTGGCTCTATATTTGTTTGTTTAGGCTTCTTATCTTTTCTTTTGTTTTCTGCCTTACTGATTTTTTTTTTGTTTACTTTGATTTTTGTTTGGTTTTTTTTTTGTTGTTGTTGTTTGGAGAGAGAGAATATGCATTTGGGTAGGTAGAGTTGGGGAGGAATTGGGGGGAAGGCAGAAACATCATCAAAACATATTGTGTAAATTTTTAATTTTTAAAATATTTATTTATCCACTTACATCCTGATAATAGCCCCTCCCTCCTCTCCTCCAAATCCTACCCTCCATCCCTCTTTCTTAAAAAAAAAAAAAAAAAAAAAAAAGACAATAACTCAGCCACTCAGATCTAACAATCCCATGTTACCTCATGAGAGTAGATGAGGCTTCAGCTTCGGTCTACCCTAAAGCTTGTCATCCTTTTTCTTATTATTTGTCTAACAAGGTAAGAAAAGCACCGTTTTCTCCTTAGAATCATCTTAGGAGTTCAGCAATTATTCTCTCTTTCTCATGATGACAGGACCTACGAAGCATGTAAGAATGAGTCACATAGGAGTTCACACCAGGACATCTGTTACATGTAACTGGCATTCCTTCCCTCTAAAGGTAAAACTTAAAGCCAGACATCAGGAAAGAAGACTTACAAGAATGAATCAAAGCAGTGTAGTGCCAGTTCCTGCTGGGGATTGATGGTGAGTTACTAGTTCTAGACGGATCCCTAAACAATCAGAGAGAATTCCAGTGCAAGCAAGGAGAAGCCTGTCTGTGTTTGGGGCCAGGTTACCAGTGACTCAATAACAAGAGCGCATCTTCTGCTCTCATCCGACACAATGGCTATTGGGCCTTGTTACCAAGGTGGGATTGGGTTGACATTTAAAATGCTAACATTAGCCAAGTATGTACAGCGATAAAGAGAACAAAACCAGGGCTTTAAGTGGCCGGAGGTGAGTGAAGACTTGTGAGAAAAGTCTTATCCTCCCCTCCCCCTTGCTTCGTTTGCTTTAAGAGAAAGAAATATGGAGCACATTTGGGAGGTGAGAGCAGTGACCACGGAGCAGGAGCCACAGAGGACCCCGGGAAGCCAGAAATGGGACCAAGTTCATCAGTGAACACAGAACAAAAAGGGAAGAAGTTTTACATCCGACAGAACTAATTTAGCATTGCCTCTTGGGTCAGTATTCCTGTGTGAAGCAGGTACACACTGGCTCACGGCGAATGAACTGCAGTGACACTCGATGATGGAGATACTTTATCCTGAGCCTAGAGCTAGTGGACATTTTGTTTTCTCTTGTTTGGTTGCTGAAACTCAACTGGATGTGGATTTAGAGTTCACAGACCTAGACCACAGCTCAAAGCCACTTGAAAGGCAGAGGAATCTCATATCATTCCTGCTAAATGTCAGCAGAGCCCACCTAGTGGTCTAATCACCCCAACTCGGCTTAGGGGTTTCCCTCCCACACATGCTTTTGACCATTAATCAGTAATCCACAGAGGGAAAAAAAAAACCTGTACTTTCGAAATTGGTTTTAAAAGTCCCACCAGAGCTGGGTTTCTTCATGGTTTACCTGCCTCCCAACCCCCTAATATTATTTCAATGACAGCAGCTTAGGGGCAATAGGTGAGGTGGCGGTTGGTAAAATTTCCTTCTTGCAACTTAAAGCCAAAGCAGTGTGGCGGGACCCAGCTGAGAAGCTCACTTCCTGTCAGTGCACAGTTCGCTCCAAGCCACTCTTGCTCTGGGCTGCCAGGGCCTGTGGTCTGAACTATGTGACACCAAGATTCAATTACTGTAAAGTGTCTGTTTACTAACTGACATTTCCAGTAATCTTGTTGTGGGTTCAACATGCTCTGAGGCTAATCAGAGAAGCTTCAAAGAGGAGACTAAAAAAATGTTTTATTGACAAATGGTCACTCTCAGTTCTGCTCAAAGTATGGAAAAGTTCTCAGAACTCAGCAGGCATGACTAAGTAAATTTAGTTGAGCTTTGGGGTTGGGAGACTTGGAGGCCTGGAAGGCTGCAGTGCTTCTCTTGGTGGGAAAGGTCTGGAGAAGTTCTTCTGGAGTCCTCCTTCACTCTCCCTGGCCTGGTGACAAATACACAGCCTCTCACATTGTTCCTCACTGTGAGCAAACAACACCGATCCAAACAACACTTGGCCCACCTACCATCAACGACTATAATTCAGACACTTTTCCTTTTTATATACAATAACGCGTGCTCATTTGGGGGAACTAATGTTTAAATTTTAACAAATTTATCAGGTTCCAGATAAATGCACATAGCTTATAAAATAATGCAAACATCTCTTACAACCCCCCGAGTTTTCTTGGTTGGAGAGTTCTAATCATTTTGTTTCTACTACAGATTTTTTAAGTAAGTCCTCTCCTCCCTCTAGTTTTAGGGTATCAGTAAAGCCATAAATTCTTACCTATCTTGACCCTCAGAAATGTATGGGACTTGGTCTCAAAATATCAAATGTCAAGCTATAAGACTGATTGAAGGAAACTCGGTGAAAGTTCATATATCTTTCCATTCTTCTTCAAGGATGCACAGCTGATAAGGTAAGATGAAAATGGCCAAATGTACCCAGACTTTTATGATTCAGGTTGAGGAGTTTTCTTTAATACTATTTTGTATGGTTGGCTATGACTAGTGTGGCATATTACGTATCCTTGCAGTTTCACTCTGAAAGTCTACGCTTGAACATCTCTAATAAAACAGTGTGGCACATGCTTTCAAGCCCAATGAAAGAACCATCAGCACCTGAGGTTGGCTTATTTCATCACTATTTTGGGAGTTTAGGGTCCAATATTTTTTTTAGAATTAAACAACTCTTTCCAGGACAATTGTTGAGGCTTCCCCACATCACTAGTGGAGCCATCACACATCCTTCACCCAACCATGTCCCCTAGGTCTTTTCATATGTTCCATGAAAAAAAAAAAAATTAAACCTCAAAACTCGAAAGGTGCCTAAGCAGAAATTTCTTTGTGCACTCAGGTTGAAAACATGTGTCGTACTGTTTTATTGGGGATGTTCAAGCATAGAGCTTCATAGTGAAGCTATGCAGGTGAGGGACCACCTGGGAATGAGAAAAACAACTGTGATTATTTGAATTGAAGCCAGGTGCAGATAGCTCTTGAAGAGCATGGTGAACTGTTCTGAGAAAAACCATAAGCAACCAGCTGTAAACTATCTACAACCAGCTGTAAACTATCTTCATGCTATTCTTGCTGACCAATCAATGTATAGAGCAAAAGTGGTCTGATTTTTAAGTATAAAAACCCTGTGCTTTGCATGTTCGGGGTTGTCGCCTGTCTTTGGAGGGCGATCCCATTGTGATTGGAATAAACCTCTTGCTTTTGCATCAAGCTGTGGTCTGTGAGTGTTCCTGGGAAGGAAGCTCAGGGTGTGACCCTGAGCTCCTGAGCTGTGAGACTCCAGGTCTTACACAGGGATACATAATATGTCACACTATTCATAGGAAACCATATAAAAGAGTTAGTAAAGGACTTTTACAACTTGACCCTCGGGCGTAGTACTAAGCTTCCTCCCCTCCAGCAGATGGTCTGCCCCAAACCTGGCTCAGAAAAGAAAGAATCCCTCAGGAGACCAGAGGTGGCTTTCACTCCAAGTGAAAAAGTCTCCAGACATTATTATGGGCACAAAGATAATAGCAGGCAAAATTTGGATGTCTTGTAGGTAGAAGATAATCCCACGTTAGAAGAAGAAAACTAAGACATGTTGGACCTAATGAAGATCCATGCGGAGCATGATAGGTGCCATTCAAATGTATGGCAGTTTCTGCATACATCACAGATGGGAATGCTTCTAAGAATGCAAAAATAAGAAATGGTTATAACAAAACAACCTAATCCAGGTCTTTCCTGGTGCCAGTGTCATCTAGCAGCTTCTCTGCAAGGCTAGACAGTACAGCAGCGGTCTGACTTCTGAGCCATCTATGGTATGACAGCACAAGTTTTGTGGTATATTTCTCTTCCTTTTTTTTTTGTGCTCGGATTCTCTTCTCAACTTATCACCAACAAGCTCTGAAGAAGCTGTGCATATTGAATGTATATGAATGACTTAATGAAGCTTTCATGCTTGATTGGACCCAAAGAAGCACCGTGAGTCTCGAGTGTTTCTCTGGGCTTTGGAAGCCTGAGGTCTGAGATGAAATACAGTAATCTGAAAGACTGGGACTGGAGTATGGGTAGTTTAATAGAATGTATTAATTATAATAGACAATCAGATCTTTCTGGTTTTCGTAAGTTTGTAATAAAAATAAACCTGTGCCATTTGAATTTAATAGTAGAACTGAAAAAAATTAGTCAACATTTCCTAAAAGAACAGGTCCAAGTCCAACCCCAATAGATACATCTACAAAACACCCCCACACCTAATGCTCGGGGAACACTGAGGAAGAGGAAGCTGAAAGATTGTAAGGGCCAGAGGATCAGAACGTTTGCTGTGAGGTTGTGTCTCCTAGTAATGTCAGAAGCTATGATCATAAAGTCTTATCCACATGACTGCCCAGATGTGAGCTGAACAAGGAAGACACACAAAAAAAATTACAGACTGGATGAAGATATGTTCGTGAAGCCGCAACCCTACACAAAGGTCTCAGAAAACTGAGGCAATCTGGGAGCAGAAGAGGTGGGTCATCCCAGGCGAGAGTATACCAATTGGTTGTTCAGTGCCAAATGGTCAGCACTGAAACCATACATACAGGTAGCAGGATAGGGTCTGAACAGGTCACATTTAAGAATACGTGTATATGAATATATATATATATATATATATATATATATATATATGTGTGTGTGTGTGTGTGTGTGTGTGTGTGTGTGTGTGTGCATGCAATAACAATTAGTGAATTTGTCAATTTGAAGGAGAGTAGCAAAGGGTGTTTAGCAGGGTTTAGAGGGAGAAAAGGAAGGGAGAAATGTGGTTAATTTATAATCTCAAAAGTTAAAATATTAAAAATGAACAGTTTATCCCGACCTGTGTTCTTCACAAGTATGCGACTAGACTCTATCTTCTCCAACAGGGCTTCAGTGTTTACACTGGGAAAAATTGTTCTCAATTTTTAAAATAAGAATGCAAGAAGTAGACAGAAGCATGCTAGTAATAAATGAGCTTCGATGAATTTTTAATCCTTGAAAAGTCAAATTCAGGAAGGGTTTAAAGGACTCAGTGATGCATCCTAATGGGAAATTATTACGGCTTCCTACACAGCACCTTTGCCTACAGTAGCTGCCCTGTGATTAGGGTCAGTGTCCATTTGTAGGTTTCTCCCAAGAAGATACAGACACCACATAGCCTCTACTGATAGAACTTTATAACTCACAACGAGACGACTCATAACAGTAGCAAAATTAGTTAAAAAGTAGCAATGAAATAATTTTATGGTGGAGGACACAACATGAGGAACTGTATTAAAATGTCACAGCATTAGAAAGGTTGAGAACCACTGCTTTAAGAGAACAACGTAGCAACCAACCTTACTTGCCTTGGATTTCCCAGGTAACCAACTTTTGAAACTTAAACTAGTGCAGAGCAGTAGTCTTCTGTGCTCTGGACCCAAGCAGTGCGTATATATGATTTGGTGAAAGGAGAAAATTCAAAAGTTGAAAGCAACTTCCTTAAATAAAGCACAAAGATTAAAATTTCTGTATATTGGTTGATAGATAATGATGTTTGTTAGCTGGTTAAGTTAGGATCACTTGGAGCCAGAGACTTGATATCTTGTAAAACTTTACGAAAGATTTCTGTAAAGAATCTCATTCTTTCCCCATGTGATGCCTTTTATGCTGCTCAATAAATACAGAGCTAGACAGACACCACTCATATACACAGACACATACAGTCTGTACAAACACACACAGATCATATGACAAATAATGACACATAGGGATAGACAGACGCAGACACATGGACAAACAGATTCATGAGATAGGCTTCAGGCAGGCACAGATAATGCACAGAGGGCAGAAGACACAGGGAGCATAGAGCAGATTATTCAAATCTGGACTAGCTCTTGGTTAACCAATCCAAGGAGAAATGCTTTTTTTTTCTTTTCTTAATGCAGCACTATTGGAAACTCCGACTTAATCACTGATGTATTGTAATCTGTGCAGGATACGGCAATACAGAGAGTGTCTGAGGTTAATGAATCAGAAAGCAAAGGTAATAAGACTACTGCACACATTAAAAAAACTGAAACTTTGAGAAAGAAACAAAAATATGTAAACCATCAGGTACTTAAACAAGCAGAATAAAAGGAGAATAAAAAAATAAAATTATAAAATTTAAAAAATGGAATGAGACATGAAAAGCCACCATGCTCATAAAATAGAAACATAGGATAATGACATGGTCAACTTTGTGCAAATAACTACAGTGGTAAAGGATTTGATGACTTCTAAAAAGCTAAAAAGGTCAGAGACTCATGGACCTAGCTATGGTCCAAAACCAAGACATTTTCTTACTTTCCTATATACAATTCGGCACCTTATTTAATATGGACCAGACTTCCCAGTATTCCTGGACACAAAAGCCCATACCTCCTTCCCACACAGCTCTCTAAAACACCACCTTAAAACAGCCTACTTACAGGCCAAACAGGTAGAAGGCAAATCTCATAGATGGCCAAGACAAGAGTGAGATAAAGAGGGAGAATAGGATATAAGATACATTAAACTGGAGCAGTTTAGGAAGCAGCTGAAGGGTGACACAGAAAGTAGTGACAGAATGCATGGTAAGTCTGACCCTGACAGTCAGGGTGGAAGTGATGTCATCCGGCTGAGCAATGATAGACATGGTGGGACACATTAAGGAACAGACAGCGGCATAGAAGTTTACAATTCTATCATGTATTTAGGGTGTATAAACTTAATTTTACCATATCTAGTACTTCTGATATATATTAATATTTATTTATTTATTTATTTATTTATTTATTTATTTATTTATTTAGATGAGATGGTGAACATTGTGAACACTGGGGGTATTTTGTTTTATTCAGCACTTCACCATGAATTTTCCGCCATTTTAGAATAACATGTCACCACTTGCCACATCCTTTAAGGTGATTACATCATGTGGTGATTTGAATAGGAATGGCCCCCATAGGCTCATCTATTTGACCACTTAATCACCAGGAAGAAGCACTATTAAAAGGATTAAAAGGATTAAGAGGTGTGGCCTTGTCCACTGAGGGTGGGCTTGGAGATTTCAAAAGCCATGGCAGGCCCCCGTCTCTCCTTCTTCCTGCTGCCTGCAGATCAGGTTATGGGACTCTCAGCCACTGCTTCAGGACCTGCCTATATGCTGCCATGCTGTCCACCATGATGATAATAGACTAAAACCTCTAAAACTGTAAGCCAGCCCCCGTTAAGTGTTTTCTCTTATAAGGGTTGCCTTGGTCATGCCATCATGTCACACCAACGGGACCATGACAAGGACAAATCCATCCATGTCATCTGCCTCTGGTAATCTGCATACAGCTGCCTTGGTCATGGTGATGCAACACATACTCACAAATATGCTCAGTAGGCTCTTATTTCCATATTTCAAATATAAAGAAAATGCACAGTCAATATTCTGTTGAGTATAACTTAACCTCTTAAATTCAAACATATGTATAGATGTTAGGAACTAGAATTGGAGCACCTAGCATAGAGAGATAAGATTAATATTACATTTCCAGTAAGAGGCCTGGGTTAATTTTTTTTAATAATGTGCATAGTAGCATTATACTCACCTATGAATTTCATTCTAGGAGTAGAAAGTAGTATTACAAAGTAGTTCTTTTAATTATCTCCAACCTTCTTCCCCAAGGGGCATATGCTTCCAGTAGGCTCAGGTCTTGGCAACACCTGTGACGATGTTCATTCTCATCACCAAATATCCTGTCATCCCCAGTCCTTCTCTACAAAACAAAACCATAACTCTCCTCTGCAGATGGCTACACTAAATTCTGCAATCCGGACTCTTCTTTTGCAAGGATGGCAGGTGTTAGCCGGACTTCCTGTGCACACCCTGGTATAGTTCAGAAGCAACTCTCACAACACCTTTCGGTAGCTTACAGCCTGGGAGCAGCGAGTTAGTATACTTTGGTCATCAAGAAGTGTTACACAGCCACTAAGTGGGAAAAAAATAGAAAGCAGCTCCCCTATTCCTGCAAAAACTAAACAACACAAAATTCAACTCAACGTATTGGTTATAGAACACACTGTCCCCCACAAGAGTCCTCAAAATTTCATTCACAGGATGGAATTTGACTGAAAAAAAGGCCCATTCACTGTGGTTCTTAAAAGTTTCAAAGTAGAGCTATGCTTCAGGAAAGGCCTATGATTTCTCTCTCCTAGACTACCAAAATTACATAGCCACCTAAAATTCCACCAGAGATCAATTTTTATCTTTGTGAAACAGCTTAAGAAAAGTTCATCCACAAAAGAAAGAGAGAAAGAAAAAACAAAGAAAAAGAAACAAAAAAAGAAAGAGAATCATCTCCATGTCCTAGGAAAGCTGCGCCACTGATCAGAAGATCTCATTCCCCTTTAGGGCAGGAATGAAGGGGGCAATTATGCATGAACTCATTAACTTGAAGCTCCTGTACCCAGAGAGCCAAATATCAGACAGGGTCAGGATCCATTCCATTGCTACATTCACTCCTTCACCCATCCATCTGGCCAAATACTGTGTCCTGGGTCAAAGAAGCAGAATAAAACAGTAAACACACACACACATACTCCCACTAGTGCTGTGAAACAGTGCCACAAGCTTACTAGATATTACTGGTGCAGAATGTTCCAGAATCACATATAAGTCACCTACTTATGGGGAGAACTTTAAAGCTTCTCATACAGTGATTTCTAAGATGAGGAGCCAGATGCAGAGCAGCAAGCGGCCGACCAGAGGACCCCAGAGGAAGAACAGAAGGAAGGAGTGCCACAGTGTATGCACAATAACCCCTCAGGGTCCTCTGAGCATCATTCCAACGTCCCCACACATACTGCAGCCCCCTCATGCTCAAGCCCTTTACAGCAGACAACGTAAACTGTTCATTTCCTTTCTGCTTCCTGCGATTTCAAGTACGTGCATGAAACTTCAAGCACACCCTTCCCCAGGACAAGGACAGCTCTGTTCACAGCCAATCCCCTAGCAGAAGCAAAAAGTAGCTGCTGTATGAACGAAAGATGGGTGGGTATTTTGTCTATAAATTCACAGCTTTTGCCTAACCCACTACTTACACATTTACTCAGAATATTGTTCAAAGGGGATATTTACGTACTTTAAAATGTCCTATTCTGTAGCTTACACAGGAACCCAGAACACTGCACTCAGAAGCTCTAGGAATTCAGTGTACAGAAACTGTTTAAAGACTAAAACATTATGAGTTAAAACTTTAAAAATACACTTAATTTTTTTGTGGCAGGTGAGAAACAACTAGCTGTCCAAGCTGGGGAAATCTGAGCTGCTTCAATAAAACCCAGCTGTAGAGGCAGCATTTACCCAAGACATGGGTTATAGCTGGGGTTCTCAGAGTTAGTATCTAATATGCAAGAAGAGGGTTAGCCTACAAACATCTGCATGATAACATAAGATGGAGTTTACTGATGAAAAGCTGTTATGTCTATAATGTATCTCCCACCTCTACAACCCAACATATGTACGGCTCTTTTTTCCATGAGAACTGGGAACTACTTTTCCTCCACTAATCACCATATTGAATTGATGATTTTCAACAGTGATTCTCAGCCTGTGGGTCAAGACTCCTTTGCAGGGTCAAATGACCCTTTCACAGGGACCTCCTAAAACCACTGGAAAACACAGATGTATACATTATGATTCATAATAGTAGCAAAAGTACAGTTATAAAGTAGCAACAAAAATAATTTTATGGCTTGGGATCACCACAGCAAGAGGAACTGAATTAAAGGGTTGAAATATTAGGAAGGCTGAGAACTACTGATTTAAAAGAGAGGCTGCCATGCTACCTTGGGTCTTTGTTTTGGGGATTTTTTTCAAGATGCCTCAGTATAATAAAATCATCCATACAGAAAAATTAAACTGTATCCAGTGTTTTGACTCAGCAGCATCTAAACTTCTAGTCAACGTTCTACAATGACATATGCAAGTATTTCTGTTACAATAGCTCGTAGGGCACCAAAGCCAGCAGAGAAACTACCAGCTCAGCCTGTAAATCAAGAGAGATGATCAGTGGGTGACACAGTTTTAAGCTACCTAACTTAGGAATGATTCATTTAAACAAACTGTAATTATGCTAACAAAGAGGCTTCATAAGCAAAGATTATTATTTCATCTGTGTATCCATAAACCTTGGAGCAGGAGAGTCCTCAGTGCATACAGAGCGGATATTATGTCCTGTCTTTCAGGGGCCTGCTTAGAACAATACCTGCCCCTCTGCTGTCAGTGGGGTCTGAAACAGCTCCTACAGGCAAGTATGGGCAAAGCTCAGCTCAGCTCTCAGCAGTACTGGGAAGTAGTAGAAACTGGAAGAGGGAGACTGCCATTGGAGACATGTCCTTGAAGGAGAGATGGGAGACCACTCGACCCTTTTTCTCTTTTACTTCCCTACCTTGAGGTGAACAAATCTGGCCTGCCTCCTCCTCCTGACATGTGAGCTAGGCTCCCACCAGAGACCTCAAAGCAAAGCTCACACCTACTATGGGATGAAAAGTATAACTGTAAACAAAAATAAATCCTCTTTCTGTTTTTTTTTTTTTTGAAGTGACTATCGCAGAAAGCTAGTATTCCATCTATCCTACCATCCTATTGACTAAGTGTGTCCCAAATTCTTATATGGAAATCTAGCCTCCTATGGGATGGTATTTAGTGCTGAGGCCTTCGAAAGTTGGTTAGATTATAAGGAGGAGCCTATACAAATGAAAATAATCACCTTACAAAAAAGACTTCACAGAATTACCACATCATTCAGCCATGTGGCCCACAGGAACAAGACCTATCTCACCAGAAACAGAATCTTCCAATGCCTTAGTCAGAGACTGTTCAGTCTCTGACCAAGAGGAGTACATCTTCTTTGCTTAAGTCACCCAGTCTGCATTATTTTTATTATAACAGCTCAAGGAAGTAATCCATACTGAAGACACTATAATGACATAACATAATACTAGAGGACAATAGACAGAGGAGGAAAATTAGATTCTCAAAACATAGATCTTTATTGGACAAATGCTTTCCTGGACCTGTCCCAAAGGAAAAAGGTCCCATACACAACCTTGTCAAAAATCAGAAAAATCTCTAGTTGCTCGTGCCCCCAAAAGTGTCAAGGTATCTATCATCTTACTGACTTCCTTAAGCGTCTTCCTCCCATAGTAACCTCAAACCAGGGTTTCTGGAGAGAGTAGATGTCAGAGATAAGAGTAAAAGAAACTCCACTAATCTACTGATATAGCAATACATCACTAGGAATCATCATTTTGTTGCTGTGTCTCTATCAGAATAATAGTAATATGTATTGTCCTGGAGCTCATGATCTAGGTAGTCTCCGTTTGTTAGCTACTTTAGCAGTGTCATTAAGTCCATTAAAAAGTGGTTGGTGACTCCCATAAAAACTCTGCTTCTCGCTCCACAGTGTTTGGTAAACATCAGAACCTCATCTTTTTTTAATATTATTATTATTATTATTAATTACACTTTATTCATTTTGTACCCCCCATAAGCCCCTCCCTCCTCCCCTCCCGACCCCACCCTTCCTCCCCTTTCTGCATACATGCGCCTCCCCAAGTCCACTGATAGGGGAGGTCTTCCTCTCCTTCTTTCTGATCTTAGACTATCAGTTCTCATCAGAAGTGGCTGCATTGTCATCTTCTGTGGGCTGGTAAGGCTGCTCCCCCCTCAGGGGGGAGGTGATCAAAGAGCAGGCCAATCAGATTATGTCAGAGGCAGTCCCTGTTCCCATTACTATGTAACCCACTTGGACACTGAACTGCCATGGGCTACATCTGTGCAGGGGTTCTAGGTTATCTCCATGAATAGTCCTTGGTTGGAGTATGAGTCTCTGGGAAGTTCCCTGTGTTCAAATTTTCTTGTTCTGTTGCTCTCCTTGTGGAGTTCCAGAACCTCATCTTTAGTCTAAACTCTTGCCTCTTCTCCATAGCAAGGTGTGTTTCTCTTTTTAGCCACTCGGTGTTTGTTTCCAATTCACACTTCTCCTCTTTCCTGCTCTAGTGTCTTGTGTTTCATGCCTGTTTGTGTGTTGTTGTTTTTTTTAACACTAGAATAAATTAGGCACTGTGCGAAACACATTACACAAATTATCTCACCTAGTCCTTTCACCAGCCCCCTGAGCTATGTGTTCTTGTTCTTAATCTACAAGTAAGAAAGCCTGGGCTTGTAGAGATTAAGCACTGAGTTCAAAGTACCACAGCTAATACAGCAGCCAAACGCAATACCTAAACCCAAACAGACATGCAATGCAGGATCTGAGAGACTGGGAAAGTAATCAAGCATGAAGTTAACTTACACCTTTGGCGGTAAGGAATGAGGAAAGATGAAGACAAGCAACAGATTTTTATGAAAACAAACATGGAACTTGTTAAGCATAGTACAGACTAGATTGCCCAAAGAAAAAAAAAATGCTTCCCTTTCCAGTTCTGTGGAGTATATGAGGAAGCCATCTTCCTCTTTTTCTTAGAACTCTTACTCTGCAGGGTCAAGATGAGCAAACAGCAACCACATAAGAGGTGGATTGAGATGTGATCAGAAATTCATTCTTGTGGTCGTCATAAAATTCTGTACCACAACCCTTGTTCAGAAGGCAGATCACGCAATCAAAAAGGACAGGCTTCTAAATTCTGCATGAAGTGCTGTACTGGAGCACAGGAATGGAAGAAGCTGACTCATTGCCAGGGGCAAAGAACAGGTCTAGAGTTGCTGAATTTTCTAGACTGCTGTGAATACCCGAGGAGGTTAGCTAAAGATGGGACAAGCATATTTTAGTAAGATTCCTAACAACCAAATGCCACCATCCAGAGGTGAATCTCCAGATGTTTCAACCCTGTACGGCTCTGTATTTGCAACACATTGATAGACAGTAAATATTGCAGCCAAGCCAAAGTCTAACTAATGTGTGATCAGACTATGTTTGCAACTGAGAATTTCGCTTAAATCCACACAAGTTGTTAATTCTTTCCCCAGAATTTCATTTGGTATCATGAAGATCAGTTTGACTGCTGCTGCTACACATTTCCCAGAAGGAAGAACAGGCTTCTAGCTGTCTGGTGCCAGTCCTAGTCCAGTTGGGAAGCATGCAAACAAGCTATGGTTTCTAGTCATAAGATTTAAAAAGCAGCATGAAATGGGATTGTTTGAATCCAAACCCTATCTCTGCCATTCATCTACTAATGTAGCAATACGTCATTGCTGTGTCTTTGCTAGAATAATAGTAATATGTATTCGCCTGGAGCTCATGATCTATCTAGCCTCAGTTTGTTAGCCACTTTAGCAGTGTGAGTTAGGAGTTCCATCTCATGGAGTTGGGCGTTAAGTCCAATTTTAAAAAGCGGTTGGTGACACCCATAATATTTGTGACACTCTGTTACACTAGTATATTTTGCAGGCAGGTAATGGTTGCAGGTCACAGTGTTTATAGCTGAGTGATACTGATGAATATCTTTCTCTTCTCATCCAGTACAGTGAATGGTAGTCATTTGGGGTGAAGCTTCTGGCTAGGCATCTGGGTGACTTCTCCATGTTCAATGACATAAGTACATGTAGTCTTCAGCAACAGGACCTTACCATAGAATAACTAACTTGGGCAGATGACACTGTCCCCTGCCACTTGCCAGAGCCATAGTCAACATCAATGATTGATGGAGAGCCCTTGGACCGTGTCTCCTTCCAGCTGTTTGCAGACCAAGTTCCAAAGACAGCAGAAAACTTTTAAACTCTGAGCACTGGAGAGAAAGGATTTGAATAAAAGGGTTCCTCCTTTCACAGAATTATTCCATGATTCATGTGCCAGGGTGGTGACTTCACATCCTGTAATGGCACAGATGGCAGGTCCATCTACAGGGAGAATTTTGAGGGTAAGAACATTGTCCTAATGCATACAGGTCCTGTCCATGGCAAATGCTGGATCAAACAGAAACCGTTCCCAGATTTTTATCTACACTGCCAAGACTGAGTGGCTGAATGGCAAGCAGGTGGTCTTTGGGAAGGTGAAAGAGTGCATGAGCACTGTGGAAGCCATGAGCGTTTTGGGTCCAGGAATGGCAAGACCAGCAAGAAGATCATTTCCGACTGTGGAAAACTCTAATTCTTTTGACTTGCTTGCATCTTACTCACCAGACCCTTCCTTCTGTAGCTCAGGAGAGCACCTCCACCCCCGTCTGCTCGCGGTACCCTGTAATCTCTGCTCTCACTGAAGTTCTCTGGGTTCCACACTTTCCTCATTCCCCTCCAAGTCTAGCTGGGTTGCAGAGCTAAATTTATGATTATGAACAAAAACTAAATAAGGAAAAAAAAGAAGAACTAACTTTCAAATTTTATTTTCCTGAGTCTTGTTTTCTCAGGAGTTTTAGAGGCTGTGAGGCCACTTGCCTTGTACAGACCTCTTGCCTTTTACAGTCCCCTGCCCTACGACTATGCCGTCCCTTTGCTCATCTTCAAACATTGCAGGAACATTCCAACTTGGAGCCTTTGCTATTTCCTCAGATCTCACCAAACTGTCTTCTCCAGATAGCCCCCTTTCCACTCTACTGAGATACTGTTCAACGGCCTCTTGCTCACACAGATTTTTGACATCACCTTCTCTCTAATAGCTGACCGTGTTCTCAGATTTGACCACGGCCACCTACTCTGACATATCTTTGCATACATGTTTGTTATCAGGATCCTTCCACAGAAATTGAGTTTATGAGAAAGAAATGTGTTTGTCTGTTTCTCACCATATGCCTGACTCAGTGCTTCCCAGATAACATTTCTCTACAAGGATTTGTTAAACGATGGAATTACAGTTCCTATGACAGCAGAAAGCTCTGGGACGTATCAAAAGCACAGACCAGTGTCAACTAAATGAGATTCCTGACTTAGGGATGGGAAGCCTTTCTT
Organism: Psammomys obesus; assembly: GCF_907164565.1. Classification (NCBI taxonomy): domain Eukaryota; kingdom Metazoa; phylum Chordata; class Mammalia; order Rodentia; family Muridae; genus Psammomys; species Psammomys obesus. The sequence goes on along the minus strand of NW_026596073.1, from coordinate 12,473,230 downwards.
ATTGGATCAATGTGAAGCAGCCCCTAAGGGAAAGCAGAGAGTGAAGAAGGCAGAGACATGGGAAGGGGAGAAGCCCAATAGCTTGACTCAAAGTGGGGTAACCTTATTACTAGACAGATCTGAAATATTTCAGGAGCTATGAGATGACCAGAAAAGTAAGGGCCTGGCTTGTTCCTCACTCTAGCAGGACCACAGCTGAACCACACACCACCACAGCTGAACCAAACACCACCACAGCTGAACCAAACACCACCTCTTCATCAGCCAATGGTCCAGAGCCAGAGTGTGAGCCAAGGCGTGCTATGCCATATCGGAGTTTAGTGTAACCACTTGAAGAGGGAGAGAGGAAGTTTAGCCTGTAACCTGGCTGCCAGACTACCTGACCACCTCAGTGGTGGCAGAGGTGGGGACTAACAGGGAGGGAATGGTCCTACTTTTGCCGGTCTCAAGATGAGATTTTCGGGACTGGACATCACTCTTGCTCTAGGCCAGCTCTCTTAGGTTCTGTTCTACCCAGTCCTTGGGTTTCAAGCCAGGCCTATCATCCCATGACCAGCAGCAGCCTGGGCTTTGTCAGGTACTCCCCCAAGAAACTCGAACCCCCCATTGAGCACCAAATCAGAAGTGCATGCTCTTCTGGGCAGAAAAGGGTGCAGCAAATGCTAGATCTCTGGGACCCGAGCCAGGCAGCAATGAGGGCCAGCCTGACTTGGGAGGGTCAGAGGCTACTTCGTGAGCAGCTGGTAACGGAGGTTGGCTCGGAGTTCCAAAACCAAGAGAGGCAGAGTCTGGAGCCCAGTTTTGTCTGGGCAGACAAAATGGCTACTTCAAGAACAGCCGGCTACTTGCTCCCTGTCACTTGCTCCTGGCGTTTGCTCCCTCAGATGGGCACTGTGGTGGACACAGTATTTTATTTATTGGGGCTGGGGATGTCTTCATCCACATTTATCAATACGGAAGAGGGGAACACAATACTTAATTAACCTATGGGTGAAGGAAGAACTCCAGGTACTGTTAAAGGTCATTGGTTGAAAGCCAGAACATCTCATTAGCATAAGGTTATGCTCCCAAGAATCCCCAGGTGCCTGCTGAACAGGTTTCTTCTCAGGAAAGGGTCTGGCCTGTAATCTTCCCTGAGGGCTATGTGACTCCACTGAGGGGATCTGGGATGTCCCAGGTTAAGGTGAGCGGGGACCTAGCTAAAAAGGGGAGTCCATCATCTGATAAGGAGCTCAGAGGCTATCCAGTAATGCCAGACTTCCACCTCAACAGCAGGGTCCCACAAGGGCCCAGTCCAGGCTTCAGCGACCCATACATATTTGCCTTCTACCCGACGGACCAAGAGGCATTCTTTAATGTTCTCAAGCAGGCATTGACCATTGGTGGGAATTAGGTATCTGGGAGAGGGGAAAGAGGGCAAACCTTTCTTTATGGTTCTTATGTAATCACAATTTACTATATATCTTATCTAATGGGCAGACTGTCTCTGTGTGTATGCAATTACAAGTAGCATAGAAGAAAACTGAGCACCAAATAGAGCCCATTTAGCTTTATTTAAAAAGCACTAAAACCTCCATGGATTAAGAATAGAAGAGATTTCAGTAATACCTCCTTCCATCCATTATCTTAAAGCTATTTATTTCATGTTCCCAAACTGCAACTGCCCCTGATTAAAATATGGACTTGCTAAGACATGGTAACTGATGCCTCAGAAGGTGACAGAGGAGACAACGCCCAGGCCATTGTTTAAGTGCTCAGCAAATGCTACTATGCGTGTATCGGTGTTCCTAAAAACTTTTCCCAATCCAGAAACTGATGACTGGTAAAAGATGCAGAAAGGAAATGACTGACTATATTATGAACAGTACGGTAATGGTGTTTTAACTTTATCACTTGCTTTCCTCTAGCATCCTGGAAAATCAACCACACCACACTCTACCACCCACACCCCAGCAGCTCTCCAAAGCTCTTCTTGAATGAGTCAGCATACACCCAGACATCTCGGTCACTCATTGGCAATACAGGGCTGCAGGTTCCCAAACAGGTTGCTGCTGCTGCTCTCCATAAAAGCACTCTGGCAACAAGGCAGGGGAATTTGGTGGTGGTCACAGGTAGGCATTCCCCTGGGTGTGGATTATGGCTTCACATTACATAGAAAAAAAGAGGCAGAGGGTTCGACAGTCCCTGCGACAAGTGTGAAAAAAGCCCAAATGGTCAGGGTGTTGCAAGGCTGCTCAGAATTGCTGGGTGTAGGAAAGATGGTTGGAGGAAGCCTTGTCTGCCCACATCGCATCTTACTGTAAACAACACTTGAAAGCCCCAGTTTCGCACCTGCGGAACTTCACTTGATCAGACTAACTGCTCTGTCAGTTCTTTCCTAGATTCTTCTCCTTCGGGTGGGGCACGAAGCTGTGGGTAAAGATACCTCAAAGATACCTCGCTAGAGTGCTAGGAAGTTCTGAGCCAAAGCAGTGATAAAGAACTCAGAAGCTCTGAATGAAACTCCTTAAGCCTATTACACAAGAGGAAATGGGCTTCCCACAAGTAAAATAAGAATTGTCTCTCTATCCAACAGGGAGCACAAGGTTATGACCCTTTGCAAAAATAAACTACATATGTGTGATATACACACACTCATATATAATACATTATGCAAAATCCTAATTAATGGAATACTCGGGTGGAAAGTGCCCTAGTCTTCAAACATAAGACCATTTCTAAACTTTTAGTAAAAGATTTTCCTACAAATACATTCAGGCATTGAAAAGGTACGCTGTAGCAAAAATGCTGTTTTGAGGATTTAAAATCCTGAAATGAACTAAGGACTGTTAAACGGTGTATATCTTTTTATTTTGATCATTTATATTTCAAAACACAATTCTTGAAAAACTTCTGTCCATTCAACTTTCATCTATGATTTATATATTTAATGTGTTGACTTTTTCCTAATGTGTTGGACTAAAATGGGTTTTTCATGTGAAAAGAGATAAAATCACTTTCATCTTTAGTTCTTAAGGAAAAAGTTCAAGCATCTTTAAAATTTAGATTCTTGGTGGGGGAGGGGGAGATGATGAAGAAGAATTGCACTGTGAACCAGAATGAGGTTGGAAATTTTGACTGAAATTTATTTGATGCCCTTCAAAGGAGACAGAAGTTAGAGGCATAAATTAAGTTCCAAAACAACAATAATGCTCACATGGGCACAGAAAGACTATGACTTGTCTAGATTTATCCTTAAGGCATATCTTTGTTACCCCCATGGTAATAATCCAAGCTAGTACATCCATAAATCCTTGGTAGAAGGCACCACTGGACTACACTGGTTCCCACATCTAAACACAGACAAATGCTATTTATCTTTTGTCATGTTTCTGCTCAGCCCTCTGCTTTCTAAGTTCTGCCTCCTAAGCTCACTGACATCCCTGACCCTGTGCTTCTCAAAGGTTAGCGGTGACCACAAACTGGCAACACAGAGGACTGGTTTCCAGTCTGAGCACTTGCCAGCCTGCCCCTCAGCATCTGGTGTGACCCCCACAACCTCTTCCTCTGCTGTCTGTGGTACTCTTTTGAGCCTCTGCAGTTTATCTCTCTCTCCAGCCCCCCCCCTTCCTGTCCCTTCACACTGCTGTAGCTGAAAACTTCACTGTTGTCTTCTCCATTAAAACGCCATCTCAGACCATCGCACACTCCCACTGGAGACTGAGAGGCTCAGATCTCTCGGTCTAGTGCACGTGCAGCTGCTGAGCTCCAAACCCATGCTCAACTGCAGCTGGGCCTTTCCACTTCTCTTCTTCCTGTTTCTCTACTTGGATCTTGCTAAGCAACAGTACATATCAGAGGCTCAAAGAAGACATTCGGGCTTCACATTCACCTTGTCAATCACAGAGAGAAATCCTACCTCCTGGGCTCACTGACTGTCCCCTCAACCTCACCGTCTGCCCCCTCATGCTCCCAGACCATCACCCCCAAAACATGCCCCACAGCAGAAAGCATCTCTGCCTTTTTTTCTGTCTCATGGAGTCTACAAAACTCATATTGTAGGCTGAGGGCCTCAAAGTACATCGTTCCAAGTGTGTTCTACTGACAAAGTTCAACTTTCCCTGAATGTTTCAGCTCCCAACCAAAATTTTAAAACAAACAAAAAAAAATGTTTTTGATTAAAAATTCTTCCTAAAGAATGCAGAAGGAGAGGCTGAAGATGTGTCCTGATAGCCACAGTGCTTATGACAATTACAGAGACCCCCTAGTGCAGTTCTCCACAGCTGCATCAGGCAGCACACAACCACTTATAACCCCAGCCCCGAGCAATCCAATGTTTGATTCTGGCCTCCATACACACCCATGTACACACATACACATGCATGCACGCACACACGCACACACACACACAAACACAAACACACACTATTTAAATTAAAATTATAAACATGTATAAGGAGAAAACATATCCCGTCTACCTGTTGTTGTTTTTTTAATTGGCTTCTTAAGGGCAGGGTATTAAAGCAGATGCAGAGACCTATAACCAAACTTTGGGCAGAGTGCAGGGAATGTTATGAAAGAAGTGGGAAATAGTAAGACCTGTAGAGGACAGGAGCTCCACAAGGAGAGCAACAGAACCAAAAAATCTGGACACAGGGGGTCTTTTCTGAAATGATACCCCAACCAAAGACCATTCATGGAGATAACCTAGAACTTCTGCACAGATGTATCCCATGGCAGTTCAGTGTCCAAGTGGGTTCCATAGTAATGGGAACAGAGACTGTCTCTGACAGGAACTGATTGGCCTGCTCTTTGATCACCTCCCCCTGAGGGGGGAGCAGCCTTACCAGGCCACAGAGAAAGACAATGTAGCCACTCCTGATGAGACCTGATAGTCTAGGAACAGAAGGAAGGGGAGGAAGACCACCCCTATCAGTGGACTGGGGGAGGAGTATGGGTGAGACAGAGGGAGGGAGAGTGGGCTTGGGAGGAGAGGATGGAGGAAGCTACAGGTGGGATATGAAGTGAATAAACTGTAATTAATAACAAAAAAGAAAATTAAAAGAAAAGATGTGTGGATTAGTTTTATTTTGTTACTTATTTCATTTTCTGTGATTCTAAAAATGACCAGGGGTGTTTGAAGAACAAGGCCTTCAGGAGCTGAAGAGCTGTCTCAGGGGTTAAGAACACTTGCTGCTTGTGTGAAGGACCTGAGTTGAGTTTCCTATGCTCCTGTCAGATAGCTCAAAACAGCCTACAACTCCAGTTCCAGGGAAATCTATGACTTCTTCTGGGCTCCAAGAGTGTGGGCGCCTCAGCTTACACAACATTCTCTGAGGAAAACTGTGTCGTTCTACCACACTCCAAGTGTGTGTGTGTGTGTGTATGTGTGTGTGTGTATGTGTGTGTGTGTGTGGAGACACATGCAAATTAAAATTAAATTTATCTTCTTAATACCTTCTGTTGTGGAGAATGTCGAGATGCGCCTTTTGGGGGCCCGTAGGAAATGGTGAGTGAAGCTTCAGAGACTCTCACGGTTCCTCGAAAGGTCCTGATCCACTGCACACAGTGTTGATCCACTAGGGACTCCTAGCACACGAGTGAAGTCTCAAAGTGACCGCCTCCCCTTCTTTATGGAAGCTTCCTAATGTGACCTCCCCTCCCATCTGCCACATTTCCTTCCAGTCACACCAACCTCACTGATTGTTACTGGTACTTGAGGCTAGCATGGGATGGTCTGATTGCCCTTTCAGTCATTTACAGGCTGTTACACTGGACAATAAAGTTAGCTCTGCACCGTCGAGTCTGGTCTCCGGAGTTTGATTCCTGGGATTCTGTGTGGGCTCCACTGCCATTCAAACCCCTTTCACTGGTTCCTGATCCCCACATTCTGTGATCACTCAGGTCGTGAAACAGAGCATCATCAACACTGTGAAGTTATTTTCATGTCCACTTCCATTTTACACATCCTTTCTAACACAAACATTCAGTTTTCAGCTGGGTATTTGTTGTATCGTGCAGTTAGTCATGCTCTTACTATACTGAGAGTAACTTACAGGCGCATTTTTCATGTATTTAACTTTATACGCTTGCAGACTGTCCTCATCACCTCCACTTGCAAAGCAGAGGCAGAGTTGAGGGGAAATAATTTAAGATTTGATGAATAAAAATAACTAATAATCTTTTTCTATTCACAAACACTAAGGCAGTTCTTCACTATTGAATGGACAAGTTAAACAGTGATACCTACATTCATTGGAGTGTCATTTAGGAAAAAAAAAAAGAATAAGCAATCAATTAGTAACCCACCCTACAACATGAATGAATCTTTAATGCATTTTGTAAATTAAAAGAAGCCAGGATGAAAGTTGACGGCAGCCTTTCCATAATGATTTAGGCTAGAAAACAGGTAAGTGGTTCCTGATATTAACAGCTGAGAACAGGGGCTGACTACAAGTGAACAGGATAGGGAATTTGAGGACTAATAAAACAAAATAAACATATGGTACACCACATACAAGTCTGTGACCTTGGCAAATGCACAGAACTCTACATCATTAAAAAAATAAAACCACTCAGGATGGGAGCCTAGAAGACAGACTGTGCATTTTGTACACGGATATCTTCCCTGTAGTGGTTTAAACGTAAAATGTATCCCCATACACAGGCACATGTCTTCAACACCTGCTCCCCAGCTGGTAATGCTGGCTTATGCATTTCTGGAATCTCTGAGGTATAGTACCTACAACAAACGTGAGATACTAGGGGAGGGCTTCAAAGACGATATCCATATCTGGTTCTGACCCAAACTCTGTGTCCTGATCTGTCGGCATGCCCGTCACCTCGTCTGCCTCCCATTACAGATGGAGCTGTCCCAGCTGCCCTGCTCTCCTTGTCACGATGGGCCGTGTCTCCCAAAACCATGAGCCAAAATAATTTTTTTTTCCCTTTAAGCTGCTTTGTCGGGTATTTGTCAGCAGCAAGAAAAGCAACAGAGGAAAGAAGATCAGGAAAGAGGATGGAAGTAAGGAAAGACTGGCTTAAGTAACTGTCTATGACTGTTTTTAATAAGTGCTATGGCTTAAAACATGTAGTTCATATTATGCAAATGTGTTCCTCACAGGTATATGGTTTTGCAATTCTAGAACTGTTCTACTTGTATGTGAAGCTAGAACAAAAGCATAAACATACTGCAGATACTAAAATGAAGGCTTATGGCAGTTGGAGAAACAAACTAGAAATAAGGCGATTAAGAGAGCTAATAGATAAATAGATAGATAGATAGATGAAGAGACAGGTGTGCACGACTAATGAAACCAGCAAGCAATTTTGACTTCTATTCATTGAGAATAGCCAGAAACAGTAACACTTTAGTAGGAATTGTGCACATTCCCTGCACAATGTGTTGTAGGGTTGGATTCCCTGGATGGTGTGTCTAGCAGGCTGTCTGTGAAGCTGTGACAATAAAGCTCAAATTGCCGTGGTGATGAGCATAGTAGAGATACTAGACACATTAGGTGTTCGCCAAGAAAAGTTGCACTAAGCGGAGCTGGGCCTAGACGGAGGACACACATGACAAGATATATCGAGCCAGGGCTACCCACACCTGTTAAAGTATTATTGGATGCTGCATCGTGATCCCCAGATGACGAAAGTGGAGTTGTGTTGTTTGGCCTTTGAACCCTGCTGGGTTTGATGTTATGTTGATCTGGTATTTTCTGCCTATGGCTCCATTCTTCCCCTTTGTAATGGGATTGTTTAACCTATGCCATCTTATAGTGGAAATATAAAGCTGTTTTTCAAGTTCATAGAGTTAAGAGTTTGTCTTGAGTCTCTGAAGAGACTTCAAAAGGCCATTAGCCTTTTGAATAGTGTTTAGACTATTAGACAGTGTGAGCCATTTGGGTGGTGAACCTGTGGTAGCTAATCTCCATCCTCAACTTTACTGGGTTTAGAATCACCTAGAGGACACCCCAGTATTTCCAAAGAGGTTTAACTGAGGAAGGAAGCTGCACCTCAGGGTACTTGGCATTATCCCACGAGCCGAGATCTACAAGAATAAGAAATTTTAAAAAGAGAAAGTGAACTGAACACCAGATTTTCTCTTTCTCTGCTTCTTGACAATGGAGACAATGGAGATCAGCCAAAAGTCTACTGCCAAAGCTAGGGTGGCTCTTGTTGTGGCAGACTGTATCCCTTCAAACTGTGAGACAAAAGAAAGCCTTTCTTCAATTGCTTTTGTCCCATATTTTGTTACAGCATTAAGGAAAATAAGTTGGGACCGACATAAAACATCTCATAGCTACAGAAGGCTGTGTAAAGCTGTTAAAAACCAGTCTTTGACAAACAGCAGCTCAGCAGAGCCAGTCAGTGAAGTTTAGTTACGAAGTATCGGCTTGGCGGGCAGGAGTCTCTAAGCTCATCTTCTCACCCTGCAACAGCAACAAAAGAAAAAATCAGTATGTTTAGTGGACCCTCTCACACTTCAACTTTTTAGTTGCAAGTTGCATCTTTTTACGATGCATATTCTTAACAAATTATTGCAGCTATATTATATTTAATTTTGCCTTTTCACCTTTCTGTGGTAATTTTTAAGTCATTACAGTTTTAGAGTATTCTGGATTTGAGTGTGCTATTTTTACGACTAGTTCCATGTACTGGTTAGCTTTCTTTTCTTTCAGTTTGTTGACTCACTTAAACATCACAAGCACATTTCCTGTTTGGACCTTTTTATTTCCTTCAGGGCTTTGAATATATTGTCTCTCATTGTCTTTTGGGCTATGAGACTTATTTCTGAGAGATCCATTGCCTGTTTTATTGAATACATGTTATTGTCACATAGGTCTCATATGTGCTGTTATCAACTGATAATCTACTTAGTAGATAAAATATACTCATAAAACAAATAACAGCTTAAGTGGAATAAAACAAATAAATATCTCACTAGGAATACCACATGAAACACTATCTACAGAAATCTTGTCTTTGCAAAGACAGGCAAGTAGCTCATCATTGATGGTCTGTAAGCACTGGATGTCGCTAAAGCCCTTGAAGCTTCCCCCTTAAAACTGGATTCCTTCAAAGTCAAGACACCTGAACTTCAAGAATGTTCTTTGCATGCATCCACATTCTTAGGAAAACTCATTCCAAGCTCTGCACCCAGTCTGGTTCTCTATAGAATATTAGTTCATCCATTAATTTTTAAATTTAATAATATAATTAATTGACTGATTTTTAAATGGTTTGGGCATAGAATACAGGATTTGTACTTTGAAAACTTAACCTAGGCTCTCTTTTTCATCCAGCTTTGACTTTCCTCTGAGGTCCTCTCTTACCGGACCTGTAAGCTGGGCTTTGACCATGACCATTTCTTCTCATTGGGGTTGCACATTTCCCTGTAGAAGGGGGGGTTATCACAGCTGACCAAGGAATTCCTCTCCTCACTTTAGAGGCCCTGCAGGAACACACAGTCACCCTGAGTAATGGCAGGATGGAAGGAGGCCCTGACAGAAACATGCTTTCCCCTTGAGTGAAAGGAGGATTGAGTCGGTGTGTGGAAGTCGCTGCCCAGCAGAATAAAATGACTGGGAGCCCTGCCCTTGTCCCGGCCTCTGCTCACCATCTCTGCTATATCCCCTGTGTTCGCCATCTCTGCTATATCCCCTGTGTTCGCCATGCAAAGGAGACCCATTTCTCTTTTTATGAAAAAAAATTCTTTTTTCATACAATGTATTTTGATCATGTTTCCCCCTCCCCCAGCTCCCATCTCCAGTTCCTGACTTGCTTCCCTTTCTCTCAGCAGAGGGGTACTGAAGGAGGGTGTGGCTTTGGATCTGATCTCTAAATTTGATCCCTGTGACTGCTACTTACTAGCTTAGGGAACCTGGGCCTCTGTTTTCTAATTTGTAAAGGGAAGTAGGAATACCAATCCTCTCATGGAGCTACCTTGAAGGATTCAGTACTATATCTAGCAGTTCCATAGTGAAAGACATACACACAACAAATACAAAATAGATGTTCATCACAATTATTCCAATTAATCATCTGGTCAACACATGTTCACCACAAAGACATTGTGTGACCACTGATGGCTGGCAATTAAAAACCTCCAGTAAAATTCTAATGCCGGTTTTGGCCAGGTGTTAAGCTAGGCTGTTTAGAGATTTCTGTTATCTTTTTGCTTTTCCAGTCTGAAACCCTGAGAACAGAGAGGTTTCAGGGAGTGGGAGATATACTTGACACCTGAGTCTCACAGAGGCACTGGGCAGAACTTCCTCCTCACACCCCTAACCTTCAAAGTTTTCTCAGAGCTGAGCAATGCACCTCATCCAGCCTAACCCCCAGGGTCTGGGACTGACTCCTGAATTGCCACTTGGCCTGCATTCCCAATCCTCCGATCATTCTAGAAACAGCTCTCTCTTCCCTTCTGATGAACTGACTCTGATCATCTCTTCAGCCTCCATGTTTCCCACCAACTTTCCTCATTAAGAAGCAGAAATCTTAAAACAGCTAGACAGACCCGAAACCCTGATACTGCCTAGATCAGGTGCCTTCATGCTTCGGCATTTGAGGTACAGCTGTTTGGGGAGCTGTGTGGGAATCAGGCTTTGACAACACCATTCTGACCTCAACTTTGAGACATGAAAAAATGTTCCCACACTTTAGCATAGGAAATCCAGTCTGTGGTTTGGCTGGCACTACCCGCCACACCACTGAGAACTTCAAGGCATTCAGTCCCATGGTGCTGCAACTTTCCTTATTTGCTGAGCCGATGTTCAAAATAAAAACCAATTTCCTTAGTAGCATTTGATTTTGATTTTTACTGAAACTCGTGTGGTTAAGAACATTCCTCTACTAGTAGATATGTGACCTTTAAGCTATTTGTCGGGGAAGAAAAACAAACCTCTTAAAAGCAGAACTTTTTTCTCTCAGATCAGTCTCTTCTCACTTTAGAAGCAGCAACCCAGAGATGCTGCTCACAGCATCTGGACTCACTTCTCTACTCCTCAATTCCAGAGGAACTCCAGGTCTCTAAACCATCACTGTGTGGCAGTTACCAGCCAGAAGGTTTCAAGACTTGCCTTTGTGTCCTATGACCTGAGCTCACAGCAAGAGGCATGGAAAAACAGCAGATGGGGTCGAGGCAGGAGCAGCTTTGTTCATATACTATTTTTTTATTATTTCTTTGAGAATTCCATACAACTAATTTTGATCATATTCACTTCTTCTCATTTCCCTAACTCCTCCTAGATCCACCCTAACCCCCCACCTCCTCCAAACTTCATGTCCTCTTTTTTGTTTTTAATTCACTAAGTCCAGTTTATTCTGTCCACATATGGGTACAGCACCATCCATTGGACCTTAGTCCATCTAACAGGGACCATAGCTTTAAAGAAAACTGACTCTCTCTTCCCCATCAGCCATCGGATGTCAATGGCTCCCCAGTTAGGGGTAGGGCTCCTGAGGTCCTTCCTGCTCCATGTTTATGTATTAACTGGCTTAAACATGCTCACGTCTTATTCAGGCAACCACAACTGCTATGAACTATAGCAGTCCCGTCATATTAGACGGTAATGTATCTTTCTAGCTTTTCCAGACATCTGCTGGCTCTTCCGATCTTTCTGCCCCTCATATGAGATCGTCCCCGAGCCTTAGTGGGTTGGTGATGGCGATATCCCATTTATGGCTAACCATTCCACCAACACTTACTCTAGGTACTTTGATCCATTGTAAGTTTCTGTGCTAAAGAGTGGCTTTTAGCCACACCAAAATTAAATGAGACTGCTAATTTTTCTCTAATGCACACATCAGTTGAGAGTCTAATAACTTCATGCTCTGGATAGATAAGTCACCAAGTCTCAGATGCTGAGACCACTGGTGGGAAGTCACAGGAACTTGAGGGGTGAGGAGCTGTGGTTTGTCAGTGACTAAAAACAGCATCCTCTTTGCTGTTGCTTTCTCTGAGTTTGTGTGTTGGCTTTTCTGATTCACCTCAGGTAGCCCAGAGTCATGAATTAAAGCAGAACTCAAAGAAACAGCCATGTCTTTCTACAGCATTATGACAAACTGGCTTCACTAGATTAGCTTGTAAACTGATCATCACTGCTCTAATGCCATGTAGACAGGAGGCATTGGAGTCTGACCCCTTAGTTAAATTCTATCCATTACAATGTTTTAGCCTAGGGAAACTAACTGTGGGGATTTCCTAGCTCCTAAGCCAGAGTTTCCAGCATGTCACTTTCCAGTTACTCAGCACTTTCTACTCTTTCATAGTATCATACTCAATGATCAAAAAAACAAAGATAGCTGAAGTTTGTTTACCCAGAGTTCTTGATGCCCCCAACTCACATTAATAAACAACAACAACAAAAAAAAATATTTGACACATAGTTCTGCAGAATCCAGTCTAAGATTAGGAAGCCCAATTGCCTTGGGCCTCCAGCATATTGGGCCTGAAAATTAAAACACACCATGAATCATGAAAAGAGAGAGAGAGTATGTGCAAGAGTTCTACAGCCCCTAAGGACTGTGCCTTCTAAAGTTCCACTCAATGACACCACCAAAGTGTTTTCATCACTATGGCAAGACACCATGACAAGGCAACTTATTAAATAAAGCATTTGACTGGGGGCTTATGAGTTGATTTCAGAAAGTTAGAATCAAGGCAGGGAATAGAATGGTGTTCACGCAGACATAGCCCTGGAGCAGTAGCTAAGAGCTTACATCTTGATCCACAAACTGAGACAAAGAGAACTAACTGGGAATGGCATGAGCTTTTTAAACCTCAAAGCCTTACCCCTAGTTATAAATATCCTCCAACAAGGCCAAATCTCCTAATCCTTCCTAAACAGTTCCACCAGCCGGGGACTACCATGTATTCAACTATATAAGCCTGTAGGTCAAACTAGCACACACTACAGATCAGGCCTATAACACGTGGGCACTTGGGACACAGTACCTATATTCAAGCCATCACACTCATAGTCATGATTCTTATTTTCCCAATGCTTTCAGTGCCTTGTGTGGAGTGCTCTCAAGGAAGGAGAAGAAATGAAATGCACTGTATTTGACATTGTCACAGCAAGTGCTTTGGAAAATTAATCACATAGCATTGATAAAAAAAAAAAAGAAAGAAAAGAGTGATTGCAAAGATGGCTCATTGGTTAAAAACACTTGCTGCGCATGCATGAGGCACTGATTTCAGCTCCCTAATATCATGAATATATATATATATATATATATATCATAGCGTGTGCTTGCAACGCTAGTGCTAAAATATGGGAACAGAGGAAACCTGTGCTAGTTAGCCCAGGCTAGATGGCAAGCTCTAGTCTCAGTCTCAGAAAAACATAAGGTGTCACACAATAGAGAAAAATCCCCAACAGCATCAACTTCCATGCACACGAGCGCATGTGTGCATGGACAGAGAGAGAACAGAACAGAACAGACATTATGTCTTCACAGATGGACAGATTTAAAAGACCCTTTAAAATTCATTTAGCAATCAGTCATGGTAGCGTATACCTTTAACCTCAGCACTCAGGAAGCAGAGGAATATGGACCTCAATATTGAACTCAATATGTGAGTTCAAGGCTAGAATGGTAAATGGTAAGGTCCAGGACAGCCAAGGCTATGTCTCAAAAAAAAAAAAAAAAAAAAAAAAAAAAAGAAATCAATTAGCATGTTAACCCCAGGGATGAATGAGTGGGGCCCACTGCTTCCTCATTGCAAGTAATTCTGGAAACATGAAATAATAAATGATAAATGTTTGATATGGTAAATAGGTTCATTGCCGTGATGTAACTATTATATACTATGAATATACTATACGTGCATAAAATGCGTACACCAGGGGGTGGAGAGATGGTTCACAGTTAAGAGAATATCCTGCTCTTCCAGAAGACCACACAACTGCCTACAGCTCCAGCTCCAAGGGATATAATGTCCTCTTCTGGCCTCTCTGAGCATCTGCACATATGTGACACACACACAAATAAAAATAAATCTTCAAAAACAAAATACATACATCAATAATATATGTAACGTATCATGTTCTGTGTGTGCACGTATCAGTAAATCACATTTTACCCAATAAATATTTATAATTGCCAGATATAGGATACAAAGCATATGTGTGACCCATGCATGAGGATGACCTGTTATACTCCCCTAAACATGCCCAATTGTTAGGTGTCCATTTAAAACTTTTTAAATGAATTTTTATTTTCTTTTTATGTTTACAGGGAGTTATACATACATAAATACAGACACCGGGTTCAGAACAGGATGCTGGATCTCCTACAGCCCGGCCCTAACATGCATGCTGCTCACCATAAGGAAGCACTCTTAACCACTGAGCCATTTTTCCAACCCCAATTTAAACTCCCCCCCCCTTTTTTTAAAATGAAAACTAACAAGACTGTCATGTAGAGAAAGCCAACGACTCGACGAAATTAATATCAATGATAATTATAATAATCATGTATTGAGCATGGACTTTTTCGAAGAATTTTCTTAAATAATTCTCCCAACTGACTTATGACTTCCCACTTCACACACAAGAAGAGCGATAGTAAAGGATGTCCCTAAAGCTCTGACAATGATAAAATCTACGGTTTGATGAACCCTATCAAGGGCTCTTGCCTACAGCCTTACTCACAGCACATAACCAATTGCTCATCAGTACTATTGGATTGTTGCCACACACCCTGTGGGGGAGGGTTGCCATGCCCAGAACACCAAAGGCTGTCTAATGTGGCTTTATAGCTACCATTCACATGAGGTTGGCACTTTCGTCTTTAATCCTTTGTGACCATCTGACCAAAAGAAACCCTATTTGAAGTCGCCAGGCCCACGTTCCAGGCAGCTAAGCAGCGTGAGACCAGATACTGGTTTTCTCCCAGAAAATTCATATGCTGCTCACACTACAGGTGAGCCCATAGCCTCACTTCCTGCCCATGTTTTCCATCACCAGGGATGAATGTGTTATTTTAGAAAGTCAAACTTTTGTCTGGGTTACATCTGAAAAGAGATGCCACACATTAACACTTGAGTCAGAGGTTATAGGGTAGGCTGACAACTGGCTCATTTATAACAACTGAGGCCAGTTGCGTCTACAGTGCTGACCCAGCAGAACTGAGCCCCAGTTCCTCCAGCACAAGGTGACTCAACTTCCTGTTGAAGCCAGAAGACTACAGGAGGTTGAATTTAGAGGAGTGTGATTCCTACCATGGTCCTTTCACAAAACTCTGATTTTGTTTGTAGACTCTTTTACCAGTTACCAGCATAACAGTCTGGCCTTGGCTAACAGGCCAGGCTTGGCTACAGATCCTCAATATACCCAATAACAGTGAAAAGCAGGCAAAAAGAAATCTATTCAATGTGGCCACTTCGAGAATAAAAACAAAGAGGTTTAATGAGCCCTCCTACTCTGATGGGGCCCTAACACAAGGGTAAGGTTTAAATAGAAGGCAGAAGGTGGGCATAACTAGGTGGTCCTCTCAAGGTTTGTGTCCCCACCAACCACCAGTATCATCTGGGGCCAGTCTTTCCTGCAAGGTCATCAAACAAGCAATAAACACTGTTGCAGAAACAAGGGTCTCATCTGGCTATCTGCAGGACCTCAGCCTTCCCTTCTCTCAGCATTCAGTTCTTGGGGAAATTCCTATTTCTAGGAGTCTCTTTTATCAAAAATCCGATCCTAAGGAGGGTGTCCTGAAAACATTGTGTCAAAAACATAGATAAATGTCTGTATCTTTCCATAATGTCTGAATTTATTGAATAACAACAAATTCATAAGTGTGTTTGTGTGTGTGAGTGTGTACGTGCACTCATGCACAAATGTAGATTACAAAGTGGCTAGGAAGAGTTGAAGAGGCTAGGAGTTTCAGAGATACAGGAGCAGCCAAATATGGGGAACCAATAGGGATGCATGAGTCTCCTTATTGAGAAGATAACAAAACCACAGCAAACTTCGGGGAAGAGGCTGCTGTAGTGAGTCAGACTACTGCGGCTCCCAGGTTTAGAGTGAGACTGTGCAGATCCATCCAGCCACAGAGGCAGAAGGGCAGGACCATGGCCAGATAAAGAGACAGGTAGATGGATGGCAAGATAGATGGCAGGGTCTGACGGAAGAAGGATGGACAAGAAGCAATTTGATTAGCTGCTTCAAAAACAGGGTCCAAGATGAGCTGAAACCCATGGGATTGTCTAGAGTGCTCTGCCTACTAAACACACACACACACACACACACACACACACACACACACACACACACACCACGGTGGTCAGTCTGTAGGTAGGTGAGGCCAGCATTATCACAGCCCTGGTCTCCATGTTTCTCTTGGTTCCAGACTCTTTCTTTGTTCTGGTGTGTCCTCATAGGTTCTCTCATAGGATGACACAGTAGGTACTACCGAAAGTCTTTTATTAGTCTGTCCCAGTGGGCAGTGCTGTTCACGTGTTGATCCAGGTGCAGCGCCATCCTCCATCCTCAGAAAGCTGATTGCAAAATAGATTCTCTCCCAGCAGGCCACAGTCTGAAAAGGACCACCATTAACAAACTACAGAGCAACTTAAAGAAGGGCACAACCTAATCTCATAGAGAGGCAGGAGTGTTTCTTTAAAATACCTGCATTTCTATCAGAGCCATTACACTCCCTTCTCCTTGCCATAGCTGCAAAGGACTCCTCAGACTGTGCCGCTAAATATTGGCGATGATAGATAAAGCTTATGACAGCATAGGATCATTCTCAACCTGTGGGCTGCAACCCCTTTGAGGGTTGCAACCTTTTCACATATCAAATACACTGCAAAGGGGTCGCATATCAAATATATTGCAAAGCAGATATTTACATTACATTCATAATGGTAGTAAAATTACAGCTATGAAGTAGCAATGACTATAATATTATGGATGGGGATCAGAACAACATGAGCAACTGTATTAAAGGGTCACAGCATTAGGAAGGTTGAGAACCACTAACATAGAGGACTTCTAACCATTGTCCCTCCCAGCTCAAATGGAGCCCCCAGCAGCTCATCAAAATTACCACTGAAGTATGTAGCCTGGTGGTTTCTAGTACAAGTAAACATATTGGGGCCAAAAACTCAGCTCAAGTAACAAGTGTCATTAATTTTCAGTTTCCCCAACTTTTCTCTATTTTAAGTAATGGAGCGACAACTTCCACTCTCTGTATATGTCAATGCTGAAGTTAGAAGTATGTCCTGGTTGTCTTTTCTTTTTGAGTCATAATCAATTTCATGTCTGAAGCTAGAATCATCTGAAGGAGTCTGCGTATACTTCAACCTGGAGATTGATACTGGTGCTGGGTGGAAGCCTCACTGGGACTGCCAGCTAGAATGTTCACATTTGGTTTCTCAAGGCTGTCTCAGTCTTTTAGAATAGTGGAAGGTTCTAAGTAGAAAATGTTGATGGTGAAAAAGGAGAGATAGATAGATAGATAGAAATGGATAGATGGTAAATAGATGGCTGATATATTGGTTGATGAATGATTATTAATAGATAGAATTAAATTATAGATAGATGACAGATACATGATAGATACATAGTCAGATGACTGATATATTTGATTGAGAGACAGATATAGATGATAAATAGACAGAGAGTTCATTGACACACAGATAGATGATTATTAGACAGACAGACAGATAGATTAATAGATGATAGGTATAAATTGATAGAAGATAGAGAGACAGGTAGATAGATGATTGATTGATTGATTGATTGATTGATATATAGATAAATGATAGATAGATAGATGATTTATAGATTTATTGATAGATGATAGGTAGATAGATTAATAGACATAAATTGATAGATGATAGATAGATTGATTGATTGATTGATAGACAAACAGATGATAGATGATAGATTGAGTAACAGGTAGATAGATATAAATTGATTGATAGAGATAATTGATAGATACATTGATATATAAATTATTGATAGATAGGTAGATTGATAGATTGATTACTGATTGATAGACAGAGATAGATTATAGAGATAGACAGATAATAGATATATAGCTAGATAATGATAATAGATAGATAGATAGATAGATAGATAGATAGATAGATAGATAAACATACTTGACTTAGAAGTTATATAGCTGCCCTTCCAACACTTGGGGAAGACATGAGCTTCTGGTAGGATAAGGAGAAGGACACACCTATATCTCAATGGCAAGAGAATCAACCACACTGTATGAAGAGTATAAGAATAAGGTGAACATATAGGTATATGCTTAGAACTTTAACCCTGATTAACCCTGTAACAGATTGCATATAGATGACTCAGCATTTTATAATATGATTGAAATAAAACACTTCAAAAGTTTTTAATTCACTGCCTGTAATTATGAAAACAATCTCACGGTAGCTTTGCTGTATCTTACTTTTTAACTAATTGGACTCATAGAATAGTTGTGCAAGCTACATAGTTCCCAAGTCATCTCACAGAAGTTGCTGACTCGATGACTTATCATTTCTGAACGTTTTCTTGTGCATTTCCCACCCACAAAAATTTTCCCAACATAACCATAATACAACCATCAAAACCAAGAGGTTTACACCAGTATAGAACTGCCATGAAAATCCTCAGATCTTATTCTGGCTTCACAGAATGTTCTAAAAACACCTACCCCTTTTGCAAATACCTAATTCAGTATCATTATATTCAGCAGACATGAATGTCTAACCCAGCTCTTCTCAAAACCTGTGGGGTGGGTGGGACCCCTTGGAGAAAGGGGTCAAATGATCCTTTCACGGGCAACACCAAAGATGATCAGGAAACACAAATATCTCTATGACAATTAACAACAGTAACAAAATTGCAGTTGTGAGGTAGCAATGTAAATAATTCCATGGTTAAAAGGAGGAGCTGTATTAAAGGGTTCCAGCACTAGCAGGGTTGAGAACTGCTGGTCTAATGTATTGTGGGATGATATTAGTACTTCTTCTCACCTTTACTTCCGTAGTGCTGTTATAACTACCAGGCGTCTTACAGACTTTGCTTCAGTCTCTATTTGTATGGCATTTTCTCGTGATTAAAATACTTGTGTGTCTCTCACAGTGAAACCACAGGGCTGTGTTTTGCTTATTTCATTGCATCCTACAAGGTTGTATGTCATTTTTATTTATCCTTTTACAAACATTATTTGCTTTATCCCTGATTGCTATGGTGTCTGCTGGGCTTCTCCAGCTTAAAGTTACTCCTTTCTCATTCATAACTAATTCATGCCCTATATTTACAACCACACAAATGTTTCATTCCTCAGAAAAAGTGCTTATTTGTGTGAATATGCATTCATGATTTCCTATTCTATTCTGCAGGTTATAATACATTACTATCACTTTTTACTTTATGCTCATTTTTTTTTTCACATATTGAACCAGAAACAGTTCTTCCCAACCATTTTGTAAGCTTTTTGATTGCCTCCATCATTGTCAGAACAGTTCTTGTTTCCAGTCTGGTGAGTCATACCTTATCCACCTTATTCCCAGCTCTGGAAGTAGCCAAGTCTCCAAAGAATCCTGGTGCCATATAGTAAAATTTTTTTAATTATTATTTTTTTATTAATTACAGTTTATTCACTTTGTATCCCCCCTGTACCGCCTTTCCTCCTCCCCTTCCAATCCCACCCTCCCTCTTCCCCACCCATGTCTCTCTCCCAGTCTACTGATAAGGGAGGTCCTCCTCCCCTTCCCTCTGATCCTAGTCTATCAGGTCTCATCAGGAATGGCTGCATTGTCTTCTGTGGCCTGCTAAGGCTGTCTCCCCTCAGGAGGAGGTGATCAAATTAAGCAGGCCAATCAGTTCCTGTCAGAGACAGTCCCTGTCCCCATTAATATGGAACTCACTTGGATACTGAACTGCCATAGGCTATCTCTGTGCAGGGGTTCCAGGCAGTCTCCATGAATGGTCCTTGGCTGGATTATCAATCTCAGAAAAGACCTCTGTGCCCAGACTTTTTGAATCTGATGCTGTCCTTGTGGAGCTCATCTCTAGATCTTACTATCTCCCACTTCTTTCATAAGATTCCCTGCACTCTGCCCAAAGTTTAGCTATGAGTCTCAGCATCTGCTTCGATACCCTGCAGGGTAGAGCCTTTCAGAAGCCCTCTGTGGTAGTTTCCTGTCCTGTTCCCTGTTTTCTCCCTCCTCCGATGTCCATCCTCTTTGCCTTTCTGAATGGGGATTGAGCATCTTAGGCAGAGTCCTCCTTCCTGATTAGCTTCCTTAGGTGTACAGATTTTAGTATGTTTATCCTATATTATATGTCTAATATCCACTTATGAGTGAGTATATATCCTGTGTGTCTTTCTGCTTCTGGGATACCTCACTCAGGATGATCTTTTCCAGTTCCCACCATTTACCTGCAAATTTCATGATTTCCTTGTTTTTTATCACTGAGTAATATTCCATTGTGTAGATGTACCACAATTTCTGTAGCCATTCCTCAACTGAGGGGCATCTGGGTTGTTTCCAGCTTCTGGCTATTATAAATAAAGCTGCTGCAAACATGGTTGAACAGATGTCCTTGTAGTAAAAACTTGTATTTAGAAATCAAGACCCAGGCCCTACATGTCCTTATTATTATCAACAAATTGTTGTTCTTAAGGGGCAGGAGTAAGAATACAGATGCAAATAGGTCCTTGTAACCACTGATCCTTTCTGCCTCATTATATTGAAGACCATATGTTCATACTAATGCATCCAATTCAAATTAAGTATTATACAGTTGGTTTTGTCATCTCCCTTTTTATACTTCAATTCTCTTTTCAACTCTTAGAATACACATATTCTACATATAGAATAGAACATATAGAAATACATTAAGAATGAAAGACTATTTATAGTCTTTATGTATTTACTACTCAGTGCCCCATAAGTAATCCGCCTTCCATCTGTGTGTTTGGCTGGAGCCCGCTGCTTGCCCCTGCACAACCTAAGAAACCCATCTGCCCTCTTCTCCTAACCCCAACTGGACTGAAAAACTTCAAACAAAGAAATGGTGCCAAAAGCTCACTTCTGCATTTCTGGCAGCTGATGTAACTCGCCGTTCTGCTATGACCAGTCCACCCAAGTGCCCGCCCAGGTGCCCAGCTTCTAGCCATATGTTGGCACAGGCACAGCTCATGGCCGTCACATCATCACCCCTCACCTAAAGTCTATAAAGCCTCTCTGCCTTAGCTCAGGCAGGCAACATCCCCAATCTCATTCTTTGGGACAGGTGAACCAGCCCAGGAGCACTGCCAACCAAACCTACATTAATCTGCTTTTAATCTGGTCTTATCTGGCCTATATTTGCATCACCAAGGAGAGAGAGAGGACACCTAATACTGTACTGACACACCTTCTCTGTTTGAGTGTCTTCTTACTTCACTTTGATTCCCACACTGAGTGCTTGCAATGTACAGATGGACCCTTTATCTGGCCTGGACTCTGACACCCACTCTTGTCTATCATTCCACATGGACAACTTTTTTTTTTTCTTTTCCTTCTGTTTTTCCGAAAATTTGACAATCCTTGTTAGGTGACCTCTCAATGGCACTGCAAAGATATCTATGTCTCAAGTCCTAGAATCTATAAATGTTATTTTATATTGTAAAACAGATTGTTCAGATGCAATTAAAAATCTTGAGATGGAGGCATGATTCTTGTCCTAATTTGCTTCTCTGTTGTGACATAATACTGAAAGAAACTTGAAAGGAAAGGGTTTACTTGGTTTGCACGTTCAGAGCACAGTCCATCACTAAAAGAAGTCAGGTAGGAACTCAAGCAGAAGCAGAGGCAGGAACGATATAAGGAAGGCTAACCACTGGCTTTCATTCAGCTACCTTTCCTACACTTCCAGAGACCACCAATCTAGGAATGCCACCACCTACATGGGCCTGGACCTTCCTACATCAACCAACAATCAACAAAATGCTAAACAGACACAGCAACAGTCCAATTTGATGCAAGCATGTCTTCAATTGGGATTCCCTCTTCTGAGATATAGCAAGTTGACACCATGATTAGCCATCCCAATCTTGAATTGTTAAGGTGATCCCAATATAATTTCAAAGTTTCTTATAAAAGGATATAGGAGTGTCAGAGTCAAGAAGAGAGGGGTTGGAAGGTGTGATTTTGAAAGCTTTAAAGAAAGGCAAGGCAAGTAGCCTCTGGACACTGGAAAAGACAAGGAGAAAGATTTTCTACTTGGGTCTCCAACCTGACTACAGCTCTTCCAGTGCCTGGATTTCACCCTGGGTTTGTATTTCTGCTGTCCAAATTACCAGACAATTTTGTATTGTCTTATAGCAATTAGTGTGTGGTGACGTATCACAAAGCCAATAGAAGCTAATCTATTCACATTCTGCTCAGGCTCTGATACTTTCTACCCAAAGTTTCCCCTGTGCATATACGTTCTTCATACTGCACTCAGCAGCTGATTTCCATGGTATCCAACTGTGGCTGCTTATTCTGATGTACCTAGTTGATTTAGAATTATAAAATAGGAAGGGATGAAAAAATAGAATGAAGGAAAGAGAAAGTGGAGAAAGACTGTAATATATAGGTTCCAGTCATACAGGTACCAACGATCCGCTAGTGAAGGTATACCAGATGTTTTTGAGAGATGCTGTGAAGAAAGGGGCTTGATACTACACTTGTGTTCTCACTCCAGGCCGATGTTGCCTCTGTTGTTGTCTCTGATAACATAGGACAAGAATAATTGCTACCCTCACCTCCCTTATTCTAAAATATAGTCAATCTCTTCTATGAATCCGACAACACCCCTGAAACTAAATGTGAACACTAAAAAAAAAAAAAAAAAAAAGGATAATGAAATGCAGAGAATTATTGACAACTACTGAATAGTCCAGTGTCAACTCAAAGTCTACTGGAGGGTATTCCCTGCCTCATTCTCTACAACCATCTCACCACATAATACAGTTATGACTCTCCAAGTCTCAGAGTCTGGGTCCAAATGATACCACTTTCACTCATAGAAAAGAAAAAGGTGTTAATCTAGCCCCAGACTGGCACTCCTAATGCTTCACTTTTACTGTATGATTAATCACTTCTCAAAATGAAAAGCTTTGAGAAATCCTAACCCCTTCTCCATAGATATTATCTCCATCTGTGGTCCAAATTAAACCATCCCCCAGGGACTTTACATGTGCAGTTACTTTAAAGTGCTCATCGATCACTTAATGCCTAATCACCAGCATTTCGTGTCAGTCACAGACATGCCAACATTAGCCTAATTTTTTTCACTCTTGTCTCATCCAAGATTGTAAAAGTTTGCAATCAGGTTGCATCCACTGTTGCTTAGTTACCCAATAATGATTACAATAACCACTGATTATTGCCAAGGACCAAAATGACCCCTTGACACAAACTGTTTCGAACCGTTGTGGGAAGGCAAAGTAAAAACACTAAAAAGAAAGCTGATAACTAACCTCCTGTGTCCCTTGACATTCTTAATCTTATCACCACTGTGTGTCTGAAGCCCGCAAAAATAATCTCATTATATATAATATATATATATATATATATATATATATATATATATATATTTGTATACATACATACATATACATATATATAAACATCATTCTTGTTCATGTAAGTGGTCCTAAGCCCAAGTTCATAACACATCCATATGTACACTATAAGACCATCTTATGCCAATCAGAGGATCTTCTAGAATTCACAACATATCAAAGTCATTACAGCCTGTGCTTTATTATACTTAAAAGGCACACCAATTCTCCATGCTTCATCCTCCTCCTGTGGTGATTGCTGTCCCCTCCTCCCTTTTTTGGGCCTGCCCTGCAAGTCTGCTGTTTCTTCTTTCATGCCAGAAGAATCTTCACTCCAAAGCCTTTCCGAGGATATTGGTTTTGTCCGAAATCTAAATGGGTATTATCCTTGCAAATTCTTTCTCAAATGGTTTTTCTTTCATTAGGAAACTGTAACCTACTTCTCTTTAAACCTCTGTACTACTGACTTCATCTTACTCAAAGTCTTCTCCATCCTGCTTTCTTTGTTTTTCCATAATAACAAGCATTTTTTTTAATTCTTTATTAATTACACTTTATTCACTTTGTATCCCCTGTGGTTCCCTCCCTCCTCCCATCCCAATCCCTCCCTTCCTCCACCCTCTGCATGCATGCCCCTCCCCAAGTCCACTGATAGGGGAGGTCTTCTTTTCCTTCCTTCTGATCTGAGTCATTTAGGTCTCATCAGGAGTGGCTGCATTGTCTTCTTCTGTGGCCTGGTAATGCTGCTTCCCCCTCAGGGGGAGGTAATTAAAGAGCAGGTCAATCAGTTCATGTCAGAGACAGTCCCTGTTCCTATTACAATGGAACCCGCTTGGATACAGAACTGCCATGGGCTACATCTGTGCAGGGGTCTTAGGTTATCTCCATGCATAGTTCTTGGTTGGAGTATCAGTCTCAGGAAAGACCCCTGTGCTCAGATTTTTTGGTTCTGTTGTTCTCCTTGTGGAGTTCCTGTCCTCTCTAGATCTTACTGTTTCCCACTTCTTTCCTAAGTTGTTCAACGTCCTTAGTCATAAGGGAAATGCAAATCAAAACGACCCTAAGATTTTACCTGATACCCATCATAATGGCTAAGATCAAAAACTCAAGTGACAACACATGCTGGAGAGGTTGTGGAGAAAGGAGAACCCTCCTTCACTGCTGGTGAAATATAAACTTGTACAATCACTCTGGAAAGCAATCTGGCGCTTCCTCAGACAACTAGGAATAGCACTTCCTCAAGATCCAGCTATACCATTCCTAGGCATATACCCAAAAGAGACTCAAATACACAATAAGGACATTTGCTCAACCATGTTTGTAGCAACCATATTTGTAATAGCCAGAAGCTGGAAACATCCCAGATGCCCCTCAGTGGAGGAATGGATACAGAAATTGTGGTACATCTACACAGTGGAATATTACTCAGCAATAAAAAAAAACAAGAAAATCATGAAATTTGCAGGTAAATGGTGGGATCTGGAAAAGATCATCCTGAGTGAGCTATCCCAGAAGCAAAAAGACTCACATGGTATATACTCACTCAGATAGACATATAACATAGGATAAACCTACTAAAATCTGTACACCTAAAGAAACTAATCAAGAAGGAGGACTCTTGCTAAAATGCTCAATTCCTATCCAGAAAGGCAAAGAGGATGGACATCAGAAGAAGGAGAAAAGAGGGAACAAGTCAGGAACCTGACACAGAGGACCTCTGAGAGGCTCTGCCCTGCAGACTATCAATGTAGATACTGAGACTTATGGGCAACCTTTGGGCAGAGTGCAGGGAATCTTAGGAAAGAAGTGGGAATAACAAGCATTTTTAAAAGACCATGAAACTTGAGTGCATATAATATATTGTATTCATTCATATCTGTGTCCTAGTTGTGCAAATTCTCCAAGTTCAGGGATGCCTGTGTGTTTTTTAGCCAACTAAAATATCTCAACTATCTAAGGCACTTTATCAGGTACAACAATAAATACATTTGAGTGAAAGAATGAATTTGCACAAATATTGTGAGGAAGACCTTCATTTAGTTATTCCCCCTTTTCAAATAAATGAATGGAAAATTAGGGAATATAAAGATGTTATGAAAGGTCATGCTGCTTAGAGTGGTATAATCTTGGTTCCAGTCCCTAGAGCTAATGCTCAGTCTTTCACACTGTGTCTATTAGTTTGTCAACTTTTCACAAGCTAGAGAAAATTTCTCCATCACTTTACCTGGAAGTAAGTCTGTAGGGCATTTTCTTGATTAGTGACTGATGTGGGCGAGCCCAGGCCACAGCCCACAGTGGGCCAATGCCACTGTAGGGCAGGTGGTCGCAGATTGTGTAAGAAATCAGGCTGACCGATACAATCTGATAGGCCTGCTCTTTGATCACCTCCCCCTGAGTGGGGAGCAGCCTTACCAGGCCACAAAAGATGACAAAGCAGCCACTCCAGATGTGATCTGATAGACTAAGATCAGAAGGAAGGAGAGGAGGACCTCCCCTATCAGTGGACTTGGGAAGGGGCATGCATGAAGAAGGAGGAGGGAGGGACTTATGGGGGGATACAAAGTGAATAAGGTGTAAAAAAAAATAATAAAAATAAGAAGAAGAAAAAAAAAAGAAATCAGGCTGAGCACATGGTAAGAAGCAAGCCAGTAAGCAATGTTCCTGCCAGGCATCCACTTCAGTTCCACTCCAGGTTCCTGCCTTGAGTTTCTGCCCTGGCTCACTTCGGTGATGAACTAAATAAACCCTTTCTTTCCCAAGTTGCTTTTGGTCACAGCGATTGCAACTCTAAGGCAAATACCGACGATGTTTGCCTACAGTGAGTGGAGGAGGAAATGCTAGTCAGTGTGGAAGAAAGAATAGAAATAAATTCATAAGCCAACCCAAGCAGTGTGGATATTTCCCACTGCAGGAGCCCTAAGGTGAATGGCGGTGTAATTAAACATACATGTTTAAAAGACAATTTAAACAGCTGCCAACCAGAGCAGTGGAAAGCAGTGGTTTGTCAGTAGAGAAAAGCACCGCACTTAGTAGGACTCAGCGCAGCTCGAAGATTCCTACAGCTAGAAATGACTTATTTCTTTTCCGCCCATCAGTAGGTGACTTGGTCACCTGAGTCCCCTCTTGAAAGAAGTGTGACCCAGCATGGATAGTTGTGAACATACACTTTATTCATGGGCATTGGACCGTGGTAAACTAGAAACAAGTGAGTTATTTGCCATTTGGGTGCAGTCACAGCTTTCAGAAGTCTTCGGAAGCACCAGGTGTAAAAATCTCCTGAGACACTGTCTTCCTCCAGGGACCGCTTGGACTACCTAGCACACTGAAGTATTCTCTGGCGTGCTATTAAAGCGCTGCTGGCTCAGTGGGTAGACATGTTCTCCAGGCAGCAGCATCACCTCATGGGGTCATTGCAGCTCTAAATGTTCCTCGTTGTCAAGTGAAATAAGCGTACAACCCACAACTGACTTCAGTCAGCTGGCTGGCTGGCCTCCCCAGATACAACCTTGTAGTCACAGTCTTGGTGAATTAGTCAGAAAGAGTTAACTGGTCAAGTGAAATAGTTAAGGCTACAGAAATTATAAATAACTTATATATTAATAGAAATTCATTCTTATGACAAAAAGTTGCTATTATAAATATTTCTTTGATTGATGAGTTTAAAAATATATTCTCCATATAAATAATTTTAAATATTAATAAATAGGTTTAGATTTAAGATTCAAATAGTGCTGGCAGGATTTTTCTTATTTAGACGATTGCCACCTCCGAAGCAGCACCGACTCCTTTTCCGCTTCCTTAGGGTAACTCTGGGTGACAGATGGCTCATCACTTTGACGAGTTCATTGATAGCTTTGCTCTGGATCTGTGGGTCATTTACCTAATGGGAAAAAAATTAAATTAATTCCAAACATTCTTCTTTTAACATCATGGTCAATGAAAATGGAAATATCCCTTTTAGGAAAAGTAATTCTGTATAGCACTATGGGCGTTTCATTTGTAGTACTAACTTCTGTAGCAGTTAAGACCACAAGGATCATTAAATTTCCAAGTTGCACAACAAGGAATGGGGTGAATTATATCATATAGCTGTCTTTAACATACCTGCTCTAGAAAGCTCAAAATAGAGAACTAAAAAGGCTCCTGAGGGGAATGGGGGAAAGGAGTAGGACCTCTGAAGTAGAACCAGACACTTAATCTCCCAGAACCTGCTTTCTTGTCATGAGTTTGGTGAGATGATTTTTTTTTTAATGTACAAGGTTCACCAATTCCTGATTTGATCAGTCCTTTCCATTCATTCTCCAAAAATTCCTACAGGTCAAGGCTCCCCATAGTATAGCAGAAGGCTCTAGCGATCTAACAAGGACCTCAGAGACCCAGGTGCATGAAAGAGAAGGCCCATGTCTTTGTGAGCTAAGTTCCCCACAAGAGAATCTGATACAAGCCAAAGACTGAGAGCTGGCAAGACCGGCTAAGTACTATGGAAAAAAACCCAAGTCCAAAATAAATGACAAATATCATTTAGATTTCTCCCAAATAGATCAGTATCAGCATTTCTAGGACTGAACTAAAAATAAACTCAAATCATGTTCAGACTAGTAATAATCAATTTGCTGACATAGAGCGCATTTACAATTTGGAGGTGCAACAGTGTTTTCTGCTTTTTGCACATTAATTTAACTACTTAGATTTCTCCACCCTAGCCAAAAGAGCCACGTGGGCAATTTTGTGCTTCATAACATGAAGACCATTTACTGTTATATATATAACAAACTGGTTTGTTTGTTTTTCTAATACTGGAAATACTCTAACTTCCTTGCTACATTTCCAAGAAGGATTCAGAGGTTTATAAGACAAGGCTAGTTAGGTGTGTGTGTGTGTGTGTGTGTGTGTGTGTGTGTGTGTGTGTGTGTG
>NW_026596073.1:12397310-12444774 GCF_907164565.1 Psammomys obesus | reverse complement strand
TGTGTGTGTGTGTGTGTGTGTGTGTGTGTGTGTGTGTGTGTGTGTGTATGTGTATCTGTGTGTGTTTCTGAAATGTGTCGACAATGCAACAAAATAGGACAAGAGTTAGATTGCTCAAGATCACCATATGAAGCACAAGACCTAGGACTTCCAGAAAGATGAAACCAAGGCCTCAGAAGTAGCAAATTACTACCAACTGTGTGTTGTAAAGACAAATTTATTGGCCATTTTTCGAAACATTCAAGAGACTTAGCCAGATCTGAACAGCAAGCCTGAAGTGGAAATAAGGCAGAAACAATTAATTACTTTATCCATCTCTAATTGATGGACTAAAATGTGCTGCTATCTTCCAACTCCTGACAGAGAATAAGAGTAAACTTAGAGGCAGACCTGGGTAGACTAAAGGCTGGGCACAAATAATAAGGCCACAGAATATAACAAGACACATGTCCCTTTCCTTTGAGCCTATTTATCATCAAAGTGTACAGATTTTTGGAATACCTTTGCCTTCTCAAAAAAAAAAAACTAGAAAAATGAGATTTGTCTTTATGCTTTCAAGTTATCTTTCAGATTCCAAAGGCCATAATTTAAAGGTGTAGGATGGTTTTGTGATAAAACCTGAACTAGCTGAAATACCCCCATATCTGAAAGCTAACTGAGCAAGCCTTTCTAAAGATAAACAAAGGAATCCTTTCGAAAGGTGTATACCGTTGCTTCTCCGAAAAACAAATTGGACTATATAGCATGAGAGGCTAACCAGAGTCTAAGGGTAGGATGTCTCCTTAGAAGCTGTAATACTTTTCCCTCCTCCTCATTTTCTACCTATAACACTGTAGAGGTTTGGTTTGGTTTGGTTTGGTTTGGTTTGGTTTGGTTTGGTTTGGTTTGGTTTGGTTTGGTTTCAGCAAAAGAAATAAATGCATGTAGTGATCCCAGCTGGTTTCTATCAAGATAGGAAACGGCACCCAGCCAGGCATGTGAGTCATCTGAAGTCACAGTTCCTTGTGGCCTGCTTGGGAGGAGGAGGGCACACAGTCTTCTCACTCCCTCCCACTGCTCTTTCCACTAACACCCAACTTCCCATCCTAATTGAGAGTTTCCATCACATACCCTAGGTACCACAAGAGCTCTATTCAATGCTCTCCTCTTCTGCCTCCTCCTCATAGCATTTACCCATCATGTGGGCAATAGTTTGAATGTCTGTGCTTTTCCAAACTCCCTCACAATATGCCTGCAGTGAGGAAACATCTCAGACAGGGGCACACCTAGTTTTATCAACTGTTTGATAGCCAATTTCTACTGCCTGATAATCCAATACAAAGCAAAAATACAATAATAAAACAATTTGCAAAGTCATCTCACCTCAATCTTCGTGATGCTCATGAAGCCATCGTATTTCGCTTCACTGTTGTTAAAGAAGTTAGCGATTAGTTCTGCCCTGATGACGTTTATGCTCTTCTCAATGGCTTGGTTGCCTTTCAAGGCCTCAAAGAGTTTGAAGTAGAAAGAGGCAATCTGGACATCAATTACTTTTGTGTCGCCATCCTTGGGAAACAAGAGCACAAAGAGAGGATGGTGGGAACTAGTCCATTTGAAACAACAGGGAAACCAGAAGAAGGAGAAACAGAAAGGAAGGAATATTCAGCTTACCTCTTGCCAGTTCCTCAAGACATGTAAAACGACGTCCTTACTATCCCCTACATCTGAGTTACTTGAGTTCTGAGGAAAAGAGGAAAGACTGATTTGTAATTTTTTTTCACCAACTCCCCTAAAAATATTTATCAGGTTTTGTTAAATTCAGTGTTGACAACAGCCGCTGATTTCCTTATCTGCCCTTCTGCTTTCTTCTAATAACAAGCGTCCTCAAAAGACTATGGGTTAAATTTAGCCAAAGACTATTGCGTTCTTTTAGCTTTTGTATTTACTAGCCTAATCTTGAAATTTCAAGGCCACCAATAAACTCAACAAAGCTGATAAGATTTCAAGGACCCCAAATAACTGTAGTGAGCTAAAGAAAATTACTCTCAAATTAAGAAGGGGAAAAAAAAATCATCAAAATAATTCCACTGTTCACGCTGCCCCCTTCTGGTACAGGCTCCAATAACTATAACATCGGTCTGTGCTCTTAACCGCTGTCTTAAAAGATTGCTCCAAACACATATGTGAGACAGCTTGATTTGCATTGTGAGGATAAAACTGACGTGAATGCTTGAAGATTGTTATAATAGCTACATGTATAGAAGTATACATTTGGGACAAAGTGTAAAGTTTTAAAGAAAAAAAATTGTTTTCGTTAACCATTAATTTAAAATTTTTTCACAAAAGAAAAAAAAAGTCAAACTGTAAGAAACAACTCCCATCAAACCTCACCAAGCAACTGGCTCTAGTGATAATTCGCTTGTAAAAGAATTTCAAAATCACTTTTTTAGAAAAAAACAAAAAACAAAACAAAACAAACAAAAAAAAAAAAAAAAAAACACCTGCAAGGGGCATTTCTCAAGCAGAAACACCACGAAATTTGCCTTCTATTACTTTAAGTAAGAAGTTGTTTCCCTGGGTATTTTAATGGCAATATTCATCTCTTGCTGTCACTTTCATGGTAGTCTGAAGAATGAGAAATGAATAGCCAACCATGAAGGTAGGAGTGCTTCTTATCATGATGATATGATTAAAAAAAAAGAAAAAGAAAAAGAAAGAAAAGAAATCAGAAAATGATCAGCATGTTTCTGCTTTCTCTGGGAAGATTTGTAAATCCCTTCACTCTCCATAGCAAATGGAACAGAGGGTTAAATAAGATCACTGTGTCAGTAAACACCTCACCAGCAAATAGCTACGAAGCACCTCGCCTTCTCAAAATGACTGTGGGCCCAGAGACAGCAGCCTAGGCGTTGACAGCGGCAAGGCAGCACCAGTCGCTTTCAACCACAAGCATTATTAAAAGATCATACTTACGAAATATCTCTTCAAATTTTCTATTTCTTCAATGATTGGGACCTGACTACTGCAGCCAGAAATCGCCAGGAGGCAGAGCTGCAAAGCCAAGATGCAGTGTGTAGCGTTCATGGTCTCCAAGCTAGGCTGAGGCAGGGCAAGTCCGGCTCCTGTACGAAGTCAGAGGGTCCAAAGGAATCGGCTGATGTGTCTTCTCTAGTAGCTGAGCAGCCAATGGAAGCTATACCCTGCACCTTCCTTTCTGACAGTATTTATACCTAATCGAAGGCTCCTCAGGATTACGTATTTTCACAAGTTTTTTTTTTTTTTTTTAGATGAGATGGTGACAGATAGGTGGGAAGCTAAGTTACTTTGCATTGTAACTATGGTTTTGTGGCATGGCGTTTGTAGTTAAGAGTTTCCTTTCGACTCCTTGGGCTCGACTCCTTGGGCTCGCTGACGATGAGCCAGACCCACTGTGCCCACCTGTGCCATTTTCGTGGGATTCTCTGAAAGCACTTTTACTTCACACCATTTGGGCGCTGGAAATTGCTTTCACATCTCCCCTTTTTGCCCTTGTAATTTGAATTTCTCATTCACAGAGCACAGCACATTGAGCATTTGTTTGTGGCTGGGAACAACTGAAGAAAGGAAACTCTTGGGCTTCCCAAACCTCTGCAAGGGGGGAAGCCTTTTTAAACTTTTCTTGCAAATGACTAGAAAGCAAGGAAAGAATACAGTTTAAAAAGAAAAAAAAAAAAAAAAAGCCGATGTGGTTAGGAAGACCTTCATCAGAGGTGATTAGTAAAATACCTACAAATCACTCAAGGTCAAACTGCCCAGAAGGAAGAAAATGCAGACCACATAGGTAAAAATAAAATTGTCTAGTTTCTCCATAAAAGTAAAAATGCAGGAATAATTCATTAAATACTGTATTTCAACCAATATATCAATGGGCACCAAGGGACATGATGGATATGAGTTTCAAGTCCTCTACTACTAAATCTTTAAAACCTGGTGTACATCTTGTACACACAGCAGACACCACTTTAGGAGAGTCATTTTTCTAACACCCGTACCCACACGTAGCTGAGGCTACCCCCAATGCGTACTCCAGCACTAAAACACAAGCTTGTCCCAAAGATCCATTATAGTTGAGAATTCTCTCCCCTCAAGTTCAAACAATAAAATGACTTTTCCTTCTTCGGTAAGTTTTCCTTGAGATTCAACCCTTCAGGACAACACAGGAGGCCCTCTGCTCTTTGGGGCCAACACACTTATATTTCAGCCTTCCCTGTATACACTGACTTACAGTGGTTATGGCTGCAGACCTGAATATTTCATGCTCTAGCTGTGAAATCTTGAGTGAGCATCTTTGTAGGTTTTGATTATTTATTTATTTATTTATTTATTTATTTATTTATTTATTTATTTATTTATTTATTATTTTAAAACAGAATTTCTCTGTGTAGCCATGGCTACAATTGTATGGTGTACATACCTTTGTTTTCCAAATTCTTGCAAAATGAAACACATCCATCTTCCAGGTTTTATTTCTTTTGGTTACTTCCAGCAGGTAGTAGAGTTTGGTTCTAAGAGAACATGTAGGACTTTTTATTATTATTATTTCTTTGGCTGGTTGACAAGTGATAGTTTTTTTTTAATTTAAACTTTTACTGTTAATATGATGTTTCTCATGAAATTTTGAGGCTAATACATTTCCTGTTATCAAATGGTCAACTTCCTCACTTCCTTGTACCAGTGAACCTGTCAAACCTGTATGAGACCGAATATGAGTAATATATAATAGATAGTTTCTACTTCTGAAGGCCTGTTGCAATTTCATGAATAACAAAGTTAATTTTGAGTTACCAGGAATAAATTCAGCAGCTTTTATATGAAAAAAAAACTCTTCCTGCATATTCAGATTCAGGAAAATATAATAACATAGGACTGCAAACAATTCTGATTTTTGAACTGAGGTATATGGGCTTTTGCTCACCTTGTTTATTTTGCCTGACTTATAACCTGCCATTCCCATCATGTTTGCATCAATATAGAATGTTGGTACCTCTGGAATTGGTGTTCCCTTTACAATACGTGGAAGAATCCAATTCGTTTTTATAAATTTTATATATTGCTTTTTGGATATTTGTTATTAATTTCTCCCAAGTAGTTATTATAAGCTCTTTGCCAGTCTTCACTGATTATCCACAATGACATAATCTCAGCATTAGTAAAAGATACTACAATTTCAGCCAGCTCTATTCATGACAATTGACAAAGTCTTATTCTGCCTTTTATAATTAATTCAAAAATCTTTTCTGTGTATGTCTTTAATTTTTTACTTTGTTTATGTGCTAAGAAAACCCTTCCATTATGTTTTCTTTTCTTTGCATAATTAGCCCAGTAGGAGAATGAGTTGAAGGCAAAATGACCAAAATACAATCAAATTTAGCATCACTTTGATTCACATATGCATACTGCAGTCTTTGTTCTACCAGAATGAATTCTTTTTCTGCTTCAGCTGTCGGACAGCTTGGACTGTTTAAATCTGAATAGCCTTGTAATGTTTGAAACAAATTATTTAACTCATAAGTACTTAATACAGTTGTGGGCTTCAGCTGGTTAATATTTCTCATTAATTTTTTAATATCATTAAGAGTTTGCAAATGGTCTCTACATGCTACACCTTTTGTGCCCAATTTTTTTGTTGGCTTATTTTATAACCCAAATAACTAATTGAATCTCATCTTTGTATTTTTTTCTGGAGTCATCTGCAACCCCCAACATAGCAGAATTTTTGTGTTTTCTTAACCATTTTCTCTAAAATTTCTTCATCAGAATCAGCCAACAAAATATCGTTCATGTAATGATAAATGATAGATTGATGAAATTGCCTACAAATTATTTGTAACAGTTGTTACACAAAATATTGACAAAGTTGGACTATTTAACATTCCTTGGGAAGCACCTGCAAATGGTAATTCTTTATTGGACCACTGTTGTTCAGAGTAGGTACTAAGAACTCAAACTTTTCCCTATTCTGCTCTTGAAAGAATGTTGTGAAAAAACAATCTTTTAAGTCAATTATTATTATAGGCCATAATCTAAGTTAAAAAGAAGCAAAAAGAATTCCTGGCTGTAAAGGATCTATTGGTTGAATTACTCTAGTCACTGCTCTTAAATTTGTTATCATCCTCCATTTTCCTGATTTTTTTTTAAATAACAAACACAGGGGCCTTCCATGGACTGGTAGACTCTTGTATATGTTGAGACTCCAGCTGATCTTGTACCAGTTGTTCAAGTACCTGCAATTTTTCTTCTGTTATGAGCCCTTGCTCTTGCTACACAGACCTGTTTGATATCCATTTTAGGGGCAGGGCTGTTGGTGTTTCAGTAGTGACCCCTCTTATAAATTTGGAAACTCAATCCCTGTGGTGTCCTGTGTTTGGAAAATGGGCACAGTTTGTGATTGTTCTTAATTACACATAGCTATACCTTCCCCGGAAGCATCTATCATTTCACCCCTAATTTACTCATTTACTGCCCCTGGGATTGCAGGAATGTTAATTTAAGTACCCCATTGTATTCAAGATTTCTTCCCCATAAATTATTGGTATGTCAACCATATAGGGTCTCAACTTCCCTGTTTTGTTCTTCTGGTTCCATACATTTTAATCCTATACATTTAATCAGACACTTTGTCTTATTTGTGATAATTTACCAATTACTATAAACTGTGTATAAACCTTATGAAGTGGCCAATCTGAATTTTAGGACTTGGGAAAGACTGACATTGGCTCCTGTATCTACCAAACCTTTTATTTCAACACCATTCATTTGTACCTCTGATTATTAACCACTGTTTGCCAGAACATATGTTTTCTAGTACTTTCTACTGAAGTGGCTTTGCCCTTGATATAAGGAAACAGTAACAGCTGAGCAATTCTATCCCCTGAATTAATTTTTATCTCCTTTTTCACATGTGCCAGGATTTTTTTTTCTTGCAACCACATCTATAATACCTGAATACAATAAATCCTTGAGAACTTAATCCACTTCTTCCTAAGATTATTCCTACTGTCCCTGGAGGTAAAGAACCATAAACACCAGTGGTTATTTTGTAACATTCAACTTTTGGGGGTAGTGTAAGAGGTGTATGTGTGGCCAGATCCAAAGCTGCACTGCCTTCAGTAGGGTGCATAAGATCAGCAATAGTTAATTTTTATTTTCTTGCTTGCTTGTTAGCTCCTGGCTGACCAAAGGAAGATGGCTCGTATTGTTTGCTGTGGAGCCTCAAGCTGCCAGGCCCCTTCATTCATTTCCCAATGGCAAGAGGTTACATCATATGTCCCCTTTGAACCTGCAATTCCTACATCAATGTTTTCCCTTTCCACAGCAGATACAAAACTCTGGAAACTTTGACATATTGCAATCACAAACTGCTTTTTCTCTTCCACAAACACTTTATTCTCCAGAGTTAATGCACCTGCTATTTTGATCTCTGAAGCTTTTAATCTTACAATTTCTTTGTAAATGGCCAAATTCACCGCAATTAAAACACCAGGTATATTGATATCTGAGACCTCTAGCTACGTCCAGCAAACCCAGCAACCCAGCTATGTCTTGTCCTATGATTGGCATGATGCTCCTGAGAGCTAATATTACTTGTGTCTTTTATCCATTCATCTATTGGGGCTGCTCATGCCTTAATGGTCTAATTACTCACTTACATTTTATATTTGCATTCTCAAGCACCAAGATCTCTATCAACACATGTCTTGTATCAGGGTCTGACATGACTATTTACAGCTGAAGCCAATCTCTGTAAGAAGTCCATGAAGGCTTCTCCAGGGTCCTTGTATTATCTTAGTAAATGAAGGTCTTTCCTAGGCTCATCAACCATATTCCAAGCTCTTAAAGCTGCAATTGATATTATTCTATAACCACATCCATCAGATTGCATTTGTTCTTGTAGGTCAGCATAATGCCCATCACCAAGCTGTTGATCTTAAACAACATTTATCCCCCTTGCTATATTTTGTTGTTCTATTTTTGTGGCTTTGTCCCTCCACCATGACAACCATTGTAATTGTTAAGTAGCTTCTAGCACAATTGATACCAATCCCTTCCAATCTTAAGGAATAATTCTAGTTTTCATAGCCCAGTTACTTAATGTTTGTTAACAAATAAGGAATGCATTCTGTAGAAAATAATAGACTCTTTAAAACACTTTAGATCTAACATTTCTTTGAACACCATGCTATCTCATCATATCCATGACCACCATCATTAGCAGGCTTGTGCTGCAAAATTATTAGGAAAGCTGATGGTGCCTATGTAGTCTCAATTTCTCAGTCTCATACAGGAGGTAACTATTCATGTCATTTCCCAACTGGGCACTCATCTCCTTAAAATCAGAAAGTGTTTCATTGCTTCTGTGACATCCTTTATTTTCCTCAGATGTTTAAGCATAGAGATTCACAAACACACACACATTTGAATGTTTATCTAAGAATCTGTTTTGATAACTCCAAATGTCACACACAGTTGGTAGAGTGCTTGCATATCAATCCTGGCTTAAAACAGGATGAAATGTAGATGGAATCAGAGATAAGATGACCAGGAGTTCAAGATCACCTTCTGCTGATGGAGACTTTAATGCCAGTCTGAGAATCATAAGAACCTGTCTAAAAAAAATTAAAAAAATATATTCTAGCAGGATGGTTGTGGCACACATGTTTAATTCCAGCCTTCTGGAGGCAGAGGCAGGTGGATCTCTGTCAGTTTGAGGTTAGCCTGGTCTGCATAGTGAGTTCCAAGGCAGCCAAGGATACACAGTGAAACCCTGTCTCAAAAACAAAACAAAATCTATTTTGAGTTATCGCCCTCAACTTTTTTTCTTTCAGTACCAGTGCTATTCCCTCCAATTTGTAGGAAATTGGCTTTTATTAAATGTGATTTACTATTAATGCTAGAAAATGATGCTGTCTCCTTAGCTAACACCTGATGACAGGGACCATTCCATGTTTTTTTATTACAATTTTTTAAAGTAATCTTTGCATTCCCAGCAGCAATCGAATTGTTCTCCTTATTCCACATCTTAACCAGGGTGAGCTGTCACTTGTATTCTTGATCTTAGCCCTTCTGACAGGTATAAGATGAAATCTCAAAGAAGTTTTGATTTGCATTTCCCTGATTGCTAAGGATGTTAAGCTTGCGTTTTTGCAGCCATATGAGCTTTCTCTATTGAGAATTCTCTGTTTAGATCTGTACTCCATTTTTAATTGGTTTATTTGGTAGCAATAAAAAGATCCCTAATGACATTCTGCTATACTCATAGATCAATGTCTTGCTCATTCATTATCAAAGAAGCGTTCCCCAACAGCAGACAGGAAGAAATACAGGGACCCACAACCAGAGATATGCAGACAGAGAGGTGAGAGAGAGGGAGGAAGAAGACACAGAGAGAGAGAGAGAGAGAATAGTTCTAAATTGGATGTCTCCATCAAATCCTTTCCCTCAGTCAGAGCTCAGGAAACTTCACAAAAGAGGAGGCAGAAAGAGTGTAAGAACCAGAGACATGGAGTACACCAGGAGAATAGGGCCCTCTAAATCAACATGAGCAAAGCTCATATGAACTCACAAAGACCAAAGCAGCAGCACAAGGCCTAGAAGGATCTGCACCAGGTCATCTGCATATATATTAAATCTTTCAGTTTAGTATTTTTATTGGACCCCTGAGTATGTGAACAAGTGGGCTTCTGATTCTTGTGCCTTCTCTTGGGTTCTTTTCCTTCTGTTGGTTTGCCTTGTCCAACTTTGATGTGATGGGTTTTGTTTGATCATTTTGTCATGTTTGATTGTTATCTTTTAGAAGCATGTTATTTTCTAATAAGAAACAGAAAGGGAGTGGATCTGAATGAGATAGGAAATAGAAGGAGTAGAAGGAGGGAAAAGTGTAATCAGGATATATTGTATGAGAAATGGATCAGTTTTCAATAAAGGGGGAAAGAGTTAAACTACACAAATGTAGATTTAATAAATTTTAAGAAAAGAAAAAAAAAAGGCCAACACATTTAAATATAAAGAAAAAATGGTCTTTGCAGAGCTGTCTTCTGAGAGAAGAAAGTCAAAACCAATCGGTGAGGTCAAAGGCAGCAACTGAAGAATGTAGGGTTTGTCATTGCTCTGCAAGGAGAAATGGAGGCCAGAGAAGAGCTTGGAGTAAGTCATAGTATTGTCAGTCAAAGCATATCCATGACTACGGGCACACTGCTGCCACTCAATGCCTTCTAGACACCAATATCCAAACCTTGAGTCCCCGGAAGGAATATTGGAAATTTTCTAAAATAAAGTCAAATGTAGCTCCAACTGCATCTTAATTTTTCTGCTGGAATACAGTGTTGAGAAAGAATAATTGAGAAAAATGGGAAACAGACAAGAGGCCTATGTGGAAAAGGTGCTCGCTGCCAAGCCTGATAGCCTGAGTTCCACACCTTGGGACCCAGAGTGTGGAAGAAGAGAGTCAATTTTTGCAAACTGTCCTCTTCACAGGCATACTGTGGCATGTCCACAATCTCTTCCCCCAACACACAAAGAAATAAATGTAGTAACAACACTTTTAGAGAGCTTTAAGATAGGTCAAAGGGCCTTGTCTGTATCCTCACACTTGAATCACACTGAGAGGGGAAAATGAAATAGACATGGGGTGGAAGGGAGGAGGAAGTTGGGTGGGAGGGGGTAGAGAGGAAAACAAGAGGGATCAGTTGTGGAGAGGACAGGAGGGACAGAGAACTGAAAGAGGGAACTGGGATTGGT
Organism: Psammomys obesus; assembly: GCF_907164565.1. Taxonomy (NCBI): domain Eukaryota; kingdom Metazoa; phylum Chordata; class Mammalia; order Rodentia; family Muridae; genus Psammomys; species Psammomys obesus. The sequence goes on along the minus strand of NW_026596073.1, from coordinate 12,434,019 downwards.
AGGGACAAGCCAGACACTAGGACAAGGGAAGCTCCCAGGAATCTAAGAGGGTGACCCTAGCTAAGACTCCTAGCAATGGAGAATATGGAACCTGAAACGGCCACCTTCTCTAACCAGGAAAGATTTCCAACCCACCCACAAAACCTTCCACCTACAACTTGTCCTGCCTACAAGATGTGCAAGGGTAAAGATGGAACAGAAATGGAGGGAATGGCCAACTGACTGACCCAACTTGAGATCCATGACATGAGAGAGAGAGCCAACCCCTGACACTGTTAATGATACTCTGGTATACTTGCAGGCAGGAACCTAGCATAACTGTCCCCTGAAAGGCTTCCCCCACCAGCTGATGGAAACAGATACAGAGACCCACAGCCAAACTTAAATTAGAGCTCTGAGAACCTCGTGGAAGAGGGTCATGTAGGATTGAAGGAGCCAGGGAGATGAAGGACACCACAATGAAAGTGTTTCTAATTTCTGTTGGAAGTGCCAACTGAAATTGTTAAATCCAATAAAATGTGGGTTTGTGGGGGTTTTTTCCCCGTAGAATTGGTGAGAGGGTAGGAACACTTAATTCCTTTCCTAAGAATAAAAGCTGTGGAATCCTGGTCTTGGCATTTCAGCTTGGCTTAACTTCACAGGCATGCAAAATATAAAATCCGCCAGGACACTGAACCCGGAACAACTCACACTCCACCTGATGCCCTATTGTCTTCAAACTCTTGAAAGTTTTTACAGGGGTCCCATCCTTCCTTCGGCACCTGTTCCTGCAGATTGCGTAGCTGATCTTGGCGTCCCACATGGGAAGTGAATCATCTGCTTTTAGGTTTTTCACTTAAGGGCACAGGAGTCTCTGATTTAGAATACTCTCACTCCAATAGCACATCCTTTTCTGACCCTTTCCTGTCTTGTCAATTTCACAAACAAAGAAATCTCTCTGTGTGCTGCCTGTAAAACACCTTCCGTTGTACATGCAAACTAGAGGTTTCACACGTTGCTCGTCTGGCCAATACTGAGCCTGCAGGCTCATTCACCACCAAGGTATCCTCCCAAAACCTTTGCAAAGCCACCGGGAGCCAAGGTGTGATCTTATTACTGAAACAAAGGGACTGCTAACTTTCTTTTTTCTCTTCAGTTAGAAGTTTCTTTCTGAAAACTAGCAGATGGATGTGAGAGATTTCTCTGGTATCTCCTGCAACCCCACTCTGAGCAGAGTCTGTAAGACAAAACCTACATCCTGGTTGCCCTTTTCCTCTGCATCAGCAGTCGCTACCCATTATCTCCTCCAGGCCTTCTGCAGATTTCTTCCACTCTGTATGAGTAAGTGTTGGATCCATGCCCCCTACCACCACCCCAAGTTATTTCAACTCCTGGAACTCCTGACATCATACCGGCTGAGCCAGCGGAAGCGTGACGAAGAGAATGGAAGTCTACACGGAGTCAGGTTTTCCCCAGATTTGACTCATAAATCCCATAGGTTAGAGCGTTTTCTAAAACAACCTTTTGAAAGACCATCTGGAAGATTTTGAGGGCTGTTTCGAAGAATTGTGAAAACATGGTATTTATACACTAAAGTGATCCATTTATGGTGTTTTCAATATTACGACAGAGTAGATTGTGTTGGTAATCTATAAATTCATAGTCATGACTTAAAGTACATATCTGTTTGTTCCTTAAGAAATTTTAAAGCACTCACTGGACCCTTGACATAAATTTACTAAGGAAAGATGGAAAATCATGTTGGAAAATACTGGTTTATATCCTGATTTCAAGCAATTAGCATTTCTTTGTTAAGCATTTACTATGTACCCATAGCTTTAAGGTTTGCAAAGAGGTTACAGAGAAGTGATAAAACTTGGCTGGAGCATTAGCTAGAGTTAATCTCTTGACTCACATTACAGGGCAGGAAGCCATATTCTTCCTTCCTTCTTTCCTTCCTTCCGTCCTTCCTTCCTTCCTTCCTTCCTTCCTTCCTTCCTTCCTTTTTTTCTTTCTTTCTTTCCATCCTTAGTTTCCTATGGTATTTATGTAGGTAGGCAGGCTCATGTTTCTAACTTTTCCCCCTTTTAATTTTATTACATTTATTTATTGTGTAGGGTTGTGTGAGTGTGTGTCTGTGTGTCTGTGTGCGTGTACATGTGTCACTGCAGGACAGTGGAGGTCAGAGGATTTATGAGGAGCCAATTCTGTCCTTCTACCATGTGGACCCCGAGGATGGAACTCAGGTCATCAAATGGGGCATCAAGAGCCTTCAGCCACTAGGCCAGTAGTTCTCACCCTTCCTAATACAGTTCCTCATGTTGTGGTGACCCTCAACTATAAAATTATTTTTGTTGCTACTTCATAACTGTGTTTTTCTACTGTTGTGAATCATAATGTAAATACCTTTTTTTAATTTTTATTAATTACACTTTATTCATTTTGTATCCCCTCATAAACCCCTCCCTCCTCCCCTCCCAATCCCACCTTCCTTCCCTCTTCTCCACAAATGCCCCTCCCCAAGTCCGATGATCTGGGAGGTCTTCCTCTCCTTCCTTCTGATCCTAGTCTATCAGATCTCATCAGGAGTGGCTACATTGTCTTCTTCTGTGGCCTGGTAAGGCTGCTCCCCCCTCAGGAGGAGGTGATTAAAGAGCAGGCCAATCAGTCCATATCAGAGACAGTCCCTGTTGCCATTACTATGGAACCCACTTGGACACTGAACTGCCATGGGCTACACCTGTGCAGGGGTTCTAGGTTATCTCCATGCCTGGTACTTGGTTGGAGTATGAATCTCAGGAAAGACCCCTGTGCTCAGATTTTTTGGTTCTGTTGCTCTCCTTGTGGAGCTCCTGTCCTCTCCAGATCTTACTATTTCCCACTTCTTTCATAAGATTCCATGCGCTCTGCCCAACAATTGGCCATAAGTCTCAGCATCTACTTTGATAGTCTGCAGGGCAGAGCCTTTCAGAGGCCCTCTGTGGTAGGCTCCTAACTTGTTTCCTGTTTTCTTCTTCTTCTGATGTCCATCCTCTTTGCCTTTTAGGATGGGGATTGAGCATTATAACCAGAGTCCTCCCTCGTGATTAGTTTCTTTAGGTGTACAAATTGTAGTAGGTTTATCCCATATTATATGTCTATATGAGTGAGTATATACCGTGTGTGTCTTTCTGCTTCTGGGACAGCTCACTAAAGATGATCCTTTCCAGTAGCCACCATTTACCTGCAAATTTTATGATTTCCTTGTTTTTTATTGCTGAGTAATATTCCATTGTGTAGATGTACCACAATTTCTGCATCCATTCTTCAGTTGAGGGGCATCTGGGTTGTTTCCAGCTTCTAGCTATTATGAATAAAGCTGCTACAAACATGGTTGAGCAAATGTCCTTATTGTGTACTTGAGCCTCTTTTAAATGTATGCCTAGGAGTGGTATGACTGATCTTGAGGAAGCACTATTTCTAGTTGTTTTGAGAAAGCACCAGATTGACTTCCAGAGTGGTTGTACAAGTTTACATTCCCACCAGCAGTGGAGTAGGGTTCCCCTTTCTCCACAACCTCTCCAGCATGTATTGTCTCTTGAGTTTTTGATCTTGACCATTCTGATGGGTGTAAGGTGAAATCTCAAGGTTGTTTTGATTTGCATCTCCCTGGTGACTAATGACATTGAGCATTTCTTTAAGTGTTTATCCGCCATTCAAATATCTGTGTTTTCTGATGGTCTTAGGTGACCCCTGTGAAAGGAACATTTGAACTCCCAAAGGGGTTACAACCCACAGGTTGAGAACCTCTGTGCTAAGCCATTTTGCTGGCTCAGGGCTCATCTGGAGTCATAATAAAAACCTGAGTCTGGGCTGGAAATAAGGTAGAGCGGTTAAGATCACTTGTCCCTGAGTTAAGGTCCTGGCAGCCATGCAACAAGGTGGGTGTGGTCCAGTGCATGCATGTTACCTCAGCACTGATGTGGTAGAAGCAAAAGGATCAGTGGGACCTGATGGCCGCCAGCCTAGCTAGAAAAACACTAGCACCTACTTCACAGAGAGACTATGCCTCAAAGTAGCTAGTCAGAGTGTGACATCCTCCTCTGGCCTCCACATACAACAGACACATGAGCACACACCATAACATACCCATATGTGCACACACACACACCTATGTGTGTGTGTGTGTGTGTGCGTGTGTGTGTGTGTGTGTGTATATATATAGAGAGAGAGAGAGAGTGCATGTGTTATAGAAATCCTTATCAGTACATTCAAGGGCTGACCAATTCTTGGAGAGGAATATAATAGTCATCTATTAGCATTCTGGAAGCCTAGGAGTAATCAAGGCCACTTTCATTAACCAACCCCAAGTTAGGGGATGCCAAGACCATACCCATGTTTAATAGTTCACTGTAGGAACTCAGAGGAGCCACTTGGGTCACACTTGCAGGATTCATTGCAGGGTTAAAATACAAACCAAAATCAGCCGAGGAATGAGCACAGGGCAGGCTCCAGAAACTCCCACAAAGCTTCCAGCTTTCCTCTGCCAGAAAAATAGTGATCGGGGGCACGTTTTCCCAGTAATGATGTGAAACTGAAGACACTACTGGTACACCTGTCAAAGGAGCTTGCTCAAGAAGCCGTGATGTCCAGCTTTTATTTGGTTGATCACATCAATAAGGCTGACTGCCTGGTTGACCAACCTTAGTCTCCATGGCATCCACATTTAGTCTGACACTTTGAAACCTGAGTCCTTCCTGTGAGTACAAACTGTCAAGACACTCAGGTAGACAAGGAAATATCCATGCCTAATGGACTGAAGGCACACTTCTCTTTCGGCAAAATTAAGCCGTCAGTGTAGGAATCTGTTTTATGTTTTTCCTTGTTACACAGTTTGTTGTATGATATTTGGAGGCTTTCTCTTTTTGTTACCTGTTTACTTCACTCTTGGTGAATAGGAAGATGTTGATAAAATATGGAGTTCACTTGGTTCATACTGGATTTTCCCACATATACTATTTTTAAAAAGCCACATACATGTTTTTTATGTTTAGACAAACATCCTAGCAATGTTAAAAAGTCATTAGGGAAAAGGTCAGAGAATTTTACAGCAATGTTTCTTTTTAATGCAGGTAGTACTTGATTAAATGAACTCAAAATTTGCTGAAATTTCAACTCTGCTATGTAAATACTATGAACCTTCAAAGACCTTCCTTCCTGTACCAAACAACAGACTGGAGAAAGTGGCTACATCTCAGGTGTGTTTTTCAATTGGGATGAAAATGCTGTTTCTCAGAGAGTAAGTGTCATAGGCTCTGAATTTCAAAGGAGGAAGGTTGTAAAGGGGTACACTGTGGTGATGGGTGAAAACTCCCCTTAGAAACTGAGCAATGCTTTTATTTCTTTTTTAATTAAATTTTTTATATTAGTTACAGTTTATTTACTTTGTATCCCAGTTGTAAGCTTATATTTCTATTAGAACTTTTGTTGATTTTTACAACGGTGTTATAAAATAGCATTGCATGGCATAAGTGCAGGTTGTTTTTTTTTTTGTTTGTTTTTGTTTTTGTTTTTTGTCAACTTGACACAGGCTAGTGTCTTCCTTGGTAAGAGGGATCCTCAGTTGAGGAATTGCTTCTATCAGCTTGAACTGTGGACATGTCTGTGATGCTTTTTCTGGCTTAATGATTGATGTGGGATTACTCAGATCACTGTGAGAGGTATAGGCCCCTCAACAGGGAATCCTGGGTTATATAAGAAAGCAAGCTGAGCAAGCCATGGGAAGCAATCCAGTAAGGTCCATTCTTACATGGGTTTCTGCCTCTGCTCCTGCTTGAGTACCTTCCAGACTTTCCGTATGGATGGATTGTGATCAGGATGTGTGAGCCAAATAAGCTTTTTCTCACTCAAGTTGGTTTTGATACGTTTTATTACAGCAACAGAAAGCAAACTAGGAAGCTGTATTAATCTCTTTCTCATTGTAACAAAATGCCTGAGGTAAGTGAACAGCAGAATTTAGCTGGCATGGTATTGTGTACCTAAAAACCTACCACTCAGAAGGCTGAGCCAGAAGGATGGCTGCAGGTTTGAGGCCATCCTGGGTTGCATAGTAAGAACCAAGCAATCCAGGCTTGCTTAGAATTTCCATGTCTCAAAAGCAAGGAAGCAAAAAGAAAAAGATTTCTGCTTAACTCACAGTTTTAGAAGCCAAAAATCCAAACACAGTACGAATGGTTCTTGCCATTCCCTTTCCTCCTTAACAGACAGCAGGAGACAACCATGGAAAAACAAATAAGAGGGGAAGATTGAATCTTGACAAAAGAAGCCAGAGGGAGACGGGGTCTCGCTTTCCTTTGGGATGTCTGGAGGACCACAGTTCCATCCAAAAGGTTCCATCTCCCAACAACAGCACTGAGGACCACACTTCCAACGCATAAACTTGGAGCGGGCATTAAGCCATAGCTAACCCACAGCAAATAGTTTTCTATAATGGTCTACATCTAAGAGATCTTCCCTTGGTAAAGGGTAAAGATTACACTTACCTGTAAGTATAAGAACAAATATGTGGGATGTAGTTAAAGGTTAGACTGTTTAATAAAGTGGTGGTTTGTAGGTTCTTCTCCAAGACCTATGACTTCACTAGCCCTGGAAAGTTGGCTAGGTTTCCAGTACTAGGCATGACTTTCCTCTTGTTTAGCAGGTCTTCAATCCAATCAGAGAGATATTGGTTACCACCAAGGTACATGTAGCATCACTACGTGCTACGGTTTTTATTCCATGCTGGTCATTGTTGTGGTTCATAGGCATCATAGCTGGGTACGACTGTTGATTGCTTCTTTGGAAGCTTGCATGCTACTGGGAGCATTCAGTTCAGTTCCAGCTCAGGGCCCTCTAGGACCTGTGTCTAAGGTGCATCGTGTCTTCAGCAATAGGGACTCACCTTCCAACCCTGAGAGACAAACAAGGGCAACAGCAATAGCCTGTAATGCTTTGGGAGTCTCTTGGACAACCCTGACCAACAACTTAAGAGACAGCTTCTAGTGTCTGGTGAGCGTGTTTTGTTAAGGGGTCTTTGATTCTTGAAGTGTACATTATCAGTATGGATGAGAAATTTTTCATTTAAACTATGTATGTATATTTATAATAGACTTATGTGTGTTATAGATTCTTCTTAGTTAATAGTATGATACCTCATGAATTTTTCATCCATTTTTACTGTTATTTTCCCTCCTCTCTCTTTCTTTTGTATTTATCCCCCCCTGTTTCTAATTAGAGCCCAGCTTTTTTCTCCATTTTCTCTATCTAGCATTCAATTTCAAGAACACAGAGGCTCTCTCATATTGAATCAGCTCATGGACAGTTCCCCTGGGAAGACTCTGGGTATAAGACAGCCTTGGTAATCAATCCCGCTTCCTCTTTCTGGCACAGAGCATGCCTACATTTCACAGAGTCCCTTTCAGTTATATGCAGAGTCCTGGCCAAGGAAAGAAGCTATATATATGTATTCTTTTCTTTGGCCTCATCTTCTGTTGACAACCTTGATTCTAATGTGCACCATGACCTCACAGTGCCAGAACTGAGGATGGCAGTCACAGAGCAAGAGTCTCTGGTCCTTCTTGGAGTAGAGACACCTACTACTCTGACCCATTCATTGTGGGATTTACATGAGCAAAAAACAAACTTCAGTTAGGTTTAAGCCATCATGTATCTGGGGACATTAATATTATTTTCATTAGGGGATATGCATATATGTGTGTCTAAGTTAACTTACATGTGTTATATATGTAACTATAACCTAAATGTATTACCATAAGTTAATATATAACTTATATTATCTTAATTAAATCACCAGTATCTGTTCAAATGGCATTTCCTTCCTGCAGTTTTTACCCAAGTAAGACATATGTATATTTGCATTCTGGTGCAATATGCAATTTGCATTGGCATGATGGTGCCTGGCTATAAGTTCAGGATCAGATCAGTAGTTCAAGGCAATCCTCAGCTATATTTTCAGTTTGCGGCTGACTCAGAATACATGAGATCCTGTCTCAATATGAATATAGTTTTATATGTATGCATGCCTATTCAGAGTTACATTATTTTAAAACATAATCCTACCAAGGACCATCTATGGATATAACCTAGAACTTCTGCTCGGATGTGGCCTGTGGTAGCTCAGTAACCAAGTAGTTTTCCAAAGTAAGGGGAACACGGACTATTTCTAACAGGATCTCAAGGGCAGGCTGTTTGACACCCCCCCCCCCCCAGGGGAGGAGCAGTCTGTTAGGCCACAGAGGAGGACTTTGCAGCCAGCCCTGAAGATACCTGATAAAACAGGGTCAGATGAAAGGGGAGGAGGTCCTCCCCTATCAGGGGACTTGGAAAGGGGCAGGGAGGAGACCAGGGAGGGAGTGTGGGGTTGGGGAGGGAATGAGGGAGCGGGATACAGCTGGGACACAGAGTTAACAAAATGTAACTAAAAATAAAAATTAAAAAAAAAAACATTTAAAAAAAATAAAATAAAACATAATCCTTCACAGTCACTATAGTTTTGATGTTTATACATATATTTCCTTTGAAAAAATTATTCTTAAGACTCTTTTAGTTTGAGAAGCTTATAGATTATGCTGTTCATTTTATATTCATGAACGCTTTATTGAGACAGTGTATCTATATGTAACCTAAGCTAAGCTTATTGTTTTAAAGATTTTATTATTTTTAGTTTAGGTATAGGTTTGTTTTGCTTTGCATTTTAATTTTATATACTTAATTACTTTACAGCCAGATCCCAGCAGCCTCCTCCCTCCTCTTCTCCAGTCCCATCCTCATGCTCCCTTTTCCCCATCCCCCTCTCTTTCTTCTCAGAGAAGAGGAGGACCCTAAGGGGTACCAACCAGCTCTGGCACCTCTAATCACAGCAGGACTAAGTGCATCTTTTCCCACTGAGGCACTGGGGTGCCACTGATAAGGCACCCCAGGGGAAAGGGGTCCACAGGCAGGCAACAGAGTCAGAGGCAGCCTCTACTCCCATTGTTAGGCAACCCATATGAAGACCAAGCTGCACATCTGTTACATATGTATAAGGGGTTCTAGTCAACCCATGCAAACTCTTTGGTTGGTGGTTCAGTCTGTCAGCCTCTATGGGCCCAGGTTAGTTACTCTGTAGGTCTTTTTGTGGTGTCCTTGACCCCTCCAGTTCTCTCAATTCTTCCTTCCACTCTTCCACAAAACTCCCCAGGCTCTGCCTATTGTTTGGCTGTTGGTATAGGGATGTTTTGCCTTCGTGTGTGTGTGCATGCACCACGAGCATGCCTGGTGCCTGCAGAGGCCAGAAGAGGGCATGAAATCCTCTAGAGTTACAGACAGTTGTTAGCAACCATGTGTGCATTGGGACCCAATGCCTGTAGGTTCTCTTCAAGAGCAGCAACTGTTCTTAATCCCTGAGTCATCTTTCCAGTGCCCATCAAACTATATAATTTTCTTTTTTGTTTTGTTTGCTTTTTTTTTTCATATCCTGGTGTGTTTCAATTTTCTGGACTGTTCTCTTAATTGCTTATTTTAATGATAATTTCTCCAATTTCACAAAAGGTGGAAATGTAAAAGTTGTTCTTTCTCCTTATTTTGAAAGGCGACAGGTACAACACTAGATATCTTTTTCTTCAAATCACCTTGGTATTTTCTCATTGAGACTGTAGCGCAGAGTTTTTACTCCAAGGAACTCTTAACATATATCAATGTCTCTAATTAAGATGTGGCACAGTGCACTAGATGATATATGACTTTCTTTATTTGAAAATTAAAGACATGATTTGCTAATTAGAATCCTACACAATAACTTAGTATGTTTTGTTTTGCTTTGTTTTGTTTTGTTTGGAAGCTTATTAAGCAACAACAAATGCCATCTATTCTGTCATAGGAAGGCAGGGCAATAAATTAAAGTCCTTTAAGATAATAAAGTAAACTCAATCCCAAGAAAAGAAGTGTAAATGGCACATCACAAGACCATCTTTACTTCCACCAGGAAAGTGAAGAAATTCGAGAGAGTAGGATAGATTTGTTGCCACCACCAGTGGAGTGTGAAGGCTCTTTCTAGCTGGCTCTTTCAGGAAGCTTGTTAACCTTCTGCACTATTGGCCTGTGGTCAGGGACTTCCCCCATTGGGCTCCCATCTTTTGACAATGAGCAGAAATTTGGCCTCTTAAGTTTTCTTTCTAGTCACCTGATAGGATTTCCCAAGACAGAGGTGTCAAGCCAGCTTTGATCTGACTTCCCATCTCCTTCCGGTGGGTCGCCCTGAGAAGAAAGAAATTGGTCTTCTTCCCCCTCCAGGCACTGACAACATGCTTCCATTCCTCAGGGCAGGGTGATCTATCTCCATGTGCTCACAGAAGCTCTGGCCTGGTCAGGAAGCAGACGCCTTTGGGGACAAGATGCTCTTCTTGTCTTCCTCTTTGAATAGGTACCAACTACCTGCAGAGTTCCTGAGCATGAAGTCTTGCTCTTTCTGCACCTTCCTTCTTCTGAGGGAACCGTACCTCCTCAAAAAATTAAACAACTGAAGCCAAAAAATTGTTCAAATGCAGGGAAAGGGATCCCTGTAAACACAAACCTCAAAGTGAATTCAACTTAAGCTTTTTTTTTATAGAAGAATAAAGTTCAAGGTAGCTTCTGTATGCTTGCCTCTCCACTAGATGATAGCGTACCAGGGAATATCACAGCACCTTAGTCATCTACACCAAAATGCCAGTTTAGTGCTTTGCATGAGACAACTAATGACTCTTGATTAAAGGCCAGGCCTGGGAAGTGGCATCAGGGATGACTAATCTTCAAGTCAATTTGCCACCTCCAGGAGTGGTTTCAGCGACATTTTAGCTATGGAGGGAGGACCCACCCTGAATGAGGGCCCTGCCACCACATGCACTAAGAGGCCAGACTGAACAAAAGGGAAAAATAGGCAGAAACTAGCTGGACACCAGAATTCCCCTTTCTGCTATCTGACCTCAGGTGGCACCTCACATTCCAACTCACCATGCCTTCCATGATAAAAAAAATGTATCCCCTCAAACCATGAGCCAAAGTAAAGTCTTTTTTCCTGAAGTTGCTTCTGCAAGACATTTTGCCACAGGAACAAGAAAAGTAACTGATACAGACACAGTGGAGTTTCTTTAGCCAGAGCTACAAGCTCGGAGACCTCACTATTTAACCCAGTGCCAAACACTGTTTAATCCAGAGAACAAGATGCTATGAAACACATTGATTCTGAACCTGCGCTCTGCCTCCCAAGGGGCTACATTGCTGTCAATAACAGAAGCCAGCATCAGTGATCATACACTGGTAGATGTTAGAGCTAAATGCTTTCTTGGGCAAAGGGTTAACTGATACTGGTCTAAATAGATGCTTAAGAAGATGACTTATCTCCTACCCATGTCTCCCTGACCTTCGAGGTTGGAGCAAACAACAAATTTTATTAGCTGTGTGGACTATTCACGTGTGTGTGTGTGTGTGTGTGTGTGTGTGGACAATTGCATGTGGTACTTGCATGATATCATAGCATTATAGTTGTCACCGTTCTAAAACATTTTTTCATCGTAGTATCTCGGTGAGTGGCACCAATGTGGGAACTAGACTGTGTTTGAATCCTGGCTCCAATTTATACCAGTTGTGTGAACCTGAGAACGTTCCACTGGATTTAGCTGACAATAATGGCATCCACCTGAAAAAGGGTGTGTGTGTGTGTGTGTGTGTGTGTGTGTGTGTGTGTGTGTGTGTGATATGAAGCACTTGGAACAATACTTGACCTATACCAAGCACAATTTGGTCATTATTTTTATTTTGTTTTCACATATTCTCACATGTAACCTTATTGTCAACTCATATTTGCATATGTCATTTTTTTTTATTTACTTGTTCATGTTCAATTGAAGGAAGAAAAAAAGAAGAAACTTATTCCTGACACAGAGCTAAATAGCAGGCCTTTCTAGCCACCCCCTTCTCTTGAGAATGCTGGCAAGACATTGGCTCCCCCATTTCCAGTACTTTCATTTTTCCACAAATGCAGGAGAAGGAATCCTTCAACAAGAGAAAGTAAATAACTATAGTCTGTTAGAGGCAATGGGTAAAGGCAAAAAGGGAGGCTACTGAGAGGTTTAAACAAATCACGGCAGCATCAGCACACCACTAAAATCCTGTGGTTGCACCTTAATTATCCCTGAATATTGTTTTTCAGTTTTCATTATATCATTTCTGTTCCAGGGTTGGTGTTAGTTTGCTGGCACATTGCAGCTGCTCAGATATTCTGAGCAGCAAGAGATGGAAACTTTAGTAACACTGTTTCCAAGAAAAGAATTTGCTGGAAGACCTCATGGGTAATAGAGAAAGGGCCTCAGAAACAGCTGGAACCAAGCACTGGCATTGGCTTTGGCAGGGCTTGTCTTTCTGGATCTCAGGCATGCTTGTTTTGGTGAGGCGTCAAGCTCTCCTATAACAGGGTGACATTTCTTACGAGGAGGGTCATTGAGATATCCTTCTGTAACTTCATACTTCACGAGTCTTTACTCCAGAGAATAGATGTTCCTTCTCATTTGCAGTTGGAAGTGTAACTTATCAAGTACTAATTGAGATACATATTGTATGTCCTCATGGATATATAAATTAGGACAACAACAAGAGTCCACCACTTGCCTATTCGAATGACAGACTCCAGAACACAGCAGCTAGAGCTGACCAGGAGACAGAGAAAAGAGCTGTCATTAGAAAAAAAGTTAGTGGTCTCGGACAAAACTAAATACTCTCTGACCAGTAATTACACTGCTCTGTGTTTCCTGCAAAGGTGTTAAAAGCTTACGAACACACCCACGCACTACACCAAAAGCCTGTGCATTCATTTCTAACAGCTTTTCCAACACGTAGAAGCAACAAGTATCTCACACAAAAAAAAATGATTCTTTAATGTGTAAACACATTCCCAAACCAGGGTCATTTTCAACATTAATGTGTAAATGCAACTTTACATTAATGTGTAAATCATCCCAGCTTTGAGGGTTTGTTGTATGGCTTTGTGCGTGATGTAGCACTAAGATACACCCTAAACCCAAGGTTTCTATTTGTCAAATTAGGGATGGTATCTTGTTTTTAAAAATATATTTTTCAGAGTTAGAAAGATGGCTCAGCAGTTAATCACGCACGCTGCCTGCTCTTCCAGAGGAGCCAGGTTCCCAGCAACCTCATGGTAGCTCGCAAACATCTGTAACTCCAGCTCTTTGGGATATGATTTCACCTCTGGCTCTGCAGGCACCAGGCACACACAAGGCGCACAGATATACATACAGACAAACCAACCATATACATGAATTTAAAATAAATTCCTAAGTTTTTTTCTGTTAAATACATTTTATTTATAATTGGTACAAAATGATGATACATATTTAGGGAGTATGATATGATACTTTAATATATGGACAAATATGTAACAATCAGATTGAGATTAATATATGTGTGTACATGTATGTATAATATCAAATATTTATAATTTCCTTGTGTTAGGGGCACTGCAAATCCTCTCTATTAGCTTTGGAAAAATCAAAACTTTATGAAAATGCTGTCTTGATAATAACATCATTATTCTTTAAATGCACATATACATTAAACAAACATATTGTTTATTTTAAAATTGTATGAGCCAATGGATAAAATTTATAGCATTTTCAGGACCACATAAAAAGTAGGATAACTGTTATTCCTAGTTGTGCTAAAATTGGTTAAGCTGCCTTTTTCTTTCCTAAGCAAATGGCAATGCCCAAAGCCAAGTTTTGAAGATCATGCCAGCAAGTAAGTTTGCTGTACTATAGCATTTGTCAAATATAGTGTGCTTATTTGTATGCTTACCATTCATCTAACTCTTGTTTTATACTCCAATTTTACTCATTTTTCATAAGCTACTTCTTAACCTTTATCTGATCAGCATTAATAGATATTAAAGATTAAGATAAACTCTTACTGTCATGCCACCACTCATCTTTGAGTAAGAGCCATCACCCAAGCTCCATTCTGAGTTTTACCACTTTCAGATACTGATCATTTCTAAATATCCTTCTCCAGGAAGGGTCTCTCTCCAGAACCTCTGACCCAGCACTTCTCTTCTATGCAGCCATAAAGAATTCCCGGCGCCCACCTCACGTCTCACGGCTGTCTATAACTCCTATTTCAGAGATCCAGTGTCCTCTTCTGGCCTCTGGGGTGCTACAAGCATGTGATGAGCAGGCATTCATTCAGGTGAGACACCCATATACATAAAATAATATAAAAAATAATTTAAAAAAAAGAAAACGTTTGGGGATGCAAAATACCTTCTGTGACACCACAGGAATCCACTAAACAGGGCCACCAAGGTCACGGAAGATTTCAAAGTAGTTGCTGTACAATCACCTCAGACACAATCATTTACCCTCGACCTGCTCTGTGTTCTCTCTCCCGGTAGGATCAACTGAACTCAGTCTTCCACGAGAAAACCTGCATTGGCTTACTCTCTTAGATCTGTCCATTTTAGCTCCTGACCTAGTATTTGTAGCCTCTACCTTTCTGTGGAAATAAGCTTGTTTTCTTTCTTAAATACTGGCTGCTGCCTCATGCTGGCCTCCACTGTGCAGAGAGCCTTTTCCCAGAGGTAAAATGGTTATGGCGAGCCTCTCTTCAAACGGCAGCTATCTCCTACTACAGGTTCTTGAATGAGATGAGAGACTATCCATCTACCTCCTTCAGTGCTCTCTGACTCACAGTTGAAACTGCAACATCATCAACTGAACTTCAGCACCCAACTGGGCTGCACCTTCTACCTTCCCAATGCTGCGACCCTTTAATACAGTTCCTCATGTTGTGGTGATCCCTCAACCATGGAATTATTTTCATTGCTACTTCATAATTGTAATGTTGCTGCTGCTGTGAATTGTAAAGTACAAGACTGATGTGCAGGATATGTGGTATGTGACCCCTGGGGAATGCCGACTTGCATAGGTGTCGGGACACAAAGGTTGAGAATTACTATTATATCACCTCATGACTTCTACTCTTTCTAAAATTTATTTATTTTATTATTTCAATGTATTTACTTTAACCCCAAGGGTGCCCCCTCCATCTTTCCCCCTTTCTCTTCTCCCTTTCCCCCCAGAAAAAGAACATCCCCATTCGCCCCTCCTCAGTATATCAAGTCACATCAGGACTGAGCATATCCTCATCCCCTGAGGCCAGACAAGGCAGAGCTCCCAGCGGGGAGTGGTCCAAAAGCAGGCAATAGAGTCCATGTTAAAAACAGTTTCCCCAACCACTTGACAGGTGCCCCATATGAAGATCAAGCTGCCAATTAGCCATATATGTGCAGGGAGTCAAGGTCCAGACCATGCATGCTCCTCAGTTGATGTCTCAGTCTCTGTAATACCCCATGGGTCTGGGTTAATTGTCTCTGTTGGTATTCTTGTGAGGTCCCTGTCCCCTCCAGGTCCTTCCATCTTTCCCCCAACAGTTCCACAGGACCCGGAGCTCCACCCATGCTTGGCTGCAAGTCTCAGCATCTGTCCTGATCTATTGCTGGCTGGGGCCTCCCAGATGACAGTAATGTTAGGCTCCTGTCTGCAAACGTAACAGAGCATCATTAACAGTGTTGGGAGCTCTCTGCTGTGGGGTGGGTCTCAGGTTGGCCCAATTATTGGATGGACATTCCACCAAACTTTGTTCCCTCTTTATCCCTGCACTTCCAGTAGACAGAGTAATTTTTGGACCAAAGGTTTTGTCATGACTTCTACTCATTACAGATCAATTTAGACACCTACTATTTCAGGGAGTATTCACTGACTCCCTCTGGGCCAAAACAATTCTTGTCCACTTTGCTTCTGCAGCACATTTTCTGTATTTCCATCATAGTCTTCATCATAATATCTGATCATTTTGTTTGTACGACCTAGAGATATTCAGGAACCAGAAATTTTATTTTATTCACCTTTGTATCTCTAAATCTACCATAGTGCTTGATGTATAATGATGTGAAATATAATGTATTATAAATGATGATTTATGCATGAAAAAATGAGGCTTTTAAGAGACAGGAAGGAGAGCCACAGAATGGGATACATGCATGCACAGAGCCAAGGAAGAACTTTGTTAGGGACTATTGATATGACTTCTGGCCCTTCCCATCTGTAGACCAGTCCTTTCTCACCCACTGTGACATTCTAAGCACTCAGCCTAGATTCTGGCTTCACTGCCCTCTCCTCTTTGCCTTTAGTGATGTGGTTTCCTTGTGTGTTTATTGGCTGGACTAGCCACTTTTGAGATATCTTACCTCTGCATAGTTCCCCATCTGGACTTTTCCCCACAGAGGGGAAGCTGTTATGAGATAGTCAGTAAGGATATCTCAAATCTAGCATAATCACCTATCTGTTTTGTTGTTGTTGTTGTTGTTGTTGTTGTTTTTTCAGCATGTGGACATGACACGGAAGACCAAATTAACAATCTGGTCCAAATGAGTAAGAATAACACATTTCTACCTGAAGCACCCTCCATTTCTACTCCAGAAGCTATTTCCCAAAGAGCTAACTTTTTTAGAAGCTTTGCTAGAATGAGTCAGAAAGGCTACCTCAATGTTTCTTTGTTTATAGCAAATGCATCTTGACATGACTATCTTATTATTCAAGTTTAATTTGGAGTGCTGGCACTACGGCATCACATACACCTAATGAGTGCCCTGGGTTATACAGCAAATAGCTTTTTTTTTTCCACGTAGAGTAGGCTCCCTCTTTGCTTTTGGTTACCCCAAATCAACTATAATCTAATACTTAAGAGGAAATAAATTGAAACTTTAAAGTTTTGCATTAGGTGCACGATAAGATCTCACAGAAGTCTGCTCCACCTTGAGGGATATGAATCATCTTTCGTCTAGCACATTGGCACCATGAATGCTGCTTGTTATTAATCAGTAACCCTCTGAGGCATCAGCCTTTCTGGGTGCTATCACAGTGCTTCTCCCAAAGCACAAAATTAGCGCTGCTAGCAAACTTAAATGTACAAAGGAAAGCCCATAAAGTGCTACCCTTAATAAAAGATGAAAGTACAAAAAGACATTTTGATACAAACTACCTTCACATAGCCAAAATAAATCTTCCTTCTGTTGAAGTTGACTTTCTTAGCTAGTTTGTCATAGCAACAGACAGATGAACAGGATATGCATATGGCTGGTTTCTCTGCCAGTCGTGTTTTTATACAGTGGTGAGGACATCACTTCTTCTCTAACAAGAAAGTATAACCAAAAAAAGCTAACGAAATAGTTAATTCTTTAATATAGAATCTTACTACCCATCAATTATGTTAACAAATTTATCCTGTAACAATTATGTGAAATATGTACTATTTTCATTAACATTTTGTAAATGAGCAGTTAGACTTTACAGAGAGAAAATATTACAGAAAGAAGAAGAAAAAGAAACAAAGAGAATGAGTTGTCTTTTAGTGGTTTGATTGCTTCAAAGACAAAGGCTGCTTATGCCTAGAGTGGATCTCAGGGCAGAGGAAAATGGTTGGTGGGTTGGTTGGTTGGCTGGCTGGTTGGTTCATCTGTTCTAAAGAAATGTTCTTAGAGGCAGCAGTGTGGACACCAGATATGGGCACTGAAAGGGCATTAAGATCAGCAGGATGAGAGCTCTGTACTACACTCTGGACAGCTAATTACGACACTGACGTGACCTTCTTTAGAGTGCACGTTAGCCTGTGAAGGATCTCTTCAGGCCGCTCTTTAGCAACCACACCAGAGGGACAGCAGAGGCAATGGCTATGGATGACCTCTGCACTGGACCCCTACTTGTTTAGACTTAAAACAAGAAGTTTTTTCTAAGGGGAATCTCTCAAAAGCTTTAAGAAAAGCCTTTTTCTAAAAATGTTTGATTTTTTTCTGAAAGTGAGTGGATTTTGGAGTTAAATATAACACCTAAAAAAAAAATACCTCTTTTCTTTCTTGCTTTGTGTTACTCGAAAAGGAAGACAAAAATGGAACAAAGAAAAAAATGAAAATATAATTCTATGCAGATAAAGTTGATCTTAATGTAAGAGAGAGAAGATCAGGGAATTTTCAGTGAGACTGTATTTCCTAGTGATATTAGGAACTATACCTATAAAGTCTCATCAACACCACAGCCCATATGTGACCTGAACAAGGATGATACCAGCAAACATGCTAGATTAGACAGGAGAAAGCCCAGGAGCTTCAACCCTACACAAAGAACTACAGGTAACTGAGTAAAGCTGAGAGCGGGAGAGGTGGTCTACCCAGGGAAAAGCACGCCACTTGGTTGTCCAAGCTCAAATGCTCAGCCCTGGAAACATACACACAAGTAACATTATTTGGACTCAACAGGTTATATTTAAGAATATATACAAATACATGCATGCAATAGCAATTAATAAAAAAAATAGGCTATAGATTTGAATGAGTGTAAAGAGGTTATATACGAGCATTTGGAGAGAGGGGGAGGGAAAAAAGAAAGGGAGGAAGAAGAAATGTAATTAAATTACAGTCTCAAAATTAACAACAAGAAAAGCACTGGCATTAGTGAGTATGGCAGCTCAAGTGTGGAGGCAAGTGGGAAGAAGACAGAAGCTCGGAGTTAGATCTGCTCAACCCACGGAGCTAGGTAAGGCAAGCAGCCTCTGCAAGCCCCAGGGAGCAAAGAAGGGAGCCCACGCTTCCCATGGGCACTCCAAGAGGTTGAAAGAGAGAGGAGACAGTAAGTACACATGTCCAGGCCGCCTTCCAAGCAGCAGTCAGCTGAGTCCCCAAAAGATATCATGAGCTTCCCTGCAGATACACACACTATAAGCTCTATACACCAACAAAAATGGAACAGAAGAGGCACTGCAGATCTAAACAGTGAGTTTGTAGAACATTTTCTGCCAGCTCCAAGAAGCCACCTCCAGAGAGTCAGCAGAGAATGCCAGAGTGCCGCCTCCCTACATGAGTTCCTCTTAACATCTGTTTTCTATCTTTTCTTCTCCTTTTGATTTTTTTTTAATTTTTATAACCGATTTCTGTTTGGGGAGTTAGTATAAGGCAAATATTAAGATCCCAGACCTTAGAGCCAAAGCGTGCTGGTTCAGGGTTCTCCTGGACTACAACTTAGATGATGAGAAATATGACTTCTTTTCTTGGGCCCTTTCTTCCCCCAGTTTAAAATCAGGGAAGACACTAGTTATCTACATTGAGCTATTGTGAAGAATAAAGCTATTGATGTCCACAAACCAACTAGAAGTCGGCCAGGCTTCTAGGCTCTAAAGAGCTAGGATTTTCCTGATTATGGTGATGGTGACAGTGATAGTGGTCAACCTCATTATCGTGGGTACTTGCCAGAACTTGATGGTTTGCGCTACGTGTCCTATGTTTAAAATTCTTGCCTTGTAATTTAAATTATCATCAGATACAGAGCTCACGTTCAGCAGCAGAGAACTGGATAAAACCATAAGTGAAGTTTTGCCTAGTGAATGGAGCCAGGAAAGGCAAGGCAAGTAATAAACCATAGAATTTAGGCTAGACATTTGGGGAAATAAAGATATAAATGGATTTAAAGTTAATTTAAAAAGATAGCAATATTGATTGTCAACTTCATGGGTGTTGAAGGACTGTTGGGGTGCGTTCTAAGGGGAGCAGACTGGAAAGCTGTGGAGTAGATTCATGAACTTGAAATAATTCCAGGATGCGAACAGTCCTTGCTTATAAAGCAAGTTCCAGGATCTTCATGTGGGAAGAACTAGCTTTGAAAAAGTAAAGGACAAGATAGGGATGGGAAGGAAGTGGTGGGATTGGGAGACTAGCGCATCTGAAACACTGTCAGTATGTGTGTTGACAACATGGAAAGAGTGGGAGCAAACCAGTAGACAAAATCTTCCCAGAAAAAAAGGACCACCTGCAGCATCAGCAGATAAGAATTACAGGAGACTAGAGGATGATATAGTGTGACACCATGATCTTGAAAACAGGAAGAAGCTAAGAACTTTTAGAATGAAGCTATGGGAATGACACCCCGATGAAATCAAGAAGGACACTGAAACTTTCTCCATCTTCCATGCCCAAAGGTACAAGAGGATAGGGGGGGAAAGGCAGCCTTATAAAAGAGAGAAACAAGGAATCTAATGTAACAAGAGAGTGTTGGGGGTTGGTCTGAAGCTTGTATTTTGATGGTAATAACTGGCCCTCAAGATCTGGTTACTGCCTGGTTTCACCTACCCTTGTGTAAACCTACCTGGTTGGCTGACAAAATGGCCTGTACCGGGGCAGGTCAGAATGGGGTAGGAATGACTCAGGCTCCAGGCTTTTGAGGACAGAAGAATCATGGGAAGAAAACATGGGAAAAGAGGAGGCAAGAGGATGCTACTATGGATTAGTGTGGAGAAGAAACCTCGTGGGCCAGGAGGAAGGATTCCAATAATTGTGTGTAAAGGCCCATATGAATAACGCAAGCAAGTATTTATATGATTATGAATGAAAGATAGCCCAGATGGTTAAGGTGGATGGCATTGGATGGGGTCTGGGAGGTGGATGGTGAGGTTATTGAAATAGTAGAGATGGAATTATCTGCCCAGCCCAAGCTGTTTTGAGGCAATTATAAAATTTAACAGGGGTTAAATAATACCAATTTGATAGCCGTAGGGAAAATAATAAACATAATATAGCCCAACACTCATTTTCTTTACAACAACAAGGAGAGGGTCAGGACAGTCAAAGAAAGGTGAAATTGAGGGAAAATATTAAAGCAATAAAGTGACTGACAGTGAGCTCAAAGGATACAGTGGAAGCATTTAGAAGTTGGAAACAGATGTGAGATGCAACCAAGAAATAGGGAAATTCAGAGTCAATATGGAAACAAAAGTCTGGGACCGAGTGGTCCCTTGAGCTTTGTGAGGCACCTGTGTTAAAATAGGAATAAAGAGCATCATGGAAATAACCCAGGTAGCCTTGAGGCCAGCAGTGGTTGGCAAACTGAGTGTGATCCATCCTGCACAGAGCACATGGTTAGGTGCCTCTTCTTTGCTCCCACTAGCATCCCCCAGGAGGCTGGAGAAACGATAATCATATCTCCCAGAGTGATGAGAGCCCTGGGCTGCTTCTGATCTGCCTGGGAAAGTCGATGTCTCCATCTCCACGGACGCCAGAAGATAGAGCCATTGGTTCCTCTGTCAAACCAGAGAAGGAGGAAATGAATGTGACCCCCATCTCACAGGCCAGTGTGGAGCCAGACAAAGCCACGAGCTGTGAGAGAGCTCAGGGGTCTCTCACTGAGTGTGTTCATCTCAGTGAGGAGAAACAGGAATTTCAGCAAAGTGAGCGAGTCCAGTGTGAGTAGGAACATATGCACAGTGTGTCTTAGAAAGCAGAACCATTAAAAGGCATGTGGATTTATTATTTGGAAAACTGCTAATAAATAATGGGCAAAATTTGTTGTAAAATATGTCTCACTGTCTGCATAAAACTTCTGCTGGCATGTTATGATTGGGAGTTGCCTCAGTCATGGCACCCGTAAATCCATATGCCAGAATAGCATGAATTGATTTTTCTTCAGATTGCTACTGCTGCTGCGATGGGCCCCAAGTACAATTTCTTGTTACATGACAAATTTAAAATCATTAGCTTTAGAATTTATCACTTTAAAACTCTCAAGGATCTTATGAAAAACAGCTATGAATTTAAAATGCATGCTAAACATACCGCAGTGATTCTTTAAGAAGATACGGTTATCCCAAGTTGTATTATTACTTTAAATAATTTTATGCATGTGCATATTTGTGCTGGTATGAATGGGAGAATGTGGACACATGAGGGTGCACAGAGTCCAGAGATGGACACTTCATTTTTCTTGGATACTGTGCCTGGAGCTCACCGCTGCAGCTAGACTGACCAGCAAGTTCAACAGCTGCCCTCTCTCCACCTCTCCAGTTATGGGATCCCAGGCAGATGGCCCCATGCCCAGCCCTTTCTTGTTTTCATTTGCTTACACCAACACCGGAAACCAAAGTCAGGTCTTTAGGCTGACAGGACAAGCACCTGACTGGCTGAGCGGTCTCCCCAGACCTCCCCCATCATCGAAGGATTCTTAGACAGCTGAAGAAAGCTCATATGATCGTAAAACATAATTTATTTAATTGGCGTTTGTAAAATTGGATAGACTGATAACAACTAGACATTTTAGGATTCGTCAGAACTATTTTGGATAGCCGCAGCTGTACAGTGTAGGCTCTGGGAATTCTACGTTGCCACTTTAAGACTCCAAATCATCCTGCTTTAACATAGGGCAACATTTGAAAACACAAGTTGCCTTTTTCATTTTTGTGATTTTAATGTGCCTTTGGGGAATTTATTGTTTTAAAACCCGTTTTAAGTTGAGCCAAGCAATTGCCAAGCTTTTGCCACAGCATGGCAGCGGCCATTGATTTGGAAACCCAAGTTTATGGCTCTCCTCTTTCCAAGAACCGGCCCCCATGCGACAGCAAGGTGTCATTAACTCTCATTTCCACTGACAGCTGGGGCTGTGGTTTTACACTCTGCACTTTTTTCCTCGGGAGGACTTAGAGAACAAAAAACGTCAGTGGTGTTAAAAAAGTGAGCAGCCCACCGGCCCCTCAGGACTGCCGTGAGACGGTTTCTTTCTCGGTAGGAAAGTATCTTGGGCCATTCCCAGGATGATGCATACCAACAGGAAAAAAAAGTGAATATTGTCAGCTTTTACATTTTGTCTAGGAAACACAGCTTAGTTCTTCATTTGTGGTTACGGGCAAGTTGCTGCGGTGACACACACTGTTTCTTCATTAGAAGAGCTCAGCAGGAAGCAGCGACCTGGGGGTGTATCGCTGTGGGGGTGTATCAACTTAAAATCAAAGTCCATACACCCATGAAAGTTTCTCTTTCTGTACTTTCACAAACAATGTATCAATTAAAATTGTTGTCTCTTTAAGCATTGATTCCTCTTGGAGATAGGAAAAGACTCGAGGTTGGGGAGACAGCTCATTGTATTCAAACACCTGCTGGCCAACCATGAAGATCTGACTTTCAGTCTCTAGGGTCCACACAAATGCCAGCACAGCAGCAAGCACCTGTAAACCAGCACTCCTACAGAGAGATGGGAGGAGGAACCAGAGCCTCCCAGAAGTCCAGGGCTGGCCAGCCTGGAGGCCAACTGACAAAAAAGAGGCCTTGTCTCAACAAAGGCAGAAGGCAAGGACCAGCACCTACGGTTTTCCTCTGACCTCACACACATGGAAAGACATGGACACACACACACACCATACACACACCTTATACACACACATTACACACACACCATGTACACACTCATCCTACACACACACCGTACAAACACATCATACACACACGCCATGCACACACATCATACACACACATCACAATACACATAACACACACACATCATATAGACATAATACACATGCATCATACACAGACGCATCATATATACACGTTATTAACTAATTTTAAAAGAAAAATCAATGTTGGATTTGGGTTTGTTTTGAGGTTTGTGCACTGATCCTTTGGTTTTTTCCACTAATTGGGAAAAAGGGAATGTGAAACCATCCCAATTCTGTTTAGGATCGAGCTCAGCACCAGGACCACAGCAGACAAGTAATTTGGGGCGGGGGTTAGTCAGAAGTTCACAAGTACATGGTCACTGAATTAGAGTGATAGTGGCAGTCGGGACGGCTCACACGAGGAGAACACTTGGGTTTCTGCAGAGCTTTCAGAGCAGCGCCTTCCTCCAGGCCCACCCCTCCTCCCTGGGCAATTCCCTGATAGCTAGTGCATGCGTCATTACTCGTGATTTTAATTACCTTCCACGCTTCCACACCTCGACTCGGGGAAGAATGGGGACACCTTTAGTCACTGGGTATATGGGCAGTCCTCTGCATTTTGGGGTTTGTTCTACGTCTTGCTAAATAAAAATATCCCTTCCTACAGACCCTCAGCATACAATGGCCGATGTCGTCTTTGTAACATGAATCACTGCCATTTCCCTGATTATGACAGTTCGGTCTGGCTGACAACACCTGAAACCATCTATGTCTCTTAACGTCGAGAACCAGGCAACCACCAGGCAATCTGAGCCTCCCGGATCAATGGGACAGCTGAAGACTGCTTGTCCCAACTCAAAACCAAATTTACTCATGTCTACCATCTAATTATCCATTTATGGAAAATTTGGAGGCTGGGGTTGAAGTTAACACTCATTATGAGGACAACAGCAGCAAAATATTCTACAGGGTGAATGGACTGCCTCCTTCAACAACTAAAGGAGGGAGGAGGGGTTATTGATGTAATATATCTTTCCAGTTATTTGGATTTTCTTTTTTAATTTTAATTTATATTTTTATTAATTGCAGTTTATTCTTTTGTATCTCCCTGTACCTCCCCTCTCTTCCCTTCCCGATCCCACCCTCCTTTCCCCTTCTCCACCCATGTCCCTCCCCAAGTCCACTGATAGGGGAGGTCTTCCTCTCTTTCCTTCTGATCCTAGTCTATCAGGTCTCATCAGGAGTGGCTACACTGTCTTCCTCTGTAACCTAGTAAGGCTGTTCCCCGCTCAGGAGGAGATGATCAAAGAGCAGGCCAATCAGTCCATATCAGAGACAGTCTCTGTTGCCATTACTATGGAACCCACTTGGACACTGAACTGCCATGGGCTACATCTGTGCAGGGGTTCTAGGTTATCCCCACTAATGGTCTTTGTTTGGAGTATCAGTCTCAGAAAAGACGCCTGTTGCCAGGTTTTCTGGTTCTGCTGCTCTCCTTGTGGAGTTCCTGTCCTCTCTAGATCTTATTATCTCCCCCTTCTTTCATAAGATTTCCTGCACTCCGCCCAAAGTTTGGCTGTAAGTCTCAGCATCTGCCTCAATACCCTGTAGGGTAGAGCCTTTCAGAGGCCCTCTGTGGTAGGCTCCTGTCCTGTTCCCTGTTTTCTCCCTCCTCTGATGTCCATCTTCTCTGCCTTTCTAAATGGGGATTGAGCAACTTAGCCAGAGTCCTCCTTCCTGATTAGCTTCTTTAGGTATACAGATTTTAGTATGTTTATCCTATATTATATATCTAATATCCACTTATGAGTGAGTATATATCCTGTGTGTCTTTCTGCTTCTGGGATACCTCACTTAGGATGATCCTTTCCAGTTCACACCATTTACCTGCAAATTTCATGATTTCCTTGTTTTTCATTGCTGAGTAATATTCCATTGTGTAGATGTACCACAATTTCTGTATCCATTCCTCAACTGAGGGGCATCTGGGTTGTTTCCAGTTTCTGGCTATTACAAATAAAACTGCTACAAACATGGTTGAGCAAATGTCTTTATTGTATACTTGAGCCTCTTTTGAATATATACTTAGGAGTGGTTTAGCTAGATCTTGAGGAAGCATTATTCCTAATTGTCTGAGAAAGCAGCAGATTGATTTCCAGAGTGGTTGTACCAGTTTACATTCCTACCAGCAGTGGAGTAGGGTTCCCCTTTCTCCACATCTTCTCCAGCATGTGTTGTCACTTGAGTTTTTTATCTTAGCCATTTGCAACCAGACCAAATATAAAAAGAATAACTATTCATTTTCAATTTCATGGTATTAAGTAACTTCATTTTATGTGCATTACTATACCAGGTACTGGCAACTGTACTTATTCTTGTGTGTGCAAGCATTTCACCAACAACCATTTCCCTCCACCTTGCTTCTATTTTCCTTTAAACAATGTTTTTCTTTACTTAAAAAAATAATAATACATTTATCACTACTAACAGAAAAGAAACCTAGACCTGATGCCTCCTTTGTGAAGCAGCAGCTGAGGAGACTCCAGGTTGCTGTGGCCTATGAGAAACCCAAAGAAGGAGTCGAAACTGAGAACAACGGTCGTATTAATTTGAAGGTGTCAGACAGGATGATTCTGGGGTGCAGTTTAAGATTAAGAGGCAGAAACCAATAGTAAGCTAATGAAAGCCTCTTGCGAACAGCAGGGTTTGTCAAGGAGGCAGATGAGATTCCGGTTAGGTAGGCGGCAGTCACTGAAACAGACACAACCTCCACAGTTGGACATGGAGGCTGAGGATATGATTGATGTGTTCCAGCAGCAGACAGGAGGTGGCTGCTACTTTACCCCAGAATTTTGTGGCAGACCAAGAATACATCCTCAATTAGAGAGCCACAGTTTGGTTCCACCACATCCTGG
Source organism: Psammomys obesus (assembly GCF_907164565.1). Lineage (NCBI taxonomy): Eukaryota > Metazoa > Chordata > Mammalia > Rodentia > Muridae > Psammomys > Psammomys obesus. Next base: position 12,407,818 of record NW_026596073.1, on the reverse strand, counting down.
CTACTTCAGAGTAGTTTTCTCTATTTGTTCATCTGTGCTTTCCATTCCATTATTGGACATAAAGTAATAGGTGTATGAGCGCAAGCATATAGTGTTGTTGTTTTTTTTTAACTAGATGGCCAATGCTCTGTTTTGGTCCTTGTCAGGTGGAGATGGAAAAGTACTGGTTCTGTGAAAACATTCCCTTTCTCCCTTAGTGGCATGTTCAGTCAGCTCTTTTATTTTATTTTTAGTTTTGAGACAGAGTCTCTCTACATAGCCCTGGCTATCCTGGTACTCACTATGTAGACCAGGCTCGCCTTCCACCGAGAGGCCCACCAGCTCATTCAGCTTGTGTCTTTATATTCCAGTAAGTTGTTTTCTCTCTCATTGTTTTAAGAAAAGAGCCCAACAACATAAACCTCCTTGTATACCTTGTTTGGTTGGGGAATGTCAAGGTTTTTCATTTGTCATTGTAAAACCAAGGACAACTATATACCTGCCTGCTTTGTACATAGCTGTCACATGTAGGGAAACTTGTCTTCTAGAAGGGGCAGATTACTCTGGTACAGAAGAAGGCAATGCAGTCAGTTTTGAGGAGACCTGATAGGCTAGGGTCAAATGGAAGGGTCAGATGGAGAAAGACCGCCCCATCAGTGGACTCGGGGAGGGGCATGGGTGGAGAAAAGGAAGGGAGGGTGGGATAGGGAGAGGCCGAGGGAGGGGGCTACAACTGGGATACAAAGTGAATAAATTGTAATTATTAAAAAATAAATTAATTTTTTAAAAGATCCTAGATAGTTTTCCCTTCATGCCAAGAATCTTTTTTTTTTTTTTTACAAAAATGTGTTTAATATGTTTTTAAAGAGTTTTCCACTATTTCTGTCTGCCCATAGCTTGTTAAATTTCATCAGAACTGCCTGGATCCTCTTCTTTCAGTGAGCTAGGGAAAGGGAATAGGGGAAAGAGAAAGGAAAGGTGGGACTAGGGTAGGTTGAGGGAGGGGGCTTCAATTGGGATATATAATGAATAAATTGTGAAGAAAAAATAAAAGTTAAAAAGAAGATAAAAAACAAAAAAGTTTTTAAAGAGACCCTTTTATTTCATTATTATTATTATATTTTTTTTTTACAATTTATTCATTTTATATCCCTATTGTAACACTCTCCCTCAACTCCTCCCAGTCTCTGACAGCTTCCAGGATAAAATTCAAACTCCCCATCTTGACCCCCTACCTTCCGTGATCTAGCTCCTGTTTCTCTCTGACATCTCACCCCAGTTTCACTGAAGACAATGATCCAGCCATACTCCCTTCCTTTTCTGAAACATTCTGAGGTCTCTCCCACTTGAAGGCCCTCTGAATTCGCTGTTCCCTCTTCCATATGGCCTTCCCCCTGTAGTTCATACTGCCGCCTCAAGCTTTGATTTTCCGAGTCTCAACTCAAATCCCACTGCCACAGCACCTTAAAAGTGTGTCCTCATCTTCAAATACAAACCAACCAACACTTGCACAGTCGTCAACCATCACTCCACGCCGTGGGACATTGCCTTCAGAGTTCATCATAAGCGCCTGCATTCTGAAGTAACCTGTTTTATCCTGTTGTTAGCATTACAAGTGTTGTTTGTTTTCTGCTTTCCTAGGAGGCTTCAGACATTTTGGGGGTAAAGCCCATTTTTCTCTCAAAATACCTGTTCTCCAACTTTGGGAAGGTTATCTAACACACGTCGAATAAATGTTTTGCTGAAAGTAAACAACTAAGAAATATAATCTATATCAAAGACCTTGAGTTAATTAATGAGTTGAGTACTGCTTTAAAATAAACACCTGGACAGATTTGTGCTAGAGAAATGAATCAGCAGTTAAGAGCCCTTGCTGTTCATGCAGAGGACCTTTGTTCAATTCCTAGAAGACACATGGTGCTAACAACCTTTGATAATTCCAGTTCCAAGGGATCTAATGCCCTCTTTTGACCTCTTTGGATCCAGGCACATATGGTCTATGTACATACATGAAAGCAAAACACTCATACACATAAAATAAATTTTAAAACAATTTTAAAACCTAGAAGTTCAAAAGCAGAGTAAATACATCCCCTGGAGGAAGTGAGGCAAATGATTTCCGAAATGTTCCTTTCAGTGGCCCAGCCATGAGTCTTACATAGTAACACACATCATTTCCAGAGTCATCGGATGACTGGTTCTGAACAATGATGCTCTCCTAAATATAGTACCTAAATACTCTTACTCATCATGTCAGGAGTTCAAAGTCTATGAAGGAGCCGGTGCCCATCTGAATGTTCGGCACTTTTCTATCCCTCCGGTCCTTCCTCTTCTGTTGGTGCATGGAATCCCAGGTCTCTGAAAAAGTAGAATGCGTAGGCTCTTTAAACCAGATTGGTATATTCACATAGGAACAGCAGAAGAAAATATCAATACATTAACATGGCAAGAATTCCTGTACTTTTCATTCTTACAAGTTTTATTCAATGAGATTTTAAGGAAGGAAAACCACAGCTAAAATCTCTTACTGATTCGTTCCCAGAAAACTGGTCTCTAAACCAAAATCGAGAACACCATCTTCCCTGGAATCTGGATTCCTGACTAGGGAATGATGACAGAGTCATGGTCTTGATAAGCTACAGTTCCCTGACTTTGTCTTCCTGGGGAACCTTTCTAAAAACCACAGGTTGGCCAATGATGTAGCCAACTTGACAAAGAGCTTCCTTTATGTGCGTGAGGTCCTGAGTCTGAACCGCAGCACCACATAACTGAATTGTTGGTGCCATCCCCATACTCAGCAGGTAGAAGAAAATGGTCAGAACGTCAATGATGTCCTTGGGTATGTTGCAAGTTCAAAGCCTACGTGAGACCTTAGAGTCAGAAAGCAAGGAATAAAAAGGAGGAGGAAGGAGGAGAAAAAACAAAGAGGGAGAATTGACATCTGGGGATTAAGAGTGATGGCTGCTCTTGCAGAGGACCTGGGTTCTGTTCCCTGCACCTACAACTCCTGTTCTGGGAGAGCCAATGCCTTCTTCTGACGTCTCTGTGTGTGTTTATGTATGTGTGTGTGTATGTGTTTGTGTGTGTGTGTGTGTGTGTGTGTGAAGGGAAAGAGAGAAGGAGGGAAGAAGAGAGGAGAGAAGGAAAAAAAAGAAGGAAGGCTAAATTTCTTCCATTACATCCTCAAACAACTGATATGCTTACCTTAGGAAAAAAGGCATTATAGGTGACTCAGAGAAGCACAAAATCTTCCAGGTTAGAGACATGTGTGCTTCATAATAATTTCACCATGTTACGGAAGACACCTAACCTCTTCTAGCTTCAGTTTCTACATCACATAAAGTACAGTTCCATGACAACAGCAATCCATTTGCTATCAAGCTCTTTCATTGTAAGGACCTTCCATGTCTGTGTGAAACACAGAGCTTTCCTGCCCACATTCCTCAAGAGCAATCTCTCCATCACTCCCTGCTCTGTTCCTCTTCACCCCTACCACTGCCGCCACCACCACCAACACCACCACCATCGCTACCACCACTAAAAACAACACCTCCACACCCAGCTTGTTTAGTCTTTTTCTTACTGTTTTTGGTTTGTGGTACTGAGGATTAAGGCAGTGTTTTCTGGAGCTAGTCAAGTTCTCTACCGCTGAGCCTCCCTCCCAGCATGCTAGCCCTTCTCAAAATTTGCAGCCATCTGATAAATGCTATATTTACCTTTTAGGTTGTTTCTGTCTTCATCCTCCCAACTGGAATGGTATTTTCACCTGTTCAACTTTAAGACAGAGCTGTATCCATCGTACACATGGAAAAGCAAGTACATCCTTGTCGACTAAATGATGTTTAAAAATAGTGTCAAATTTGAGGAGAGAAAAAACTTGGAAGGCTGTATTAGAACAAACTGGGGAAACTGAAAAAGAATAGCAATAGTATTAGATGTATTGCTGATTAAAGATAAAGTTAGGCCTGATTATAGATAAAGTTTGTTAACACTGAGAAATTAATTAGAAGGAAATAATCAGCATTTGTTACCAGAGCTGAACAAGGGTTCATAGACCAGAGGAGACTGTGAAGAAGACACAGAATATGACAAGAATTACAAAAGTGTAGAGGGTGTTGCAGCTAGACAGGACAGGGTGTGGTAGGGCATAAGCTGGTCTTCTGGAGAGAGCACATGTTAAACATGGTCTCAAGAGAAGCCCATAGTCTCTGAGGGACAAGCTTACAAGCTCGCTCAGCCTCTATGCTGAGCTTTTACCTTGGGCTAATGATAACAGGTGCCTGATGAAGGACTGTGATGCTATACTGTCTTGTGAGGGTATTTTGAGGATTAACAGAACAGTGCACCCAAAGCGCTCTGTGAGCCGACCTGCTCTATGGTGATAAACATCTGGATCGTTATCCAGGTGGCGACCGGTCTGATGAGAGCAGCACATTAGACCATATGTCTAATCAAAGAGCCACAGCCGCCACATTGCTGAAGATCAGCTAGGGTATCAGAACTTAGAAAGCACAGCTGTGGGGAGAACGGAAAAGCCAGAAACTATTAATAGATGAAGTGGCACCAAGAAATAGAATCTGCTGGAAATAAGTTCTCACCCCGGGTTTTCTAAGTTCAGACTCAGACTTTAAACAAGAAGAAAAAAATAAATAAAAATCTTTTCTTGATCTAACAAAGTTTCTCCTGCTTCATCAGAAGTCACTGAGTGGCGTCTGACACACAAGCAGCGGAGCCAGGCAGCATCTACAGGAGCCAGCATCTGCTGGAGACATGCAGAAAAACAGAATCAGGGCCGAGTCCTACTGAACACTTTTCCACCACTTCCTGGGTTCACAGCAAGCCTCTCTCTCTCTCTCTCTCTCTCTCTCTCTCTCTCTCTTTCTCTCTCTCTCTCTCTTCAAAACAGCTCTTGATACAAAAACTATTCCCTTTATCCCCCAATAAAGTAACTGAAGCTCTTTTTATTCTGAAAACCTCATCAAAACCTCCTCCCTGTGGAATGAATGATGCCCAAGTAATCAGCCATTTGATTTGCTTGAGCCCCTTCTGTGTTCTCCTCTGTCCTTCAAATACTGACCAAACTCAATCAACCATACTTCTTCCCTGATCCCAGGAACCTTTTGGTTTAGATAGAGATTAAGATGAAGGGCTCAAAGGTTCTGTGACTTGTGGCAGTTGTAAATACTTAGCACATACCATGGCAAGCAGAAGAATGTCAGGGGTGCCAACTGGGCCTGGAATGGAGTGGCGAGCATGGCAGCTGGTGACAGAAAGTGGAAAGCTAGAGTTATGATGATGGGAATAAGGCCTCTCTGGCATCGTGTTGTTTATGTGTCAGTAGGGCCAGAGGAAGGAAGAGGATGAGCAAGAAAAGCTACAGATAAACGAGGTACGTGGCAAGATAGATAAGCAGGCATTTCCGCTTGACAGAAGTAATAGATACAAGAGCAGAGGACTCAAGGACTCCATCAGTCCTGGAAACATCAGCACTCTGCTAACATGTAAAGACTGAACTGGGCCAATAGCGCACACGGAGACTAGAAGATGCCCAAGACTGGCCCCAATTCCTCTGCTCTGTGACGTTCCAACAGAAAGAACTCACTTGCAAGAGCGAGAAGCAACTTTCAGGTGAAGATCAGGAAAAAGCTTCAAGGAGTGTGGATTCTCGAAGGTGTGTGATTGACATGTTGGCTTCATTCTCATCCAGACCCCCATCCTCATGGTAACAAGGTAGCTGCCATGGTTCCAGCTTAGGTTTCACTGAAGAGATACTCCCCCCCACCACCACCCCAGGGCACATTTCTATATTTGTGATTGTGCCTTCTCAGATAATCGACACATTCTTAAATCCTGCACATGCATGGTTACTGGCAGACCCTAGAGGAGAGTTCCATGAAGTGTATGGATAAAAAGATGTCCCACCAGCCTCTACCCAATATATCCTAAGAAATTATCACCACAATTTCTTTTTAAATTTATGTGTGTGTGTGGCCTGTGTGCATGTCTGTTCATGAAGTGCCCACAGAGGCCAGAAGAGGACATCAGATCCCCTGGAAATGGAGCTAAAGACGGTTAACTGTTACGTGAGTGCTAGGATTGAGACCAGGTCCTCTGGGAGAACCACCGGAGCCCTAACCACTGAGACATCACTTCAGCCCATCAGGAAAACTGTTTAAACTGCCACAATTCAAAAATGCCAGAGAGACCTGAGTTCTGTGAAAAGCACGCTTTCTTACCCCTTCTTTAAAAAGAATACCCAAAGGCCATCTTATTATGCAAAAGCTAGTGGACACTGGTACTGACCACTTCTGACATGCTCTCCCAGCCCAAGCTGCTGAACCCCTGGTCTAGAAAAGCTGAACCATAAATGGCACGGGTAGGTGGGAAATAGAACGTCACCAGTGACTCGTTTTGAATCTACTGCTTTGAAACAGTTCTGTTTAGAGTAAATGTGGCCAGTTTGGGAAGCCGGTTCACACACCCCCTGGAGGAGTTTCTCTCCTGTCACAGAAGGTGAGGACAGGAGCCCACCAGGAATTTGAGCATCTCTAGTAGTAATGTCCAGGTTCTTCATCTCTGTCGTGAAGATGCCAGCCACGCACTCACTGATTCACCAATAACTGGGGAAGCTGTTCAGAGGCTCAACAGCTGCGAGCAAAACCAATGAAACCCTGCCTGTCTGGAAATTTAAATTTTACCAGGGGGAAATGGACACTACTAAATAAAAGTAATATATGTCTGTACAAGACTTTAGAAGGTGAAATGTGCAAAACTGATGTGTAATGATATGGTTTGAAATTATAAAAAAAAAAAAAAAGGTCACCTTCTTTGACACGTCTCTTCTGCCTTTTATTTACGAAGAATTTATCCATTTGTGTCCTCCATCTTTATCTATGAAGGATTTGGGTTTTTACTAATAAGTTAGCCATGTAAACCTTGCAACACATGAAGATATTTAACGCAGGGGAAGGGTGCACCAAAGTCCCTGGTGGACCAGTCCTGGTCCTTAACGGGGACAGGAGTTAATGCATCAGAGTCTGCTCATGGCAAGTGGAATAGACACCATCCAGCCCAATGTTATGGGGTCCGGTGGAGGTGGGGAGCAGAGGGAACTGAGGGAAGATTTGAGGCTGACATGGGGCAAGTAAAGAAGAGCTCTTGTAAAAGTGTCCTATATTCACTTGATGTAACTGTTGTCTCAGAGATTTACTGCTTCCGTCTACTAACCTAGGCCTATTCCTGGAAGCTTCTAGCCTCCATACAATCTAATCCAGGTCTAGAATGTTTACAGCCTCTGAGACTTACTACTGAATAAGCTCACCCTTGGTCTTTCTGAGCTCTGGCTGGCTGGTTCAACTCAGCTGTTCTGGTTCAAATTCCTCTCCAAGCTGACTACATTCAATCTGGCTTCTCTCAGTTTCTCATTGAATTGTTCTGCTTGGCTTCCAACTAACTCTAGAAATCTGTTTTACTCTTCTGGCTCCTTCTCATTTTCTGGCTCATTCTGTTTTCACCTATGTCTAGCTTGTTCTCTCTACAACCTGTCTATGTAAAATCATCCTGGTAAAACTGCCTCCCCCACCTCCTCTGTACTGCTCCCTTTTAAGTCACCTCTCTTTTCCTTCTGTTCGCTTTCACCTCTGCCCCTCTGAGAGTTGAACATATTCTAGTCTGTCAAATCTTTCTCTGATTAATCACTGTCTGCCTCTCAATTAGACATCACTTTCAAACATGGCTACTTTGATTTATTGATTTCTTCTCTAAAGGCCTCAACTGTTTGACCGCATCCTCCTGTATTTCATTTCCTCCATTATCATCTTCATAAGCATAGAATCAAGGTCATTTTCTTGTGTTTCAGTTGTGTTAGGGTATCCAGGGCTGCTTGCCTTGGGATAACTGGGTTCTGAGGATGCCATATTGTTCTGGCTTTTGTTGATTGTGTTTTTATACTGTCCTTTAGCCATCTGGTTGTCTCTGGTGTTGACTATTAGATCCTGTTGCCTACTGGAGTTCTGAGGGGTGCAGGATGAGCCCTGGGCAGGAAGCTGGATGTTCCTGCAGAAGCCCTTCTCAGATTGGTGGAAATTATCTCATACTGGTGGGTAGATCTCAGGGATTTGACCGAGGCTCTCCTCAGATGTATGATCTTGGGGATCCTTCTTTTGCCAAGGGAAGTCCTGGAGTCAACTGCCCCTCTACTGGCTTTCTTGCTCCAAGGTTAGTGTGCCCAGACAGGTGCACAAATACTATGCTTGCTGGGCACAGCCTTTTTAGAGAGCCTCTGAGGTCTTACTGGGCTCGTTGAGCTTTGGAGCAGTGTCTGGGGTTGCTTCTGTAGGTCCCAAGTGTCAGGAGACTGAACTTGGAGCTCTCCCAGAATGGTGAGAGTGATGCCCAAGGTTGGATCCACAAGCTGCCAGTACCTGAAGGTATCCACAGACATTGCATTGGGCGGGTGGCCTAGGGCTGAGGTCATGCCGGGTTAGAGCCTGGAGACTTTTCCCAGGATTAGTCGGGTGACCTGAAGTTGGAACCTCATGTTTCCGGGTGGTCTCTCCTCTCACCTGAGAAACAACAGACATTAGGGTTTGGGGGTTCACAGGACGGCACATCGGTCACTCTGCCCTCACTGATGAGCTGCTGTTCAGATAGCATGGGCAGTCCGAACCACCATCGTAGTCAGACACCCAGAGAAGTCATATCCATGTTCCATTTAGCCAACATTAATGCCCAGTAGAAGATGAGGTATTTTATGTTTAACTACCAAGCATTCCCCTCCACCAAATAAGAAACAATTTTTCTGTAAAAAATGAACAAATATACAAGTTGTCTAAGGGATATTATCTGCAATAACAAATATCAGAGCATCGCATTTTATAAACTCTCAAAAAGATTTTATATCTTTAAAAAATTTAAATGCACATGTAAGCATTAAAAAAAGCTTAAATTAAAAAAATGTTATACTCTCCATGTTATTTTCTAATGGTTTGTTCATTGATACTACTTTAACATCTTTTCCTATATGTGTAGAAGCGCAATAACATTTTGGTGACCAAATAGTGTTTTATTAATTATTTAACCATTATTTGTATTCAGGCTATTCTCCACATTTTTCTAAGAGAGGCAGTACTTATGAAATCTATGTATAGCTAATACTCTGAATCTTGATCTTTACCTCATTCACAGATGTCTTTTATATTAATTCCTAGATATAGAAAGTCCAGATCAAGTAGAATGTCTTTATTTTAATTCTTTATTAATTACACTTTATTCACTTTGTATCCTCTGTGGTTCCCTCCCTCCTCCCATCCCAATCCCTTCCTTCCTCCACCCTCTGCATGCATGCCCCTCCCCAAGTCCACTGATAAGGGAGGTCTTCTTTTCCTTCCTTCTGATCCTAGTCAATTAGGTCTCATCAGGAGTGGCTGCATTATCTTCTTCTGTAGCCTGGTAATGCTACTTCCCCCTCAGGGGGAGGTAATTAAAGAGCAGGCCAATAAGTTCATGTCAGAGACAGTCCCTGTTCCTATTACAATGGAACCCATTTGGATACTGAACTGCCATGGGCTACATCTGTGCAGGGGTCTTAGGTTATCTCCATGCATAGTCCTTGGTTGGGGTATCAGTCTCAGGAAAGACCCCTGTGCTCAGATTTTTTGGTTCTGTTGCTCTCCTTGTGGAGTTCCTGTCCTCTCCAGATCTTACTGTTTCCCACTTCTTTCCTAAGATTCCCTGCACTCTGCCCAAAGGTTGCCCATAAGTCTCAGCATCTGCATTGATAGTCTGCAGGGCAGAGCCTTTCAGACGTCCTCTGTGTCAGGCTCCAATAAAAAAAAAAAAAAAGGAAATCATGAAATTTGCAGGTAAATGGTGGGATCTGGAAAAGATCATCGTGAGTGAGCTATCTCAGAAGCAGAAAGATGCACACGTCTTTATATACTCACTCATATAGACATATAATATAGGATAAACCTACTAAAATCTGTACACCTAAAGAAACTAATCAAGAGGGAGGACTCTTGCTAAAATGCTCAATTCCTATCCAGAAAGGCAAAGAGGATGGACATCAGAAGAAGGAGAAAAGAGGGAACAAGTAGAATGTCTTATTCTGTCTTTGGGAAGTGTGTTCTAGATTAATATCTTGCTAAGTTACATATCTACAAGCAGTGTGACTTGTTTTAGAAGTATTAATTTCACTAGAAAAGGTCAGAAGAACATTTATTATCCCATCGTGATAAATTAAATGAATATATGAAGTGCTAGCTGCATGTTGCATTCTTTCTACAAGTACTATTTTTACATTTTTTTTCTTTTAATGAAAAACTACTTTCTCACATAATATGTTTATTATAATTTCCCCTTCCTCCACTCTTCCCAGTTCCTTCCCACCTCCCCTCCCATCTGGGTCAATCCCCTTTCTGTCTCTTATTAGAGAACAAACAGATCCTTAGGGGAATAATAATGTAATATAATATAATATAATATAATATAATATAATATAATATAATATAATATAATATAATATAATA
>NW_026596073.1:12389307-12397300 GCF_907164565.1 Psammomys obesus | reverse complement strand
TATAATATAATATAATATAATATAATATAATATAATATAATATAATACAATACAATACAATACAATACAATACAATACAATATAATATTAGAAACAAAAACTAGCCTATCAGAATTGAAAAAAAAAACAAACAAACAAAGAGAATGAAAAGAGCCCAAGAGAAGACAGAAGAATCATAGACCCGCATTCAGTAATCCATAAAAACTCTAAGCTGGAAGCTATCATATGTACACAGAGGGCCTGACGCAAACCCGTGCAGACCCTGTGCGTGCTGCCTCCTTCCCTGTGAGTTCATATGAGCTTTGCCCATGCTGATTTAGAGAGTCTTGCTTTCCAGATGTCCTCTATTCCCTCCGACTCTTCCATTCTGCCTTCTCTTCTGCAGGGTGCCCTGCACTCTGAAGGGAGGGATTAGACAGTGACATCCCGAGTGTTCCAAGGTCTCATGGTCTGCATGATGCCTGGCTGTGAACCTCTGCATTTGTTCCCATCTGCTACAAGAGGAGGCTTCTCTGGTAATGGATGATCAAGGCACTGAGTTATGAATACAGCAGAATGTCATTAGGAGTCACTTGATTGCTACATATTTTTGTTTTGTTTTTTCTTAAGAACAATAGTATTGAGTTTTACCCTAAGTCTCTGGGCTACTAGACTCAAGTTTTTGGTCATAAGCATTGTAGTTAGTTGACTTTGTTTTTGTTTTGTTTCAGCTTTTTGAGACAGGCTTTCTCTGTGTAGCCCTGGTTGTCTTGGAACTCACTCTGTTGACCAGGATGGCCTCAAACTCACCAGAGAAATATCTGCCTCTGCCTCCCAAGTGCCAGAATTAAAGGTGTACATTACCACTACCTGGCTTATTTTTCCTCATCCTCTAGGCTACCACTGTTTCAGAATGACAGTGTCCTTTGCTGTACAGAAGCTCTTCAGTTTCATTAAGTCCTATTTATTAATTTAGTGCTTGTGCAAATGGTGTTCTGTTCAGAAAGTCTTTTCCTGTGCCAGTGAGTTCAAGGCTATTTCCTTTCTATACCGCTTGCTTGATAGAGCCTCTTCTACTAGATTGAATGTATCTGCTTTTATTTTTAGGTCTTCAATCTATTTGGAGTTGAGTTTTATGCATAACTGATAAGTATGGATCTATTTTTATTCTTCTAAATGCAGACATTCAGTTTGACCAGATTTGTTAAAAATGCTATCTTTTTTCTGGCTACTTTATAAAAAATCAGGTATCCTTAGGTGTGTGAATTTATGTATGGGACATCAAATTTATTTCATTGAAAAACATGTCTGTTTTTGTATCAATTCCATGCAGTTTTTATTACTAAAGCTCTGTAGTACAACTTGAAATCAGTTATGACGGAACATCCAACAGTTATTTTATTCTTTAGGATTGTTTCATCTATCTTGGGTTGGTGTGTGTGTGTGTGTGTATCCATATGAAGCTGAGAATTGCTCTTTCAAGATCTGTGAAGAATTATGTTGAAATTTTTTGATGAAGATTGCACTGAATCTGTAGATTGTTTTCCACAGGATGGCCATTTCTAATATATTAATACTTTCTATTTATGAGCATGAGAGTTATTTCCATCTTCTCATACAGTCTTCAATTTCTTTCTTCAATGACTTCAAGTTTTTATCATGTTTTTCACTTGCTTGATTAGAATAACCCTAAAATATTTTATAATATTTGAGGCAATTGTGAAAGGTGTTGTTTCCCTGGTTTCTTCCTCAGTCCTTTTGTCATTTGTATTTAGGGAGGCTAATGATGTTGGTGAGTTAATTTTGTATCCAGCTACTTTTACTGAATGTGTTTATTAGATGTAGGAGTTTCCTGGTAGAATTTCTAGGGTCATTTATGTATGCTATCATATCATCTCCAAATACTCTTCTTTCTTTCCAATTTGTGTTTCTTTGATATCCTTCATTGTCTTATTGCTCCAGCAAAGACTTTGAGTACTATGTTGAATAGATATGGGGAGAATAGACAACTTGCTCTTGTTCCTGATTTTAGTGGAACTGCTTTGAGCTTCTCTCCATTTATATTAATGTTATCTACGGGCTTTCGGTAAACTGCCTTTATTATGTTGCAGTATGTCCTTTGTATCCCTAATCTCTCCATGACTTTTATCATGAAGGGGTGTTGGATTTTGTCAAAGGCCTTTTCTTCATCTAATGAGATGATCATGTGGTTTTTGTCTTTCTGTTTGTTTGTCTGGTGGATTGCATTTTTTAATTTATGTATGTTGAGCCAACCCTATATCTCTGGAAGGAATCCTACTTGACCTTGGGGACTAATCTTTTTGCAGTGTTATTGGATTTGGTTTTCAAGTAATTTATTGATTATTTTTGTATCTATGTTCATCTATTGGTCTGTAATTCTTTTTCTTTGTTGAAGTCTTTATGTAGTTCAGGTGTCAGGCTAACTATGGCCTTGTAAAAGAAATTGGACAATGTTCCTTCTGCTCCTATTTTGTGGGATAATTTGAGGAGTATTGGTATTAACTCTTCTTTGAAAGTCTGGTAGAATTCATCTGTAAAACCAACCGGCCCTGGGCTTTTTTGCCAGGAGACTTTTAATAACCGTTTCTATTTCATAGGGATTATAGGTCTGTGTAAATTGCTTATGTGATCTTGATTTAACTTTGGTAAGTGGTATATATCAAGACAACTATCCACTTTTTAGATTTTCCGATTTGGTGGAATACAGGTTTTTAAAGTATAACCTAATGATTGGTTGGATTCTCTTGGTGCCTGCTGTTATGTCACCCTTTTTTTGTAGGTGCAGTGAGCTTTATTGATGGTATTCAAGAGAGTAGGGCTCCTTCGGCCCCTCCCACTATTCTGGGGGTCTGGGATGGGAAGTGTGAGGGAGATGCTCAGTGTCAGGGGCTAAGTTGGGACAGGGACTCCTCAGCAACCAAGGGCCTCTCTCTTGTTCTCATGTCCTTTCTGTGGTGGGTGATCCAGGGCTTCTTACTCCTTGGAGGCCATGTAGGTCATGAGGTCCACCACCCTGTTGCTGTAGCTGAATTCATTGTCATACCTGGAAACAAGCTTTACAAAGTTGTCACTGAGGACAATGCCAGCCCCAGCATCAAAGGTGGAAGAGTGGGAGGGAGTCACCATTGAAGTCGCAGGAGATAACCTGGTCCTCAGTGTAGCCCTTCAGTGGGCCCTCGGATGCCTGCTTCACCACCTTCTTGATGTCATCATACTTGGTAGGTTTCTGCAGTCAGCATGTCAGATCCACGACAGCCATATGGGGGTAGGAGCATGGAAGGCCATGCCAGTGAGCTTCCCATTCAGCTCTGGGATGACCTTGCCCACAGCCTTGGCAGCACCAGTGGACATAGGAATGTTGTTCTGGGAAGCCCCATCACGCCACAGCTTTCCAGAGGGACTATCCACAGTCTTCTAGGTAGCAGTGATGGCATGGACTGTGGTCATGAGTCTTTCCACAATGCCAAAGTTGTCATGGATGACCTTGGCTAGAGGGGCTAAGCAGTTGGTGGTGCAGGAACCATTGCTGGCAATCTTGAGTGAGTTCACATACTTCTCGTGGTTCACACCCATCACAAACATGGGGTATCAGTGGGAGGGACAGAGATGATAACCCTTTTGGCCCCCCACTTCAAGTGGACCCCAGCCTTCTCCATGATAGTGAAGACACCAGTAGACATACCCAGTACCAGCATCACCCCATTTAATGTTAGCTTGATCTCGCTCCTGGAAGATGGCGATGGGCTTGCGTTGATGACAAGCTTCCCATTCTCAGCCTTGACTATGCCATTGAACTTGCCATGGGTAGAGACGTACTGGAGCATGTGGACCATGTAGTTGAGGTTGATGAAGGGGTCATTGATGCTAACAATCTCCACTTTTCCAGAGATGCAGGTAGCCCTGGTAACCAGGCGTTCAATACGATCAAATCCGTTCCCTCTGACCTTCACCATCATGTCTAAGGGTCGAGGCTGGCACTGCACGAAAAGATGCAGCTGTCTCTGGAACAGGGAGGAGCAGAGAGCCATGCCACCCTTTACATTTCTGATTTTGTTAATTTGGATATTCTCTCTCTGCTTTTTAATTGGCTTGAATAAGGGTTTGTCTATCTTGTTGGATTTTCTCTTTATTTCTTTGACTCTTTGTATTATTCTCTGTTTCTACTTTGCTGATTTCAACCCTGAGTTTAATTACTTCTTGATATCTACTCCTCTTTTTGTTCTAGAGCATTTAAGTGTGCTGTTAAGTTGCTAGTATGCGATTTCTTCAGTTTTTTTTAATGTAAGCACTTAATACTATGACCTTTCCTCTTAGCACCATTTTCATTGTGTCCCATAAGTATACTATGAGTATACTGTGTATTCATTTTCATTGACTTCTAGAAAGTCTTTATTTATTTCTTAAATCATTTTTCATTCAATAGAGTTGTTCAATTGCTATTAGTTTGTAAGCTTTCTGTTGTTTCTAGTCAGCTTTAATCCATGGTGAGCAGACAGGATGCAAGGAGTTATTTCAATTTTCTTATACCTATTGAGACTTCCTTTGTGTCAGATATGTGGCCAATTTTAGAAATTTCATGAGGTGCTGAGAAAAAGGTATTTTTTGTGTGTGTTTGAGTAAAATTTTATGTAAATGCCTAATAAGTCCATTTGGTTTATTATTTCTGTTAGCTCCAGTATTCCTCTGTTTAGATTTTATCTGGATGACCTGTCTCATGGTAAAAGTTGAGTGTTGACATACCCTACTATCAGTTGTGGGAAGAGCAATATGTGATGTAAGCTGTAGTCATGTGTTTTGTTTTGTTTTGGTTTGGTTTGGTTTTTACAAACTTGGGTGCCCTTGTGTTTGGGGCATGGATGTTAAAAACTGAAATGTTTCATCTTTTTTTGTGTGTAGTGCTCTTCTTTAATTTCATTTAAATATTTAATTATTTTTTAATTGGTTTTGGTTTGAAGTCTACTTTGCTTTTGTCAGATATTATAATGGCTACACTAGCTTTCCTCTTAGAGTCATTTACTTTTAATTATCTCTTCCCAACCCTTTGCCCCAAGATAAAGTGTGTCCTTGATGTTGAGATGTATTTCTTGTATGCAGCAGAAGGATGGATCCTGTTTTCAAATTCATTCTGTTGGTTTGTGTCTTTTTATTGAGAGACATTAATGAGCAGTGTTTGTTGATCCCTGTTATGTTTTTGTTATTTTTGTTGTCTGTGTTTCCCCTCTTTTGATTTGCTGGTCTGGGATTATTCATTCCTTGTAATTTCTTGGGTGTGGTTAACCTCTTTAGGTTAAAGTTTTGCTTCTAGAGCCTTCTGTAGAGCTGGATTTATAAATATTTTTGTTTTATTATGGAATGTCTTATTTTCTTCATCTATTGTGACTGAAATTTTTGCTGGGAATAATAGTCTGTGGGTGGCCTTTGTAGTTTCTTATGGTCCATGGAACATCTTTCCAGGCCCTTGTTGCTTTTAGGTTGACTTTCCTTTGAGAAGTCAGGTGTTATTGTAATAGATTTGCCTTTATATGTTACTTGGTCTTTTTGTCTTGCAGCTTTTACTATTTTTTTCTTTGTTCTGTGTGTTTATTGTTTTGATTATTATGTGACAAGAGGACTTTTTTCTGGTCCAATCTATTTGATGTTCTGCATCATTCTTATATCTATCTTTGTAGGTATATCTTTCTTTAGGCTAGGAAAATTTTCTTCTATGATTTTGTTGAAAATATTTTCTGTGCCTTTGACTTGGATTTCTTCTTCACCATCTTTTTCTATTATCTTTAGGTTTGGCCTTTACATAGTCTTGTCATGGCCCCAGATTTTTAGGTTGTTTTATGGCAGGATTGTTTTACATTTAAATTTTTCTTTGACCAAGGTATCCATTTTTTTATTTTTTATTTTTTATTTTTTATTTTTTTTTTTTTTTTTTTTTGGTGAGGCTTGCTTCTGAGGTTCCTGTTCAAATTTCTAAACTTTTCATTTCCAGATGTTCCTCAGTTTGTTGACCTGGGCTAGTCGGACAGGGTCTACCTGAAAGAGAGAGTGGGAATCAGGGGAGCAGAGATGTGAAGAATGGAGGCCAAGACAGGTTTCTGATCAAAGCCTCATTTACTGAACCTACAGACAGCACTTATAAAGCAAAGAGTTTCAGGGAAATTTTCTCACAGTAGCAGCTGTGACCAGCTCTTCGTCACCTGGCAAGGCATCCGAGAATTCACTCAAGGTTACACAAAGTTTGCTATCTGGTTCCCAGGGTTGCACGAAGTCTATTATCTAGTTCTCAGGCTCAGAACACCCTGCAGGAAAAGTTGCCAGGGTCAATCTCCCAAAGGTTGCCAAGCCCAGTCTCTGAGAAACTGAGCTTTAGATTAGACTCATATCTGCCAAGGCCGGGAGGCAAAATTCCAATTACCAGACTCCTTCAGTTTGGGTTTTCTTTGTTGATTCTATTTCCATTTTCAGGTGTTGAACTGGTTTATTCATTTCTTTCCACTCTCTGTGTTGTCATAGATTTCTTTAAGAGATTTATTCATTTCCTCTTAAGGCACTGCTATCATAGTCATAAAGGCTGTTCTAAGGTTTTTGTGTTGTTTTTTTTTTTTTCTTGTGTCTGAGCTCTGTTGAAATACTCTGGGCCATTAAAAAATGGGAACAGAGCTAAACAGAGAACTCTCTGTAGAGGAATATTGAATGGCAGAGAAACACTTAAAGAAATGCTCAACCTCATTAGCCATTAGGGAAATACAAATCAAAACGACCCTGAGATTTGACCTTACACCCATCAGAATGGCCAAGATGAAAAACTCAAGTGACAACACATGTTGGAGAGGTTGTGGAGAAAGGGGAACCCTCCTCCACTGCTGGTGGGAATGTAAACTGGTACAACCACTCTGGAAATCAATCTGGCGCTTTCTCAGACAATTAGGAATAGTGCTTCCTCAAGACTCAGCTATACCACTGCTAGGTATATACCCAAACTTTGCTCAAGTACACAAAAGGGATACTTGCTCAACCATGTTTATAGTAGCCTTATTTGTAATAGCTAGAACCTGGAAACAACCCAGATGTCCATCAATGGAGGAATGGGTACAGAAATTGTGGTATTTTTACACAATGGAATACTACTCAGCAATCAAAAAGGAGGAAATCATGAAGTTTGCAGGCAAATGGTGGGATCTAGAAAAGATCATCCTGAGTGACATATCCCAGAAGGAGAAAGACAAACACGGTATATACTCACTTATATAGACCTATAAGATATGATAAACATAATGAAATCTATACACCTAAAAAAGATAATCAAGAGAGCGGACATGGGGTAAGATGATCAATTCTTGTTTAGAAAGACAGATGGGATGTGCATTGAACGCATGACAGGAGTCTACTAAAGGCATCTGAAAGACTCTAACTAGCAGTGTTTTCAAAGCAGATACAAAGACTCATAACCAAACCTTCGGCAGAGTACAGGGAATCATATGAAAGAAGGGGAGTTAGTATGATGGGGAAAGGATAGGAGCTCCACAAGGACCAAATATATCTGGGCACAGGGTCTTTTCTGAGACTGACATTCAACCAAGGACCATGTATGGATATAACCTAGAACCTCTGCTCGGATGTAGCCCGTGGTAGCTCAGTAACCAATTGGTTTCCCATAGAAAGGGGAACAAGAACTCTTTCTAACAGGAACTCAATGGCTGGCTCTTTGACCTCCCCACCCCCTAAGGGAGGAGCAGTCCTGTTAGGCCACAGAGGAGGACTTTGCAGCCAGTCCTGAAGATACCTGATAAAACAGGATCAGATAAATGGGGAGGAGGTCCCCCCCATCAGTGGACTTGGAAAGGGGCAGGGTGGAGAAGAGGGAGGGAGGGTGGGATTGGGAGGGAATGAGGGAGCGGGATACAGCTGGGATACAGAGTTAATAAAATGTAACTGATAAGAAAAAAATAAAATTAAAATAAATAAATAAATAAATAAATAAATAAATAAATAAATAAATAAA
>NW_026596073.1:12366249-12389297 GCF_907164565.1 Psammomys obesus | reverse complement strand
AAATAAATAAATAAATAAATAAATAAATAAATAAATAAATAAATAAATAAATGGATAAATAAATAAATAAAAGAAATACTCTGGGCCTGCAGTAATAGGGTTCCTGGGTTCTACTGGAGACATCTGGCTGTTATTGGTTATCTTTTTACACTGGCATTTAGGCATCTGGGTTTGAGATTGAAATTCTAAGTGTTGATCTCTGGTATTGTCTTGGTTGAATAGCGCATTGTTCTTTGGCTTTTAGGAGAATGTGTTGCTTGGTTGGAAATTCTTCTTGGATCCTGATAGGTGTGGCCACTAGGGTCTGAGGCAAAATGTGTCCATATGTATTAGGGACTGACACTTAGGAATGGGAATGAGCTAGGAAAGGGGTCCTAAGAGGGCTCACAGGAGAAAGAAAATCAGGACCTTCCAGAAAGATCTGCTTAGTCCCCTAGGAATGGGGCCAGAGAGAACAAGTTATATGTTACAGAGCTGTGAATAAGACTGAGGGATTGGACTTGAAGGAATGGAAGGAGAGATGAAGAACTGCAATTAGTCTACTTGCTTTGTCTCAGGTGTGGCCTGTGGGTTAGCAGGGGTTGCTGGCTGGAGTTTGGGGTTGGGATAAAGCAATGAGTGGAAGGGAGAGAAATTAGGAGGGGAAGATCTCTGTGATCCACTGGAGAAGGGCAGTGATCAGCAAGTGGTCTGCTGCAGAGCTGGGGGCTGAAACACGGAGACTGGTTTTTCAGGGACTGAGGGAGAGGTAAAGATCTGCAGTTAGTCTACCAGCTTCCTGGTCAGAGTCTCAAGTAAAATTTACAACTCATTATGCAACGAAGGTCACATTGGTCTTCTTGGACACATAGTGTCTCATACTTTGGAAGGTTATGTTGTTCAGGTTAGCATTTTACACTGGAAGCTCCTTTATGAGACAATCCCTAGCTGCTCTTACAGTTATTAGAGACTATTCCTATGAGGCTCTTCTCTGTCCTTAAACAGTAGCTGCCGATTAGGAAGTTATATTTATCTGAAGTCTATTCTTTTGCAACATGTATGTTCCAGCCCTAGGCCTTGTTGTATGGGATTATCATATCCTAGCATTCACAGAACATTCACAGAACAGGTCTGATGAGGAAGAGGAGACCTTGACCTGTCCTGTAAAAAGTGAAACACTGCAGTAAGAGACATCTCTGACCAAGGCTGAGAGCAGCACAAGCCTACAGACATAAACACAAGTCCCAAAGCATTTGTTCAGCCAAAATGAGAGATGCTAAATCCCATTACAATGCACTGTTGTGAATTCTTATTTACAGAATGAGACAGGCAAGTATAACATGATAAACATGGATAGGAGTAGGGGTGGAGGAAGACTTACTGACTTCGTACTAAATCTCAAAGGTACATTACCTCAAACGTCACCTCATCACAAAATGTGTGCTGCCTAGATCGCCTTGATTTTTTGCATTATACTGTCTGATTGGTTGTCTTCACTCCCCTTCCTCTCCCCACTATGAAACTGCTACAAAGAAACTTTGGGCTCCATCCTTATTACCTCAGCCATGATTGCATTACAGACACTCAATGAGTATTTACAGAGTTGATTGGCTTCCACATTAGTCAGGATCTCACAGCCACGGCATGCAATCTTGTAGAATCTTACAATGGGCCGCCATTCTCACATCAGCTCCTGAGTTTGCCTGCTACTCTTCCTGCCCCACCCAGCCAGGTTTGCACTTTTCTTTCTCACAGTGGGTGCACATTTGCACAATCTAGAAGCTTCTTGGGAAGAAAGGCAGTGTTTCCGTTAGCTTTCCCTGCTGTACATATTCACACCAAAACCTGTATCAGTACGGCTACTGGACGAGGGATGACCAAGAACAAAGGCAACAGGACCAGGCTAACGTCCTCCATCAAGAACCACAGTCATCAGAACCATGCAGTGACTGACAGGATGAACGGGATCTGTTCACCATCTCTGGAAACAATGACAGGAAGCTTGAAACCAGTTTCAAACCTGAACGTCAGAGCTTGACTTTTTCTAAACTGGTATCTGTGGGTTGGTTAAAAATGGGTGGTTCCTGTTTTAATATATTTCTAAGCTGGACCAAGATGAGGCAGTGGAAATTCATTAAAATGCAGTGTTTGCCAATGTGCAAGTCACATTTGACCCAATCTTTTGAGATCGCTCCCACCCACTGCCCCACTGTAGGCCTAAGCATGGGCTGCTTTAGTTAAGAATGCATTTATTTATGTAGTCTAAATCTGAACCACCCAAAAAGTTGTAGGGAGGCAAAAGGAACTTTATCTTTAGGCATCTATAAAGTCCACATAGTAAGTAGTTCTTTGCTGGTGGCAAATGAATATATCCCAGCATCGCTGACATCCACAGACCCTAAGAAAAAAGGCATTTAAAGAATGATATGTCACCAAGACAGGGCACTGAGAGCCCTATCTCAGCCATGTTCAAGACAGCTCTTGGTAAACAATGAGTACCATAAAAGTGGAATAAGAAGAGACTGCGGCCCATCATCTCCCCTGTTCCCCAGGCTATCCCACTGCGATGAAGAGCCAGCCCAGAAAGCTATCACTAAAGCCAAGAGGAAGATCATCCTCCAGGCCCCATTCTCCAGTCACCAGCAACTCATCATCTCTTCCCTCATCATGCTTGTCTAGTGAAGGGGTGAGCACCCCATAGGAAGTCCCCCACAGATGTAACTCGTGGGACCGCTGTGTTTTGATAAGGAAGAGTAGGTAATTCTGGGAGGTGAGACTGATCAGGAGAAGGTTGTTTCTAAATGAACAGAGAGAAATCTTGCCTGGGGCACCAAACAGTGTTGTCTATGTACAGCAAAGGATAGCGAAATGGCCGGCTGGCTGGAACATGCTTTCAAATCTGCCCGTGTCTTCTGATGCGATATAACAGGGAGGCAGAGATTGTTGAATGCCAAACAATAGCCAGACTGCAGTTCTCAGCTAACTGAAGGGAGGCCTGTGCAAAGGAGGTTTGCAGGCATTTCAGAAACCGCTGCACTTGAGTTTGGTTTTGCCTCTACCCTTTCCTTATACCCAGCACACAGAAGAAAACATCAAGTTTCAGCATCACAGCACCCTGCTTGCTGTATTTTGGCTTTGGTTTGTTGGCGAAGGCATTCCAAGTAATAAAGTGGCTCGTGTGTCCTGTCTGAGCTGCTTGTTACCTGATACGCCAATGAAATAATAGTATGCTGTTGTAGAAAAAGGTACCAGGAGTGGGGAAAACACCTTCTACTTAATATCAAAATGTGTTAAGTTCATACTAGGCATAATTAGAGGTCATCTGACCCTTACGTAGACAATAATCATGTAGATAGAATCCAAATACATCTAGAATCTAAATACATCTAAATCATACTACATTATATCCCAGAAATCTGACACATTTTTTTTCTTATGAGTTAATTTCTTACATATGTTTTAATTAGATTTATACAGTGAAGTTTACTTGTAAGCAACAAAAATGACCAGGATGTCAATATTCTTTGAACATGTACAATTTGAATGTACAAATTAGTGACAATTTCTTAAGCTCTAAATCCTTACTGTGACAAACTTTGAGTCATCCAACATAGTTGTCAGTAGCATATGCAAATTTTTTAAAAATACACTGTTGTAAATTTATCTCTAGTAGTTCTCATCATATTTCAGAATAACTCTCAAATCAGTGTACTTGTTTCTTGGTTTACCGAAGGTTTTTTAAGTGCTCTTGAATCCAAATCAGAAAAATATTCAGTTCAATGATACTTTCATGGCTTCCTTGGTTTCCGGTCTATAGATAAAAGAAGAATGAAAGGCCATATCCAACCTCCATGCTCTAAGACCATCCTGATAAGCGTAGCTCTAACTCTTCATCAGCTGATAGAAACCATTACAGAAAGCTAGAAGAGGTCAAAATGCAGGCGGAAACTGACCATGGGGTGCCTAGCCCCAGTTGACACATCTTCAGCAGATGTTTGGTGAGCATCATTTATGTGGGGACAGGGAGATTGTAAAAGCTGTAGGACTGGAAGTTGGCTACAAGATTGTGTCTTCTGTATATGACAGAGAAGCCATCCCATGAAATCTCAAGAATATGGCTGCTCAATTAAGACTAAACAACACCACCAGTTGACGTGCCAAAGTGGATGGGGAAAATGTCACAAGGCCTCACCCCTACATGCAGGCTATGGGCAACTAATAAGCTAAGACAGGAAAAATTAGTCTTCCCAGGGATGAGTCTCTAGCTGGTTATCTAATATGAAGTGGCCAGCTCTGAAAACATACACAGAAGCAGATGCTAAGGGGGCTCATCAGGCATTTATATATTTATTCACATACATGTTATTCATGTATATGTTATATAACATGTATAATATTTACATATAAATAATATATATGAATAACATGTTCATATAGCATATGTGATAAACTTTATATCTATTCACATGTATAACATATATGAATATGTTGTTCATATACATTCATATATATAGCATATAATTAATATATAACATATAAAAACATGTGAACATATATGGATATGTATTCACATATATATGAAGAACATATATCCATATATAACATATATGTCAATATATGTTATAAACGAATATATATGAATATATGTTATAAATGAATATATATGAATATATGTTACATATGAATATATATGTGTTCTTTGTATATATGGGAATTTATATATGAAAAACATAATAGTAATTAAAGAAAGAGACCATGAATTTGAGGGGTAATGCAGCATAGAAGGAGTCAGAGAGACGAGAGGGAGAGGAAAATTATGTAAATGCAGTATATATATATGAACTTTTAAAAATTAAATGTAATAATGAAAAGAGATGAAAAAGCAATATTTTTCATATTTAAAACAGAATACTCACAGGCACGGATTTTAAACACTTACCACACAAACACTCTTTCCATCACGGTTATACGCCTCATCTCACTAGCAGGTGACGCAGAGGAACTGAGAAATCAGTAGCACGGTCAGACAAAACTGCTAAGGAGGCATTGATAATGCTCCTTTCATTTATCTAAAAAAAGGTGCTAATGTGCTGGGCACTGTGTGTGTGCTGGCAAACACATAACACATCGTCTCTGCTCTCAGACAGCGTACAGTCTCGTGGGGGAGTGAGCAACCGATAAGTCTAAAAAGGAAAATTTAGACGCTCCAACTACAGACATCTGCAATGCGTCAGTCTCTGTTACAGAGATTTATAATAGCAACCTATTCTCTCTGGGTGGTTAGGCAGCGAGTGCTCCTTTGCAAGTTCCCATTTAAACTGAGATCTGAAAAAGAGAAGGAAGCCAGCTATCTGAGGCAGCGTGGAGAGGAGAAGGTTGTAGGAGAAGCCTGGAGGAGGGTCCCTAGGGGGTGATATGGCTAACCAGAACAGGGGGGAAGGGGTGGTTTCAAAGCTCCCTGCGCTCTACCTCAGGGCTGTGAAACCATTCCCTCTTCTGCTGTAGATAGAGAAGAACACAGTACTTTCTAGAAACTAGGAGAAAGAACACACAGCTATCAAGCAGGGGAGAGTTGGATGTGACGTGGCAATGACAGAAGACATTTGCTGTCAGTGCAACATTCGGTGTGGATGGCCAGGAGAATGGATGAAGAATGACTGCTGGCATCTGGCGGAGCCCGCTGATATCAAGGGGAGCCTGGCTGGGTTGCCAACCCCTGGCTGGGTTGTCTCTCTGCCCATAAGTTTCCAAACCCAATCTGAGAACAGGAAGTAAACGGGAAGCAAAAGTCCCATCTTCCTCTCTGTTCCCACAGATTTTCCTACACATAACTAAGAAAGTGAAGAGAAGGGTAGAAATGCTATTTGCTCGGTTTTTATCCATAAAATCTTGGTGCTGACATAGGCAAAGTTTTTGTTTTCGTTTTTTTTTTTTTTTTTTTAATCTAGATTATTCTCAATTCCTGAAAGGGAAACCAGAGCCCAGAGATTTTAGACCAGTGTTTTCCAACCTTCCCGATGCTACAACCCTTTAATATAGTTCCTCTTGTTGTGGTGACCTCTAACCATAAAATTATTTCATTGCTACTTCATAACTGTAATTTTGCTACTGTTATGAATCATAATATAAATATCTGATATACAGATATCTGATAAGCCACCCCTGGGACTATGTCATTAGACACGCAAAGTGGTCACAACCCATGATTTGAGAATTGCTGGTTTAGATACTCTCTTAAGGTTCTAACAACAAAATAATGTAGGGGTGTGCCAAGTAAGACAAGTCAGCCAAGACTCACAAACTACAAGGGGCTGAATGGCAGTGCTTAACAAACTGAACGGCACACAGTCAGGCAGCCAACAGATCTTTGGAGCGGCTCTTTGGCTAGTGATGGGGACTGTATCTACGGGCCCATTCTTTGAAAGAAGGGACTTACTATAGAAGGGGGCTCTGTGCTCAAGGGCTGCAAGCATGGAGCCAGCTCATTGCAGAACCATTTGGAGGATTCCAGAGTGCTGGCTTAGAGCAGCCTGAGCCGAGAACCCTGCCATAAAGGACACATTTACACCGAACCTGGCAGAATGGAGTCCTCTGACGTAGAATAACTGTCAACCCTCACCAAGCATATTTCCGCGTTCCAACCACAGAGGGGAAAAAATGCTTTCCAAAAAGCTGAACTGCATACGAGCAGAGTGTAGGGTAGGACAATGTGTCTGTGCATGTCCGTGTGTGTGTATGGTGTGTGTGTGTTTAATTCACAGTATAACTTCCACTTATCAAAATGAGTTCTTAAAATTTAGCATGTCCAGCATTACTCTGGGCTCTGCACCAGGACTTTAACAGCGATGCTACAGCATTAACCAAGCAATGAATTTGTCGGCAAAAAAGATTCTAACGCAGAACAAGAAAACGTATTCATCAAGATCAAAGGCAGTTGCTCATAAATGATCTCTTTCTACTGAAAGCAAAGCGCTTACGTAAATGAAAATATTCACTGTCACACCAGACTTCTGCACTGACAAGATCCTTGATTATCTAAGCAAACCACCCTCTTGGAGACTGGTGAGATGTAAGTTTTTTAATAGATGTTCTGTGTAGATGAAGCAGTAAAGAAAGATGGCAATGTGGGGGTGACACAAGCCTGCTATCCCCACGCTCAAGCAGCTGAGACAGAAGGATTGCAAGCGTAAGCTGGCAATTTTCAGGATAGCCGGGATACATACAGAAAGACTCTGTGTCAAACAGAAAAACAAAAACAAAGAGTAAAAAGTAGAGAATTTTGCAGACCTATTTCATGCCAAACCCGCTCTGTTATGTACTAATTTTTCCCAATAACTCTAACTCAAGGTTGCTGTTATTGTTGGAGATTGTGCTGTAAATTAAAAATAAGACACATTAATCTAATACCTACTTCCTGCCTTAAAAGTTGAAGCCACTGCAAGAAAAATAAAATGAAATGAAATGACAAGGATGAAGGACGAATAGTGGGCACTGTTTTACACTTTGATAAGCTAATTGCAATTGATAACACAAATTACTCACCAATTGCCTTTGAGAGACAGAGACACCATGATCCCAGTTGCTAAGAAGGATTTTTATATGCAATTACAAACAATAAAGTTTGGGAAAATGCAGCTTTCTAATTACCAGCTGCTCCTCAGGCTCTTAAATTTTAATTAAAGCAAATGATGAAATGTTAAAAACTAATGGAATTATTTTTTTTTCCTTTTCAACTTTGATCGCTGGCAATTAGGAAAAATTATTTTAGGAATCCAATGAAGCAACTGAGGCTGAGAACATTTAAGTCTGTCAGAATGTTTAAGCTGCCCCCTGTAGGGATGGCAAGATGGCTCAGCAGGTACAGGTACTTACCACCAAGCCTGACACCTGAGTTCAATCCATGACGGAAGGAAATAACTGACTCCTGCGAGTTACTGTCCTATGACCCCTACATGTCAATGTGTGTCATCCCACACACAAATAATGTAATTAAATAAATAAGCAAAGTGTCTCCTGTATACACACAAACCAGCTTTCAAACGGTTAGAGATTATTAAACTGAAGAAGTTGGGCCAGGAGTGGGGGTGTACACTTTTCGTCCCAGCATTCAGGAAGCAGAGGCAGATGGATCTCTGTGCGTTTGAGGATAGCCTGGGCTACAAAGTGAATTCCAAGCCAAGTAGAGCTACAGAGTGAGACACTGTCCTCCCAACCTCCCCCCCCCCAAAAAAAAAGAGAATAAAAAATAAGTTATATCATACATAATTTATTTGAATAAAGATACTCAGCTAACTAAGCTGAGTAGTCCATATCTCACTTAGTGTAGAAATGTGGACTGTCCACCAGAAAGGACCACTTGGACACAGGATGAGTCCAACAGGAAGTCTTTAGTAGCCAGCTACCACACTGGGTATGTTCAGGACCCCAGGGAAGCCCCCCAAGCCTTCTCAGGGTGAACTTTTAAAGCACCAAAAAAAACCATATCCTGGGTTGACATATTCAGTTAACAAGAACTGTTAGCCAGAAGTAGAACTACAGAAGCCAAAAGGCAAGGTTAGAAGATTTAGAGCTTTTCCCAGAAGGACTCTGATGGATTACGTCTTTGTTTTCATTTTGGCAGGTGGTGCTGTCTACATGCCAAATGGTACTTCCATCATGGTGTCAGTTGTGTTGAGGTCCAGGGGCCTTCTCCGGCAGTCTGTTACATATATGTTTATATATGTATGTGCATATATATATATATAGTTGATATACCAAATAATGTTTTATTTTAGCCTTTTCATCCATATATATTATTGTACTTTGATTTGGATTTTTAACATTTTTTATCTTTATTTGAGACAGGCTCTAACTTGATAGGTGTGGCTGGCCTCAAATCTTCAGTGATCCTTTGGCCTCTGCCTTCCTATGATGGTCAGTTTTAGTGTCAACTTGACACAACCTAGCATCACCCAATGAGGGATTGTCTGGATTAGGTTGGCATCTGGTAGCATCCGTGGGGGATTTTCTTGATTACGTGAATTGGGGTGAAAAGATCTGCCCTCCATGGGAGGCAGCATTCTGTAAGGCACAAGAGTGAAAAAAGTAAGCTAACGCAGGCAAACTTGCATAAAATCACTTGTCTCCTGAGTCTAGCTATCTGAAGTTCCTGCTTCCTTGACACCCCTACAGTGATGGCATTTGTAGCATATAACTGGGAGCTAAAATAAGCCCTTTCTAATTCGCTTTCGTCACCCGTTAGAATGAAATGCAGACACCTGCTAAAGCTTCACTGGACGCTGCAGACTGCTTGGAATATACCCAACAACAACAAGACAATGTTCAGATGCAGTGGCTCTTACTGTGAAGATGATAATGCTTGAATTGTGGCTTTAAAAGCTCCCAGTTGAGGCGGGAGAGGTGGTTCAGCGGTTAAGAGCACTGGCTGCCCTTCCAGAAGACGGAGGTTCAATTTCTAGTATCCACATGACATCTCACAAACTATCTATAACTCCATCTCCATGGGATTCCCCGATACCTTCACACAGACACATGTACAGAAAAAACACCAATACACATACAATAAAAATAAAAATAAAAAAATAAAAATAAACCAATACCAAGAAGCCCTCAGTCTTAGAACACTTTCAAAGAAACCTAAACTTAGTGGAAGATAGGTTTTCTTTACAGAACTATCCCAAGCTATGAATTAAAGGAGACAATGGAATTTTCAAATCATTGTTTACAATACAATGCCTTATGAATTAATGGACTTAGCGAATAATTATCAGTGACTGCTGACATCATGAAAGTAAAGACCATACATTATGCCCCTTGGTAAAAATATGAAAATATCTAACACTGCCTATGAAGAGTTCCAGCCAAAGAAATCAAGCCTGGTTCTGTATAAATCCACAAATCTAGCCAGGCAGTGGTAATGTATGCCTTTAATTCTAACACTTGGGAGCCAGAGACAAGTGGATTTATGAGTTCAAGGCCAGCCTGGTCTACAATGTGAGTTTCAGGACAGCCAGAGCTACACAAAGAGACCCTGTCTCAAAAAAAACAAAACAAAAGTTAAAAATTAAATTAAGAAAATAAATCTGAATATTTAATTATGAAAAATAGAAACATTAAATGATAACATGAAGAAGAGGCTTGTTCTCAAATTGGCAAAATGAGCTATAAGTCAATAAAGATGATAAAATGGAATATTTTTAAATCTATTATGAAGATGAAGAAAGAGGAAAATAAAAAAGAACAGGAAGTGTGTATAAAAATAAACAGCAGATTGATAAATTTAACTTAAACTACATTAGTAACATCCTTAAGTGTAAGTAGTCTACAGCCTATGAGATGGCTGAGAAGGTTAGAGCAAATGAGAAAAAAAAAAAAAAAGTAATGTACAGAAACTAACACCCTTTTACATTGCCCAGGAATCAAAGAAATCAGAAGAGAGATTGAAGAGATTTTTAAAGTAAATGAAAATGAAAACACAGTATGTCAGGACTCAAGGATACAGCTAAGACAGACTGTAGGACATTCACACACAAACTATCTACACCGGCAAGTTGGAAAATCTCGCAGCAACTGAGTCAGCTTTCACTTACACACACAAAAAAAATTTCAAATTAGTAATCCAAACTTTTGCTTTCAGAAACCATAAAAATGGATTTAATTTAACCCAAATCTAATAGAAAAGGAGAATGATAAAGGTCAAAACTGAAATAAAAAAGAGAAAAACAATCAATAAAATGAAACACTGGCTCTACAAAAATGTTTAAATGACGACTTTCCAGTCAGCCAGTTAGGAGGGGAAAAGAGACAGTAAACTCAAACATCACAATCAGGAACAGGAAAAGTGGTCTCCTTCAGGAGTCCACCTTCAATAGATAGATATTAAAAGTATATGAAAGAAATTCTTAAACAGTTTTGTGATTATATATTTGAAACTCTTGATTAAATGCACAAAAGTATTGAGAATCATGAAACTCCCAAACTTCACAGAAAAAGAAAGAAACTGGATTGCTTCCTATCCCCTGAAAGAAAAAAATGTGATACCAAACATTTTGAGATAAAGTTATTACCAAAAAAAAAAAACAAATACTGACATCCCTCACATGTAAAGGTGCAGATTTTAAACAAAGTTTTTAACAAATTAATTTAATACTATATAAAAGGAATAATACCTTCTTTTCTTGAGTATACCCTAAAAAGACAAACTTGGCTTAAATTTGAAAAATCAGTCAACAGAAGTCATTGTTTCCATTGTATAAATAAATAAACAAATATTGTCTCAGATTTAGAAAGTTATTGACTTGAAAGGAAGCTTGTATCTAGAAAAATTCTCCATGAAAACATAACAGAAATGCTTCTGACCTTTGTCTAAATGAAGATTTCTTCAACATGACAGAAGCATGCTCTAATAGAAGAAGAAAAATTGACAAAATGGACATCACACAATTTGAACTGTCAAATGACACACATTAAAGTATGGAAAAGATATAACAGAGGTAGAATAAAGACTTATGTATCTAATAAAGAAAATATGGCCAGTGAATTTTTTAAACATGAAATCAAACTTTAGTAAGAAAAAAAGAATGAACTCAATTATTTTGTTTTGCTTTTGCTTTTGTTTTTTGGTTTTTGTTTTTTTTTTTCAAGACAGGCTTTCTCTGTATAGCACTGGCTATCCTAGATTTACTTTGTAGCCCAGGCTGGCCTCGAACTCACAGAGATCTGCCTCCCTCTGCCTCCTGATTCCCGGGAGTAAAGGTGTATGCCACAATGCCCATCTGAACTCAATTTTAAAAGAGGGACAAATATTTGGACTGCCTCTCACCAAAGAAGGTTTGTGTTTGATATATAAGCAAACCAAAAGAGACCCAAACCTCTAATCATTGAGCAAATACAAACTGAAGGCTCTTCAACTCCCATGGCTACTGCTTTAAACACTAACTTTCCTGGTGATAGCAAAGATGTTGAATACTTGGCTCTCAACATGATAAAAATTGTATCCAAAAAAACTTATGGCCAATAGTCCATTAAACTTGGAAAAATAAAAGCATTTCCACAAAGATCAGGAACCAAACAAAAGTGTCTACTTCCTCCACTCTTATTCAGTGCAGTGCTAGAAATGTTACCTAGAGAAACAACACAAGAGGGAAACAAGGGGATGTGAGTAGGACAGGAAAAAATGTCCAAGTATTCTTATGTGCAGATGATGTGATTCTACACATAAAATACCCAAAGACTCTACCAGTAAGGTGTTAGATGTGATAAACAATTTCAGCAAAGTGACAGTATACAAAATTAATATAAAAATCGCTATACATATACCAATGCTGAAAAATAAATCAAAAAAAACATTCCCATTCACAGTTGCCACAGAAAAACAAAATATTTCAGGATAAACCTAAACAAGGAAGTCAAAAACCCCTACAGACAAACAAATCTTTAAAATACTGAAGAAAGAAATTGAAATTGATTTTCCATGCTCCAGAGTTAGAAAAGTTAATGTGATAATGGCTGTACGACCAAAAGAAATCTGTATATTCAGTGCAATATCAATCAAAATCCAATGCCATCTTTTACTGAGATGACAAAAAAATATTATCAATTCATATAAAAGCAAAAATGACTGCACATAGCCAAAACAATCTTTGGTAAAAAGAACAATATTGGAGTTATCACCACACTTGATCTCAACTTATATTACGGAACCATAGTAACAAAAACATTATGGTGCTGACATGAAACATGACTGAAAATAGAATATGGGACTCAGATTAAAACACACACACATTTATAGATAACTATACTAAAAACACACGTTGGGGAAAACAGCTTTTCAACGGTGCGGAGAAAGTTGAAACTAGATTCCTATCTCTCACTCACATGAAAAATCACCCAAGTGGATCAAAGATCTTAGTGGAAGACCTGAAACTCTATACTGACAGAGACATTTTCAGGAAATCTCTACAAAATATCAGCACAGGCAAGGGCTTTCAAAATAGACTCTAGTCACTCAGAAAAACTGCAATGGATGCCTGTATGCAAGCATCTGCCTTGTGTTGGCTTGGAGTCTTTCGGGTAAAGGTCTAGGACCTAGAGCCTCCATTGCAGTGCTACCCACAATACCTAGGTTATGGAAACAACTTGGGTGCCCATCAACAAAACGGATA
The DNA here is from genome assembly GCF_907164565.1 of Psammomys obesus. Lineage (NCBI taxonomy): Eukaryota > Metazoa > Chordata > Mammalia > Rodentia > Muridae > Psammomys > Psammomys obesus. Next base: position 12,376,155 of record NW_026596073.1, on the reverse strand, counting down.
AAAAAAAACAAGCGTGATTTATATGTTAGTCTATTTTTTAAAGTTGCACAACCAAAAGGAAATCCAAGGAGAGAAAATATGTGCACATTTAGAGAGACATTTAGTAACAAAAAGTAAGGAACATAAATAGCCTTATAATATATGTAATTATTATACATTATATATTGATACATATTATAATAATAAATAATATTATTTAACACTATTCACAAGGATCGAGTTTGAGATTCAACCAAGGTGTCCAGCAAGGGGTAAATAATATAGAAAGCATGGTGCCTATGTACTCAGCAGAATGCTACTCAGTCTTCAAAAGAAAAAGTTGTCATTCATGACAATTTGGGAGGATTAGAGACCATTACACTAAGTGAAATGAGCCAAGCACATGGGGATAAATAGGGAGTGTTCTTACATTTTGGCATCCAAAATAATTTAATTCAAAACAGCAAAGGGAGAAATGGTGGTTTCAAAGCCTGAGGCTGGAAAGGAGGGGAGACGGTGGCCCACGGGTACAAAGCCCAAGGAGAAGAATGCATGGTTTTGCTCTTCTCTTGGAGATATAACACACACTATTGTGAACACAGTAACTAACCATTTTTAGACATGTCAAAATGGCTGAAACTACACTCAGGCGATCTCACCACAAAAAAGGCTAAGTATTTAACATGATGGAGTCAAGCGTCTCTGTTTAATTATCCCACATCACATTCACAAATCATAACACCACTTCGTGTCTCCTGAGGATGTGAAACTATAGTTCGTCAACTCACAATTCTTAATAAGTTCTAACTAAAATTAAATGAATAGCAGCGGCCGCAAACATGTTACTTGGGAAAGGACAAATGGGGTGCTGGGGGATCACAGCTGTGCCCACCTGAGACCCAGAAAGGTTGATTTCCAATGTGCTCAGACATACATGGCCAAAGTAAGGCACTGGGCATGGCCTGGATACCCAGGGAACACACTGCACAGGCTGCCGTTTTATGGTGACCCTGTTTTCAATACAGAGAAGCACCCTAAAACAGTAATGCCTGAGCATAGTGCCTGAGCCGGTGGCGTGGTTATGTGCTATCATTATCAAGCGCTACATTCATTTTTTTAAAGATTGTGTGTACAAGCGTGTATATGTGTATATGTGTGAGTGTGTGTATGCGTGTGTGTGTGTGTGTGTGTGTGTGTGTGTGTCTGTGTGTCTGTGTGTCTGTGTGGTGCCCGTCAGAGCCAGTAGAGGACTCTGGACCCCCAAGGGCTGGAGTTACAGGTGGTTGTGAGCTGTCCAACATCGGTGTTGAGAATTGAACTCGGGTCCTCTGTAAGAGGAAGCAAAAGAGCTCCTAATCTCTGAGCCATCTCCCCGGCCCCCGTGTTCTATCTTTTTGCATGACTGTCAGCACGGGAAGCTTGTTTACATCAGTGCCACCACAAATAGGAAGTAATGTGCCGGCTGGCCTAGGATGTCAGACAGCTGTGACATCACTAGGTACAGAGACTCTTTCAGCTCTGTCATATGCTCGTGAGCCCACCATCATGGACATAGTCCATTGTTTACCAGTATGTGGTGATGCGCCATGTGGCCAGACTTATTTCCTGTGGGTGTGACGTTCTGATGGCTGCGTGTCCAGCCAAAGAATCTGAAACTGGTCAGTGCTCAGTTGTAGAACCTCATGTCACTAGAGCTGAGTCACCAGCGATAATAATGAGTGAGCAGAAAGCTCTCTGTATGTAAGCAGCAACATGGCCCAAAGATGCTGTGCCTGGAGAGCCGGCCATGAGCAAGCCGCCATGTAGTTCCTGCTTGCTCTAGAGCTGTTCCATTCTCAACCTGTGGGTGGCGACCCATCAGAAAACATATTTCCTCCGATGGTCTCAGGAACGCCCGGCCATAAATTTATTTTCATTTCTACTTCATTACTGTAATTTTACTACTAAGTGGTGTCTCAGGTCCTAAAACCATGGGAAATATGTGTTTTCTGATGGTTGCAACCCATAGGTTGAGAAATGGTGGCCCAGCAACCCAAAGCCGATTTGTATAACTGACTGAGCTTCTCCAGGGTCAATAAGTTTTAGATTCAGTGTTTCCCAATGCTGATTCTCCTGATTCTCCCAGGGAAGGCCACTGCAGATTTTAAAGCAGAAATTTAGAACTTGGCTTTTGCTAAGTGAAAAAATTCCACCTAGTTCTACAAGCAACCAACAGACTTACCCAGAGGCAAACCCCAAGGAGGCAGGCGAGCTCGGGAAATATTTAGTAACCTGGGACTCAGTTTGGGTTGCGAACAATGTACATATACACAGACACAGACACACAGACACACAGACACACACACACACACACACTATCTAATACTGTATTTGCCAGCCTACCTCCTCTACCTCCATGTATTGGTCACATACATTCCTCTCTGGACAACGCACCTCGCAGCCTCAAGACTGTTCAGATGTACACCTCCATCACTGTGCCCACCACGCTGAACAGGTTTCATTCAGCAGTACTCCCCCTGTGCTCGGGGAGGTAGGCAGAAAGGCTGGTGGAGCCTGTACTGGCCTGACAGCCACAAAATAAGGCACACCTGTCCTCACATTAACCCTCAGGAGAATCCCTTGTTTACTGCCCCGTCATGCGAAGGAACATATGAGGTAGAGAGCTGATCACATGACCTAATCTAGCACTCAAAACAGAGAACCACCCTCCCTCTGCCCCTTAGGAACCAAATCCCTTCTCTTGAGTGCCATAAGAGGAAACCCCAAATGGCAGCAAGGCCCTGAGGATCTTCAGGCACGTGGCCTGCTGTTTCCCCGACAGCACAGTCTCATCGTTTCTACTGCTTTGCTTTCAGTTAAACTACTTCCTCACTGCTTCAAAGTCGGCGTGAGCTTTTATTCCGTTATAGAATAAAATGCCAAGAACACCGTATGGCGATGTCATTGTTTGAAATCAAATCTACTTTCATCTTTACTAAGTAATCCATTTCGAACCATTCTGGTCCCCGTTACAAACTGTCAATGAAGAAGATAAAAACTCAACACAGTCAAAAATATACAGATAGGATACAGAAGAAAAAAAGTTATAGAGACTACAGAAGTGAAGCTGTCTAGTAGAACACAGAGCAGGGAGGAGGGGGCCCTTGAGGAGATGCCCTCAGTACTCTTTGCCACTTGATGAAAATGCCCTTATTAATACAGCGCCCCAGAGAGTGGTGCATGAAACTGCAAAAGTAAAAACAGCGATCTCAGCTTCAAGGCACTAAGACAAAATGTGTGGCTTTTCACAACTTTTGGGGGGAGGGGGAGGAGGACAGAGGGCCAAATTTTTAGTGTTTGCTGCAAACACACTTTCAAGTGTGAAGCATGTAAAGGAACCGATCTATGTAGAACTGTTCTGTTATCTACATTAGTCGTTCAGAACCGGATGTCCCGGGCAGCAGTGTGGACACGGCACTAGATGCTGGTCACTGGTGGTAACACGCCACCCTGAACATCATTCCAGAGTCCTAGACACAAGCTTGAGCCATTTCCTCCTGCTTCCTGATCATGGAAGAAGATTCTGCCAGTTTGCAATACATCAAGGACCCGAGGAAACAGAACTCACGGGCATCTGAATAGTGCACGCCTGGGATCCCAGCTCTCCGGAGGCGAAGCAACAGGATCAGAAGTTCACATATGCTCCTAGCTACGTGGCATGATTGAGGACAAGCTGAGCTGAATAAAATCCCGGTGGGGGGGAGGGGGGTCCTGTTCTTGGCGTCTTTCCTACTCTGTCCTGAATTTTCCACATCTGCTCTGAATCCCAGGGCTTTGCTAGAACACCTGCTAAAGAATTTTCACTTTCTTTCTTATATGACAAATGCCTGTGACACTAAGTTTCCCTCTCCTTCCTTCCCTATGGCCCTTTGAACACACACACACACACACATACACACACACACACACACACACACCCCATATCTTGAAGGGCAAAAATCTACATTTTTCTCATGTATATCCCAGACAAACTCAATGGTAGAGACGAGGAGAAATGCAGAAAGTATAATCTGTTTCTACATATTTGCTGTTTATATACTTTATATGCATATATGTGGTTTATATATACGTATCTGTTTTTATTAAGAAAACATTTAACTTAATGTCACTTTCTATGTCTTATAAGTTCTCCCTGCTACTGTCTATCCGGAAATAATATGTAAAAAATAAAAATCAGAATTTCTTGTAGAGAAAATGCCCAATAAATTTATGTTTAATTGATACAAACGTTTCTGCCAAACAATATAAACTTATGATCAGAGGAAGAATAACCCCGTAGCCAGTGTCTACTTTCCCACAGCAATGCCTGAGGAGGCAATCTAAATATCAGTATGATGCCGTTAATTTCTACTTCCCGGGGCGATTGCTTTGCACCCGAGCACGGGGATGGGGACGGACCGGACGTGCTTTATGCAGCAAAACCACTGCAGCTCTGGGCCTGAGGTGGAAGGAAAGCCCAGAGTCGTGAGCTGCTGTGCTAGCTTATGGCCACAAGAGGGCGCAAGCCACTTTAATAAACTGCAACTGTTCATTCTTCAGCTCACCTGGAGTTAGGCCTGCGAAAGCTCCAACGCTGACACAAATTATATTTAGAGTAACAAGTTAAACCGGATGGCTAGGAGCATGCAGACAGAAACTGAAGATTCTAGAGAAAGGAAAAGAAACATTGAGCCCTTTTTCCAATCCTCCTTTAAGCGGCCCAGGGGTGCCTGCATTCCAGAACAGCGTCCTTTCTGGTAACTCCCCAGGGTCCTCCAAACGGTTCACCTCTCCCCCGGATGTTAACTCCTTTCTCCTCTTTGGACCTCTGGGTGGCATAAGTCTCTCTTGGTGGGAATGGCAATCACACAGTAGACAGGTGACCAGGGAAATGTATACTGATTTAACTTAGAGTATTAAGAAGTCTTAATAATAAGGCGGCTGTATAAGTTAAATGTGGAATAAATCAAAAGTAATGACCATTTCATCATTTCCGTCAAGGGAGCAGACCCAGAGCCTCTCACCTCTGTGTTCCACATAGAGGCATTAGTTTGTAGTTTTTATTAGTATTTATGCCTCCTTGATGAATACAAGAATTTGGGGGGAGGCAGGAAGCAAGGAGACCACAACCCGGATCTCTACCAAAAGTGAAACTTAAACACAAGCTAAACAGAGAAACAAAAATGTGAATTTGCTGAAGTTTTTTATCTATCCAAACACCTCCCACCCTAAAACGTCTGAGCACCAAGCCCCAGAATCCTCATTGCGAGCACTTTAGATGATAATAATAGACATCCTAAGCCAGGCGGTGGCAGCCCTCACCTTTAACCCCAGCGAGGCAGAGGCAGGTGGATCTCTGAGTCTGAGGCCAGCCTGGTCTGCAGAGTGAGTTACAGGACAGCCAACGCTACAAAGAGAAACCCAGTCAAGACATCATAACTCTGACAAATAAAAACTCACCGTCACTGCCAGTGTGTGGGCCTCAAGCACATGATGAGGGCGTCTCCGAGGCTGCAGACCTGACCTAGAGCCACTTACTCCAAGGAAAAGGTAAAAGCAGAAGCATTTCGAGGGCTCAGCTCCTGGCTTTCTGCCCGTCCCACCACGACATCCTCATCCTTGTGGACGCTTTCATCAGAACTTCGCCACTTTATCCTTCCCAAGTCACTCCCCCATTGTTCAATGGGACAATAACCAGATACAGGCATCAGATAGTTTACATATAAAATAAGACTCGCCCTTCTTCTTAATTTTTCTTTATGGTAGTGACACTTAAAATGTTAGATACATGTCCTGGCTGCCACTTTTGTGTGTCAACTTGACACAAGCTGGAGTCATCAGAGAGGAAGGAGCCTCAGTTGAGGAAATGTCTCCATGAGATCCAGCTGTAGGGCATTTTCTCAATGAGTCATCAGTGGGAAAGGGCCCAGCCCAATGTGGGTGGTGCCAGTCCTGGACCGTCGGTCCTGGGTTCTATAAGAAAGCAGGCTAAGCCGGCCATGGGAAGGAAGACAGTAGGCAGCACCCCTCCATGGCTTCTGCATCAGCTCCTGCCTCCAGGTTCCTGCCCTGCTTGAGTTCCTGTCCTGACTTCCTCCAGTGATGGACTAGGGTCTGGAGGTATAAGCCGAATAAACCCTTTCCTGTCTCTCTCTATGTAGACATGTCTGTCCTGGATCTTTACAGACCAGGCTGGCCTCAGCGTCACAGATATCAACCTGCCTTAACCTTCCAGGTACTGGAATCACAGGTGAGCACCGCTACACCTGGCTACACTCACTGTCTTGTCGCTGTAGCACAACTTTTAAAATAGTGCAATCTGCCATGACGGTGCACCCCAAGTTCTGATTTATTTTTTTCCTTTTAAAACAGGAACCTCATCTTGCCTGTAAACTTGACCTGTTACATATCACAGGCCAAGTGGTCAACGTGATCATCTTCTGTGTAAACTGTCAGTCATTTTGATGACACCGCATTAGAGAGGGCTGGAGCGGCAGGTTCTCTTCTCACCTAGCCCAGCAGACCAGCTGGACTTTATGAGTGACAGGAACTGAGAACCAGGGAGAGGGAGACATGGGTGAACTGCATGCTGAGTGTGGCCTGTCTGTGCCACGCTGACTCTTGCCATTGCCAGGTACTTTGCCATCAATCGAGATCATGTGTCACCAAAGCCCCGTACGCAAGGGACCCACATGTCTGTGCTCAGTTCCATTTATACATTCACAGGCTGCTGTGTGACGATTTGCCGTTCATTTACTATGTTCACAGGTTTTTGTTAAGGAACCCCAGAGTTCAAAGGCTCTAGTGTCATTGAGGGTGCGGGATTAACGTGAACTCCTTGGGGCTGGATATAGCACACTCCTAGTTAAAGTACTCACAGTGGCACCAAGCTCAAAATCTGCTTAATCGCAGAGACTATTAACACACCCCAATGTGTCTGCAATAAAAAGGCCACACAAGACACTTCCAGGAGCAATGTTCAAACCAAAACAGCCAATTCAAGAACCCAACAAAACTTGTAGGCAATCCAGGCTGTTAATAAGACTACATAAAGCTGATTGAGTGCTGGCGATTTTAGGTGTTTGGCAGTTCTGTTTCCATAAATGCTTTATGTCCTTGAGATCATCACCTAAGAAAGAGCACATATGCCACGCCCCACAAGTGCCTTTGCCCCGCACAGCCCACTCTCAAGCAGCACACTGTTAAGTTTGGAAGCTACCACCTGTGGCCCAACTCTGTCAGCAGGCCTGCCTCGCTGGTGCCAATCCATCAGAAGATGTACGCGTGTGTGAACAGTGCCCACTTGGACAGAGACTCAGACACAAGTCTCAAAGACACAGCAAGGTGGATCTCCAAGACTAACAGGAGCCATTACAGTAAGTGTGTGATATTTGGGGTGACTTAGAAACGATTCTCTGATCACTGGAATCTGTGTTTATTATATAACTTTCATGTGCTTCTTTTGAAATGTACGGAAAACACTGTAAGGTTTTAACAGGGATTTAGTTTTGAAACTTGGATCTATACTCAGTGGTTACATGACCTTGGGGCACCTACCCCTCCTCTTCTCTAAGCCTAATATTTGGTTTGGTTTGGTTTGGTTTGGTTTTTTTAGATTTTTTTATTATCCACACAGCCTTCTGCCTGAATGTGTGCCTGTGTATCAGAAGAGGGCACCAGACCTCACACCAAGCATTAACGCTTGGAAATGAACCCACTGAGCAGAAAAGTGACAACCAGGTCATAGTAATACTACGTCCTCCATGGAAATGAGCTAAAATTAAAAACCTGGAAGGACGTGATTTCCTTTTTGCTTTAGTGTTTTGTCCTTGTTAAAGTGGAGCAGTCCAGTAGGGCCGGAGAGATAGATTAAGAGTACTTGAGGCACCTGAGGAGGACCTGAGCTCAGTTCCCAGCACCCAAGTTGGGTGGCTCTCGGCTGCCTGTAACTCCAGCTCCATGGAACCCGATGCCCTCTTCTGACCCCTACAGGCACGCACACACACGTCACACACACACACAAATACACAGGCACATACATTTTACAAAGTAGAAGTGATTTTTTTTTCCCAAAAGTGGGTAGTTATGAGCAATAAACAAAACCAGTAGTATAAATGGAACATTTTGCCCGTGGCAGCTGCTGAGCATCAGGGAGTAGAGACCGCTGTGTCACCTATGAGACAGTACGTGCCCTTCATAATGTCAAAGGTCCTCCTGGAATTCAGAACATGGACAAACAGTTAAAGAGACTGAAAACAAAAGAAGCAGATGAGCAGCGATCAGGGCGTCGCAGGGTGTGGGTATGAGGACGCAGTGACTCTCGCAGACATGCAGAAGAAGTTTCCCAGCGTGTCAGTCTTCTGAACGAACAGGTCAGGCAGACCACTGGCCCCTCCCGAAACACACTGCTTGCTCCAATACTCGGTTCCCTTATGGTTTAAGCCCTCGTTGCTCACAGGAATGCCAACTCCCTCGCTGATGGCCCAGCATGCTCAGGGTGGCAGGGAGCTCAGGAGCTCTTTGCAGAAGCACAGTGTGTCCCAGTCCTCCAGGCTCTTTTTTTAGGAGGCCAAAAAAGAACGGGTATCCTAAATTACTAATCTGCTAAATTAAACTCTAAAATGCACTCACGGATGTTAAAGTATCGGAAATCATGGGCGTCCTAATCTCGACTTCATAGGTCGTTCAGTCAGGGTCCACCTTCTTCCACTGGTCACGGCGCCGTCCCTTCCAACAAAACATGTGCAGGTTTGTCCCTGCCAGCGCTTAACTGCCGCCTTCAGAAAGATTACTCTATGACTCACCAGGGACACCAGAGTTCAAATGTTCAAAGACAGGCACAGAACAGCAGGGAATACATTCGCCAGAAGAGAAGGAGGTGTTAGCCTCTGGAAGAATGACTGAAATCTCATATTTTATTTACTTAAAGATAACCTGTCGAATGTGTTTTCCTTCCTCAGTGGGAAATTACATTTGCTGACATAGTGTTTGATGACTCCAGTAAAGCGTGGCCTTTAATGAAGCCAGGGATTGCTACTATTCCTCCAAGCCACACATCTGGAACCACTGCTGCTGAGCATCCAGAGAAAACAGAAGCAGTGTATATTTTCCAGAGCTAGATCCTGAGGGCACAGATATGAAAGTGTGGCAGGCATCTAAGCACCCTGAATGCAGTGAGTACGGGCAGGGTGTGTGTTACTGTTGCGATCTATTCCAGCAAGCACTGTCAGAGAAGGACTCCGTGTCTTTGTGGTGGTTTGAATCAGAATGTAGTGCATGGGTTCAAGGATATGAGCATCTGGTCTCTGGCACTGTTCAGGAAGCTTAGAAGGCCTTAGTCAGGGTTTCCATTGCTACAGTGAAACACCATGACCAAAAAGCAAGTTGGGGAGGAGAGGGTTTACTTGGCTTACACTGCCAGATCATAGTCCATCACTGGAGGAAATCGAGACAGACAGGAGCTGATGCAGAAGCTAAGGAGGGGTGCTGCTTACTGGTTTCCTTTCTTATAGAAGGCAGGACCCCCTGCCCAGGGATAGTCCCACCCACAGTGGGCCAGGCTTTCCCCCATTCATCATCAACTGAGAAAATGTCTTCCAGCTGGTTCTCATGGAAGCATTTTCTCAGCTGAAGCTCCGAAGTCTATTAACTCCAGCTTTGGTCAAAGTTGGCACACAAAACTAGTCAGGACAACTGACTCCTTGTCAACTTGACACACAAACACACCTCTATTCCCCCACAACCTTTCCTTCTTATTCATCCCCAAGATCTCACATAAATAACTTTAAAAGTCCCACAGTCTTTACAAATTCAAAACATTTAACATTTCAGTCCCTTTAGAATATCCAATCTCTTTTAAAATCTGAAGTCTCTCAACTGTGGGCTCTAGTAAAAATACTTTCATACTCT
>NW_026596073.1:12352967-12366239 GCF_907164565.1 Psammomys obesus | reverse complement strand
ACTCCAACTGTCCAAATGCCAGGATCCACTCAGGATCTTCTGGAATCTTCCAAAGGACTCCTCCAGCTGTGCCCTCAGCAGCACACACAGCTTGTCTCCGAAGTTGGGACAGGCTCCACTCCAGTGCTGTTGCTTGCTTGGTAGTTATCCTACCTCCAAAACTGCTGGGGTCATTTGCTGCCACTGAGATGCGCGTTCACATATAGCTTCCTACAGACTTTTCCTGGTGCCAAACCTCAACTACTCTGCCTAACCCCTTCACTCCTGGGCCTTCAACTGCCACTAAGGATACACCTTCACCGATGGCCTCTCTGCTTCAAGCCTCGGCTGTTCTCCATGACCCCTCATGCCTTCAAAACCAGTCCCACCTGGACCACTTTTACAAATTACCAAGTCTGACTGGCAGCACAAGGCACAACCTTGGCTGCCTTGGAACACAGCTTCCCCGTGCTCTACAGAAAATACTTCCCAGAAGATTTGATGTCGCTAATTCTGGTCTCTTCTTAATCACCGCTAATGTCTTAGCTCCAGCTGACCAGCATCAGCTGTCCCAGTAATACAAAGTGGTTTCACTTCAGTAGTTCTGGCATCTTGTTAATCACAGCTGATTCTTCAGCCCCAAACTAACCACAACCACAGAATTTTACATCAAAAGAGCAAATGGCCCTGATTGAGTTTTTTCTCTTCCCTCTGACTTCACAAGCCAGGTCTCCATCTTCTGCTCTGCTCTCAACATTCTGATCTTCCAAGCTCCTACAGAACATCCCATGGAGGTCTCAACACTCAATGGCTTTTCTAGCCCAAAGTTCCAAAGTCCTTCCTCGATCAAAACGATGGTCATGTATGTCACAGCAATACCACACTACACTGGTACCAATTTGTCTTAGTTAGGGTTTCCATTGCTGTGTCAAAGCAGCATGACCAAAAAAGCAAGTTGGTAAAGAGAAAGTTTATTTGACTTACATTTCCAGATCATAGTCCAGCACTGGAGGAAGTCGAGACAGGAACTCAAGCAGGGCCGGAACCTAGAGGCAAGAGCTGGTCCAGAGACCACACAGGGGTGCTGCTTACTGCCTTGCTCCTCATGGTTTGCTCAGCCTGCTTTCTTACAGAACCCAGGGATGGCAACCACCCACAATGGGCTGGACTCTCACCCATTGATCACTAATTGAGAAAATGCCTTACAGCTGGATCTCATGGAGGCATTTCCTCAACTGAGACTCCTTCCTCTCTGATGACTCTAGCTTGTGTCAAATTGACACACAAAATCAGCTAGTACACTGGAGAAAGAACATCACTGGAAGGGAACATTGAGGGTCTAAAGACTTGTGCCATCAACGGTTCGCTCACTCTGCTTCCTCCTTGTGGCTGAATATGTGAGCTCATAGCTTTCTGTTGCCATTACCATAGCTATGCCTGCCACTTGTTGCCAGGCCTCTGATCCACCATCATGGAGTCTTATACATCTGGAACCATAAGCACAAATGAACTCTCCCTTCTATAGGTTACCTTGGTCATAGTGTTTGTGTTTTATCACAGCAACAGAAAAATAACTAATACATTGCTATTTAGGATGACAAACTCCTTTTTCTCCAGACTTTTGCCATTTCCTGATTCTATTGTATTGACCAGTTTTCATCACACTAACAAAACACCCAACAGTCTACCTAGGTAAAAAGGAAGTTGACTCCATTGGTCATAAATACAGACCTATTGGGTTTGGCTCTCCAGAAGAGGTATGCCCTTCTCTGTTGGGTAATGCTGTACAGGAAACCTATTTGATCCTCTTGACATCGACAAAAAAAAATATGAGAGGAGAGAAAGAAGGGTGATGTAAATGCACTGGGCAAGAAGAAGGAAGGAGGATATGGCAGCTAGACCAAAGGAAAGACATAGAGAGAGGGTATAAGACCCTGATAGCTTCACTGTGGCTTGAGTCTTGGGCCTGCACGCAGTAACTTGCTTTCTATGTTTACTCTTCCTCCTAATACATTTACTCCAAATGCTTACTGCATGCTTATTATCTTTCAGGCTCTAGCTAAGGTTAGGGGTGCACCAATTAGCAAAACAGATTAAAAAAAATGTTCATTTCACAAACAAACTGCTAGCGGTGGGAAATTAGAGAAAGAGACCAAGAACAAACAACAAAATTGGGCCAGCAAGATGGCTCGGGAGCTAAGGGTACTTGCTGCCAAGCATGAATTCAATCCCCTGAACTGTTTGGAAGGAGAGAACTAACTCTATGGACTGTCTTCTGACCTTAAGATTCATGTCATGATACACTTGTACCCCGATACTAAACAAACAGCTTAATAGAAATAACAAAATGCTAATAAACTGTTATAAGCTGTGTATGCTTGCTGTGTTTGAATGTGACCCAAGTATTTACCAAAGGTCTGTTGTGATAAAAAGCCTTGGTCCCTAGAATCGCTGGGTGGGAGGTGGTAACTTCAGGGCTGTATGGCCTTATTGGAGTTCACTGAGTTTGAGAATTTTTCAGAGGATCCTTTGCCAATTCTCAATAGCTGCTTGAATTCTTGGGTCATTACATGTGGAGAGAGCCTGATGTGACCTCTTGTTCTCTCTGCTCCTGTCTGAGGTGTGACCACTTGCTTCTCTCTGTGCTTCTGTCACTGTTATGCACCATGCTCGTCAGGGACCACGTCAGTGGAGGCAGCTTCCTTTTATCATCATCAGTCTGCCGGGGATGAGGAGCTGGGTAGCCTACTATAGCCACAAAATGATAAAAAAAAAAATAGTATAAGAGTCTGTCCTCCTACAAGCAGAAAGCATCTACCTGAAAAATAATAATAATAATAATGGTTTGGGGAATTGTTTGCAATGGCAGCACATATTCCATAGTAAACTATGTGCACATTCAGGAAGATCGAGGAGATATTAAAGGCAAAATGAAGAGGATTACATGGGTTCATTTAAAACAATCTGTGGGTACAAGCACTGTCATGGTTTGTATCTGAAAAATCCCCCCAAGGCCATGGGTTGAAGCCTGGCTTGCTTGCTTGCTTGTGGAGAGCTGCTTGTTTGTCAATCTGCTCTGTTACTGAATTTTCAGGGGAAAAACATGTTTCACCCTGGCCTTCACCTGGAGACAGAGATAAGCAGGATATTTTGCCAAGTTCCTTCCTTTTGTTTGTGTGAGCACACAGACAGGTGGTCGAGGTAAACAAGTTTGAACCCCTTCATTGTACTTAGGTGCTTTGCTCTGATGAAAGAAAAGATATTGTGGAATAATTGCTGTAGTTTCTATTGACAGACCTCTCTTGAACTGTTCCCACGTGTAATGTGTCATATTTTTTATTTTCTTCCAATCCTACTCCCCACTCAGGAACTGTTCGACTCTGCTAGCAGGCGCCAGTGCTTACTAAGAAAAAGAAAAAAAAAAGAGGAGGGGTGGATGAGAAAGAAGTTCATTCCACAAAGGAGGGATGGTAAATGACAAGGAAGGATCAGAAGGACAAAAGACAGAAAGTCGGCAGAGGAAACCTTAAATCCTACAGCCCCCACTTCATGATTAAGGTATAATAATGAGAGGTCCAGTAGGCTCAGACAGCCCTGTCGCTCTGACTTTGCCACCTAGACTCCTTATGGCTTCCTATTGCTTGTGGCTTTCCTAAAAAAAAACATTCCACATTCTGACACCTCCAACCCCCTGACAGTTCCATGGCCATCTGTGCTTCAGTCTTGAAGCTTCATCCATTTGCCCTCCCACAAGCTGCCTGGCACCAGGATTCTCACCCTGGACCCCACTGAATTGACTCCCAGGCTTTCCTTCAAACTTTGGTGGGAACCGCCGTGACTTTGTAACTTTTGCATTCTGTGCATATCTGCAAAACCAGTATCGTGTGGTAACAGCAAATTCTAACTCCAGCTTGAGCAGTAGCTGATGAGCCTTTGGACAGTGGCTAACACGGCCTCTTGGGTGCCTTGGCAGCTGATCTCTCAGGAAAAACACTTCCCTGGGTTGGACTGTGAAGATTTTGCAAACGAGTTTACAAATTTACACCCTTTCACCTATAATGAACAGAGCTTGGTCACTTCTGGAAATCCCCTCAAGGCGTCTCTCCCAGTGTCCCACTTAAAGGTGGCTGGCTTCTTTTTTTTTTAACAACCATGCAGTCCTTGTCTACAAAACTCACTCCTTTTCTGGTCACCACGCACACTCTTCAAAACTTCAGCTCTGCCTTTTACGTCAGATTCTTACTATAAATCCTTCTAAAAGTAACCAGCCTCATGCCACATCCTGGATGCTACTGTCATGAAATTTCCTCTGCAAAATCCATTAGTCCAGTGGTTCTCAACCTCCCTAATGCTGTGATCCTTTAATACAGTTCTTTGTGTTGTGGTGGCCCCCAGCCATAAAATTATTTTGTTGATATTTTATAACTGTAATTTTGCTACTGCTACAAGTCAGAAGGTAAATATCTGTGCTTTTCCGATGGTCTTAGGCAACTCCTGCGAAAGGGTTGTTCACAGAGTCCCAATGGGATTAAGACCCACAGATTGAGAACCACTGTGTTAGCCTGTTATCTTTAAGTTCAGACTTTCACAGTTTCAAGACATGGACAAAACAGACAAATTATTTGACAGAATATAACATGAATGGCCTTTAGTCTAATTCCTGATAGTTTTCATTCCCATTAGGAACCTGACCTTCCCCACCCACATTCCCATTGCCATCCTTTGGGTGGGCATCCTCTGCGCTACACGCCCAAACACTCTAACAAAGCAAAAGTAAACTGTAAATTGCAAGGCTTTTTTTTTTTTTTCCTGCAGAAGGGATGTGCCATTGACCCAGTTGGGCTAGCAAGCACACCATGACAGGAAGCTTTTACTCTAAGGCAGGTGGTGACTCTCTCTGATCTCACCTGTGGGAACGCTTCTTCAAAATGTGTCATGACTGATTAATCAGCACAAAGGAGCAGAGTGCGGTAGAGGAATCAAGTCTCAGGAAAGTCCAGGGGCTGGGCAAACACAGACATATCACAAGATGATAGAGGCTAATGGAATATTGGCCCTTATCAGGATAGCTCTTTTTGATAGGAAAAAAAAAAGTTTCTCACATTCTTTGGAACTTCCAGCAGAATCTCCTATCAAGCTGCACTCGAAGCATTCTGGGCCTTCTCTAGCTCATGTCCTCCAACTCTCCCAAATTCTTCCTGAAATTAGCTCTAAAAGCTTTGAAACAGTCTGTTTAGGTTTCATCATAGCGATAACCTGGTGCCTCTGGTGCCAATCTTCCGTACTGGTTAATTTTCTGTTGCTGTGACAACTATCTTCAAGAACAACTTAGGAGAGGAAGGATTTCTCTTGGCTATGGTTTCAGATGGTTTAGCCCACCATGGCCAGCTCCACCTTATCTGGTAGCAGAGGCACAGAGCTGCAGCTACTCACATCAGGGTAGACAGAAATCGGAGTGAGAGGCAGGAAGGAGCCAAGAGCAAGAAAACCCTCCAAAAGCTGCTCTTACCCACTCCCTTGACTAGATCCTTCTTCCTGGAGTTTTCAGAACCCTCAGAAACAGCACCTGCAGCTGGGAGCAAAAATTCAGAACTCAAGCCCACATGAGTTCATTTTGTTTACACCATAGCAATAGAAAACATTTGTTTTTAAAGTGAGCCACTGAAAAAATCAGTGGCTCACCTGAAGACACAAAGCCAGGGAGGAACGGCTTGACCTGGACCCATGTCTTTCAACTACAAACACAGGAGTGCCGCCGTCACTGGCCCATCTTGTTTCTGGCGTATGGAGGAGCACGCTGTACCTACGGTCCCGACTGAGAATAAGCCTACCTTTTAGGTAGAAAGTGTTCCGCATTTTCGGAGCTGTTGGGCGGTGCCTATGTTCATGGTAGCTTCTTTTGGCTGTTGGTAACTTCAGCATTTTCCAGATCTGATAATTTGATACCATACAAATATGCTGTCGCTCTCTGACAATGAAGAAAGTAGAGCAGCCACAAACCCTGGAGAGATACTGTACCTGTGTGTGCCTGTGTGAGTCAGTTTTGTTGATACAGGCATAAAATAACTGACAAAGCAACTGTGATAGCTATCCTTGGCTGTCAACTACACCCAGGATTAACTAAAACAAAAAAATGGAGCAGCACACGTGTGAGGGACTTTTAATTTGAAGTGGGAAGATTCACTTCTAATCTGGATTTTGGGGGTGGGAAGATAAACCTTTCTTTTTTTTTTTTTAACTTTTTATTGATTCTTTGAGTTTTACATCATGTATCCCAGCCCCACTCATCACCTCATCCCCTCATATCTGTTCTTCACTCTTTAACCTTCCCCTAAAACAAAACACACACACACACATACACACACACACACACACACACACACACACACACACACACACCATAGAAAAAATATCTCATCCTTGAAGCTGTAATATGTCACAGTATGTCCTACAATATATCCCTCTGTCCACACTTGCAAATGTTATCTCAATGAGTCCTTGGTCTGGCTCGAGGTCTCTGGCTTCCGTGACACCATCAATACTGGATCCTCACTGGGCATCCTCCAGGTTATTTGTTGTTGCCCTGTGTCATGGAGATACTGCAGCTTTGGAACAGCAGGACTCACAACAGTGGCCCTTTCAGGTATGCCAACCATTTCCAGACAATGTATATTCTGGGGCCGGCCAGTTTAGAGCCCTGGATCTGGGCCTGGGTGGTAGCTGAGTTAGTCAACGCACCAACCCTCCCTTATCTGTACCATCAAGGTGAGCTCTCCAGCACTGCTCCAGGTAGGCCACCTGTGCCTCCATCAGCAGGAGGCAAAGTCAGCTCTCCTGCTCCCATACCCTCAAGGCCAGCTCACCTGCACCCATGCCTCCAGAACCATCTTCACTGTGCTGTCCAGTCAAGGTGTGGGGCTCACGCTCCCAAATGCTGCAGCCTGTGAGGGGCTGGGCCGGCTCTCCCTGTTCTCATACCCTCAAGACTGGCTCACCTTCACCGTCAAGGCCAGCTCCACTGTGTTGTCCAAGTGAGGTGTGGGACCCACTCTCCCGAGTCCTGCAGCCAGTGAAAGGATAGGGATAGCACTCGTGATCTCCAGCCCTAAGGGCAAAATTTCCTGACTACTGTAGGTGGTGACAGGGGAAGAGAGAAGAAAATCACCCCACCCACATGCCACCTCACAGCAGATGAGTGATGGGGCCAGCTCTTCCTACCTCTCACCCTTGGAGTTGGCCCATGCCCACTCTACTAGGGCCAGCTCTTCTGTACTGCCCAGGCAAGGTACAAGGCCCACTCTACTGAGTACTGCCACTAGTGAGAGGTGGAGCTAGTCAGTTCTGCAGAGCTCATGGACATCCAGGTGGTCCCAGGAGGCTGCTCCCACCAGGGACTTCCTCATGTTCTCTGGTGGTAACATGAGCCATGGACATCAACTCTGACCCCTGCTGCTGCATAGCCATGGACCCAGACATGCCCATCATTGGCCGCTCAGGCTGTGACTTCACTGTGGCACCAGGTGGCAGGGCTGGCCACTCCCAACAGGCTATTCTGCTTCACCCTCAAGTCTCCTGTTCCATCTCTCTTTATGCTCAAGTTGCTCTACTTCTCTTTCTCTCCCATCTGTCCACCACATACTTACACATTGTGGTGGCTCTCACTGCAGGCTGACCACGGGGTGGTGGATCCCTGGGTGATAATCTCTGACCAAGGCAGCAGACGTCTACAACCACCTGTCCCCTGGGCAGGAGGGCAGGTCTGTGGCTGGCATGGCGGTCCACGCGTCTCTGTCTGTCTGTCTCCTCCCTCACTGCACTGTGTGGTGGTGCATGGGGCTCTGTGTGTCTATGGCCGGCCTGTGCCATGGAGCAGAAAGCAAACAAGGCTGTGTGCATCTTTTTCTGCCCCCACTTCATGGCATGGCAGAATGCAGGCCTCTGTCTGTCTTCCTCTTCCCATGCTGCACTGCCTGGATTTGGATTTGGACTGGATTGGATTGTTATAGGAATAAAACAGCTCTGTCTACCAAGCCAGGCATCAAGCCAGAATGAACAGAGGACTGTTATTTGTTCTGCCCCTGACTGATATCAGAACACCACCACCACCAAGATGTATTTTTGCCCATTATCAGGGAACGGAAGACACACCTTTATTCCAGATCTTTTGAGGCAGGAAGACTTACCTTTCATATGGGCCACATTTTTTTTTTTTTTTTTTTTTTTGCTAGAAGCCTATATAAGGAAATGGAAAAAGGAAGATTTTGTTCTTTACCTGTTTGATGTCATCTTGATGGCAAGTCCATTCCTTCACTAACAATAAAGCTGACTTCTTTGGTATTCCAGCATATTCTGAAGACCAGCTGAGACATGCAGCTTCATGGACTGAACAACTACTGGATTCTTGGACCTTCCGTCCATTGGCAGCCACTGATGGATTAGCTGGACCATAGCCTGCAAGTCATTCTAATAAATCCTCTTTGCATATAATATATGCATCCAATAAGCTCTGTTACTGTAGAGAACCCTGACTAATACAGCAACACAAGGGAGGAAGCATTCATTTTGGCATATATTCCACCTAGCAGTGAGGATGGCACTAACCAGGATGGTTCACATTGCAGAGCCAGGACTACAAATAGGAACAGCAAGCTTTGTCCTTGAAAAGCTCTTCGGGTTAACAAGTAGCAAATGATTAAACTGTAGCATGACAAATGTGAACAGAGATATAAAAACTCACCTTTGGATGCATTGTCCTCCATGCAGCCAGTCCTGATGAGACCTGATAAGCTAGGGAGGGGGGTGGGGAGGATGACCTCCCTATCAGTAGACTTGGAGAGGGGCATGGGAGGAGATGAGGGACGGAGGGTGGGATTGGGAGGGAATGTGGGAGGGGCTACAGCTGGGATACAAAGTGAAAAAACTGTAGTTAATATTAAAAATGTTAATAAAAAAGAAAAGAAAAAAAGAAAGAAAGAAAGAAAAACTCACCTTTAGAAAGGGAGCAGTTTACTATGCCAAGACGCAGAACGGAAGGAAAACCAGCACATTTCACAAAGGAGCGATTTTATCTGCAAAAATAGTTCCAATCTCTCAAAAGATCAGCTTGCTTCCAACTTTTGAGTCCCTTCCTGTTGACAATTGTCCTCTTGTCGGAACCTTTGAGTCCAATTGACAATTGCCATCTTGTCGGAACCTCTTCAGTAGCAAAGGTTTAGCACCTTCTGTGACTTGTGCAGTTGTGCGCTTGTCGTCCTTAAAGTCACAGGCTTTTTGAAGACAGCTTCCTAATGTTATGACTCCTGTCACACAGGGTCTTGCTTAGCCTGTGACGGGATTAAATCTGACTGAAACTGCCAACGTCTTCACACAGGCAAACAGCAACCTAAGATCCACAAACTTTTTCAACAACCACCTTGTGGAAAAATAGCACCTGCTGCCACATCAAGAGGGGAATGTCACAGGTGAGAAGCAGCCCACAAAAGCAACTCACAGCATGCAGCCATCACCAGCAGACGATCTCGCAGCACATGGACCTCACAAAGAAACAGAATCCACCTGTAAGGGAACATCTGGCTGATGCTCTGGTGGCACTGAGGTGAAACTGCATGTGGTCCTACGGGAAGGTGCGAGGTGCAGAGAATGAGCCCAAGTGGTTACAAATCACACTAAGGAAGGGACCGGGGCTAACACAGACATGTGCGGTCACTCTTAAGATCTCTGGCATCTGCAACAAGGAAAGGAGAGAAAGTAAGAAGAGACAGGCAGGTAAGAAGCTTGTATGAGTTGGGACAAATGGAGATGCCCAAGTGTGCCCAGGAAGCAGCAGTGAGAAAAAAGTCACCGAACAGAAGAGCAAGGGCACTTCAGGGTCAGAAGGGAGAAGGCACTTGTTAGGTTCCCTCAGGAGACAGTGCATGTTGTTTCTATTGTGTTTCTACCTCCTGGAATAGATACTTATGGAGCAACAGAGGAAACTTAAAAAACTTGTTAAGTGCTTAACCACGAGGTGTGGGCACATGTCTTTAATTCCAGCATGAGAGGAGGCAGAGGCAGGCAGATCTCTGTGAATTCCAAGCCAGCCTGGCTTGCAGAGTTCCAAGACAGTCAAGGCTACACAGTGAAACCCTGTCTCAGAAAAATAAACAACAAAAAGGCACTAAGTTCTTAATTTTAACAATGAAAATACTACCATTTCTTGTTTTGTTTTATTTCAGGTTGGACATTTTCATATAACTCCAATATGCTAATGACTGGCTGCACCTGTTGTCTGTAAATAGTCTTATCTAAATCCCCAGACTTTAGCAGAAGAAAGGTGAGAGACAAGGCGAAGACAGCTATACCAGACAGAGACGCAATGAAAGGCATGACACAGTCAAATCAGTTGATGAAGAAGAGTTTTAAAAGACTGTTTTGAGCCAGGCAAGGTGGCTAATGCATGTAATCACAGCACTCAGGGATGCAGAGGTAGGCAGATCTCTGAGAGCTGGAGGCCAGCCTGGTCTACAAAGTGAGTCCAAGGATACACAGAGAGACCCTGTCTCGGGGAAAAAAAAAAAAAAAAGGCTGTTTTGTTTCTTTTGTTTGTTTTTAAGTTGTGGAAAGAGTTAAAGAGAAGCAATAGAAAAGCAATTTAAAAAATTTGCAGTTCTGTGGAGCTCACAGTAGCTGAAAGCTCACTGGGGACAGGTTAAGAGCAGATACCAGAACAACAGCAAAATAGAGCGATGGAAAGTATGGCTGAGGGAGCTTTGGCTTTTCAGAGAAATGCACTGCCTATGTGAACAGTAACCCAGCAGGGGAGCTTCAGGGGCTCAATGATTTGACCTATTCTCATTCTTCAGCCTCCTGCTAACCTACTCCATAAACCAAGTGCAAGCAAAATCCAGAGAGTGTGTATGAGAAATGGCAGTCTGTTTCAGTCACTCTGGACACAAAGTAGTAAGGGAAAGGAGAAGGAAGGAGCTGGAAAAACCAAGCAGCATACTTCATCTTCCTTCAACAGAGCACCGAGGCTTATCTCTGAAAGGATGAAGGAAAAAAATGTTGTAACACAGAAAACTCATGGAATTCATCAGCTACCATAGTATTACATCATGTCAATGTAGACATATTTCTACCTAAAAATAAAACCTATCCACTTTAAGTACTCTTCATATAGGAGGAGATGAAACAAAAAATGACAGCTAATTAATAGAAAATGTGTCTACTACCATTTCTTCTCTTATATCTGTTCCCAAGATCTAAGGTAAAATTCATGGGCTGTACGATTTCCGGTCAAAGATGGCAGTTTAAAAACTTCCTCTACAAGACTCTGAAGGAAAAGTATTTGAATAGCAAAGCACATACTTTATAGCTAAGATACAGAGGAAAAAACATCGGGAATGACAAGAGAGGTCACATGGAGATGAAATGCATGGGGACATAAACTCTGCAGAGAAAAGTAAACAATAGCCCACAATCCCACCCCTGACCCTCTTGAAGAACGAGAAGCCAAAGTCAAGACCACAAGATAGATCAGTAATGCCTGGTGAGAACAGGCTGTCAGTTCTAACCACAGAACAAATACATGGTTCTCACAAGCCTTTAGTCCAGTGAGGGAATTTGGTATGACAGTAACTCCTGCAGGACAGACCAGCTTTAAAGTGTTGTGCCCAGTTCGTGAGACCCCAAAAGACCAGGAATAGACTCCGCTGTAAATACTTGAGGGTTTTTTTTTTAATTATTATATACATGTTCAAACTCAGAACACAAACTTCCTGCGGAAACAGGAGAGGAATGTGGCCCCACAGTCGAGGAGAACAAGGTTTTTAAAGTGGGGGGAAATGCAAGCAGGGACTTACATGCTTTGGCGTTACATGATTGGGTAAGGGAGATTGACTTTGGAAATGATTGGTCCATTTTAGGTGCCAAGACCACAGAAAGTTCTGGCTTGGCCATATGGGCCAGTTTCCTAGCCCATATGTATAACTAATGGGCAGGAAAAGGATGCAGTAAGTCTGGCTTTTGCCTCCCACCCCCAGGCGCCTGGACATGTCTCCACCTTCATTCAGGCTAGCCTTCATTCAGGTTTGTGCTTTAAAATTTTTAAAAATACCCCAAATTATTTGGTCTCTCAAAAGGAGGCAGCCATTTTCTTCCTCTAATATCTTAGAGTACTATTACCAGATGCCATCTTGATGAATGACATGTGACAGAGCCAGCAAAGTAAAGAGAAAAATGGCTGAAGCAGAGAAGATAGACCTCAGTGAAAAGGAGTTAGGGTGTTTGAGGGGCATGATATGAGCTATGGATTTCATTCTTAGTGTGATGGTAAACCATCAGCAACAGGAGAATGCCCAAGCTAATGTTTTGTTTTCAATGTGAGGCTGTATTAGAGGAAGCAATAGTTGATGCTATCTGCTTCTAAATGTTGCCTGACATCATAGAAAAGCTTTTTTAAAAGTCTTTTAGTAAGACTTCCTAATTTTAGTGACAAATATTCTTCCAGTCATGACTCAGTTTCAGGGAGGTAGGCCCAAAGCAAGTGCAACTCAAATTTTGCTCAAATCATTGCCCTGGAACTCACTTAGAAGAGGAAGGCAAACATCTTAAGCAGCGTCTATCTCAACTGCTGTAATGAGACTCCTTGACCAAGGCAACTTAGAAAAGGAAGCACTTAAGTAGGGGCTTGCTTACAGTTTCAGGGAGTTAGTCTCCGTCATAGAGAGGAGTATGGTGAGAGATATCCAGGCAGGCATGGCGCCTGAAGCAGCCACTGGCAGCTTATATCTTATAAGAAATTGGAGGCAAGAGAAAGAAAGCTGGGCATGGTGTGGGTTTTTAAAATTGTGAAGCCAACCCCAGTGATACAACTCCTTCAAGGCCATATGCCCAAAACAGTTCTGGCAAGTATGGACTCGAGCATCCAAATACACGAGCTGCTGCTCTCGCTCAAATCATATCAGCTTATCCAAAAATAATGACAATTCAATAGGCCATAAAGCTGCTCCGTGCTGTATCTCTGCACATTTGGAGACCATGCACAGAACATTAACTTTGGTTTGTCCATGAAAGAGATAGGGTTCACACGCAGGCTCACTTGCTCATCACCTCATGCTGTGGGAAGCGGGCCAATAACTGGCAGGTGACCTGAGGAATGGACTCACAGCATCAGATTGTGGAAGTAAACACTTT
The DNA here is from genome assembly GCF_907164565.1 of Psammomys obesus. NCBI lineage: Eukaryota > Metazoa > Chordata > Mammalia > Rodentia > Muridae > Psammomys > Psammomys obesus. The sequence goes on along the minus strand of NW_026596073.1, from coordinate 12,353,087 downwards.
AGACAGCCAGTCGCTAACTCTTTTTACCTAGTGACTGACTTTCTATGAGATGACATACACAATCAATAACTTCCTATCTATCTATCTATCTATCTATCTATCTATCTATCTATCTATCTA
>NW_026596073.1:12215355-12352957 GCF_907164565.1 Psammomys obesus | reverse complement strand
CTATCTATCTATCTATCTATCTATCTATCTATCTATCTATCTATCTATCTTTCCCCCCACCCTGTACCACAGTATGAATTTTAAAAATATAGTTTTTTTTGTGTGTTTTATGATATACTTCCCCTTTTCTGGTACAAAAGCCTTGTATAAATGATTAACTCTGCTTGTCAGAGAAACTTACCCACCCAAACATAGTGCGTTGCCTTCTGCTTAGGGAGACTGAGGAATGCCCTTTCTAGAAATGAAGCGGTTCACTGACCACAAGCCAGGGCTAAACGTTTTTCTCTCCACTAACATTGCTTCTCTGTTTTATCCATAAACAGCTAATAGTGTAAGTGGAACAGAGCCAACAACTTTTTTCCCTTTCAGAATTCCATGCTGCATCATAGCCTTCAAATCAGATAAAACCACTCCACAAGGTCAACTATGGTCATAAAAAGTTCAAACACGTTTCTTCATATGTCTTTTATCCATAAAGTGTGTATGTGTGTGTGTGTGTGTGTGTGTGTGTGTGTGTGTGCGTGCACATGCATGTGTGTGTTAGCTTCATATCGCTCCAACAACTATCAGAAGCAATCATCTTACAAGGAGATAAAGTTTATTTCTATCTCAGTATCAGAGATTTCAGTTCATGGCCAGTTGGGTCAATTGTAGTTGGACTTGTACATGTCATGGTGTGTGAGTACATGACATAACAGTGTCACTTATCTCGCGCCCAGAATGCAAAGGAAAGAGAAGGCAGAATGGTCTAGTTAGCTGCTGTCTAACTAGCCCCTTCAAGAGTACACTCACTTGACATGAAAAGCCCCCACCAGGCCTAAAGGCTACACCACCCCTCAGTAACCATTGTCCCGGAAACTAAGCCCTGTGCTCTGCAGGGCTGGGGAGGTCCAGAGAGTAAGAGTGATCAGTGTAACAGTGCATGAGGATCTGAGTTTGATTCCCAGCACCAGGGTAAAAAGCTAGGCTTGGTCACTCAAGGCTGTGACCTCAGTGCTGTGGGGGACAATGACAACCAGGCTAGCTCCAAGTTCACTGTGAGATCCTGTCTCACATCATAAGGCAGAGACATCTGATATCCATCTCTGGCTTTCACATGCATGGCCACGTACACACACACACACACACACACACACACACCACAGGCCTCAGGGGACCAACTTTAGCAGTATAATACTATTGGGTACTTCATTTTCATGGGTCAAGCATAAGGTCACAAAAATGATTGGAGAATTATGATGATGGTGATACTGCTGATATTAAAGAGGGAAATCACAAAGACAGAAGATTTATGATATTCATGTGTTTATTGAAGCCCAAGTTATCTTGTTTCCATAATTATTATTATAAATATTATTTGCCTTATACTCAAATAGCATCATCAGATAATATCTCTATAAATAAATCCATATTAATTAACTGGCATAAATAAAATGCATACTTAAAATAAATAAACTTACATATATAAAGTATTAGTTATGGGAATTAAGTTATATAGATTTTTTTCTAAAGGAATGAGAACTAATCTCTTGTGAAAATAAATGATTTTTTAAATACATTATTTTTCTATTGTATATTCAGTTACAATAAAATATTATCAATGGCTCTTTGTGGTTGGAAAGTCTACCTCTCATTTATGGACAACATGACATTGGTTTTCTTTTTCAGCTGAGCCAGGTTTCATGTGAATTCTTCTAATTATGAGCTTATCTTCCCACTTTCCTTTATTAAAACAGTACTTTAAGGAATCTTGTTCTTTATAGCAGGCAGGAAGGTCGTTTCTTCATTCTCTAGTCTCTCTCAGTTAGACACAGGCGTTTCTCAGGGACATAAACAGCAGATCCACTTCCCCGATCGCTTTGATCTCTCCGCCCTCTCCGAGCTGTGAAAACAAGAGCACAAACTGACTTGAGCACTTGTCCTTTTCTAAGGAGGAGTTAGTTAGAAGGAGATGGCACTGTTAGCTTGCTGAGCACCAAAACCAAGGGTCAGCCTTCTCTAAAAGATTAATAATCAACAATAGCGCACTTTTAGCATGAGTGAAATACGATTTGCCAAAGACCTTGAAATCATGCCTTCCTGACCTGAGGACACCATAGGCATCCATACTACTTACATTTAACTCTAATTATGAAGCTGTTGATGGGACTGTTGGTCTGCTTTCTTGAACCTTGAACAATGCATGCATAGATAAATCACCACACTGGGTCCCGAAAATTCCACAATTATTTGTCAATTAAAGATAAATTTTAGTGGGGCCCAGAAAAACAGCTTGCTCAACTCCTAACCATAAGCAGCAGGAAGCCAAACTGAGACCTGAAGATGTTACATGCCATCCCTGAAGGACTTGGCGTGCCACATAGCGCTACACCTGTCCGTGACCAACTATTGATGAGAGCTCAACTCAAACAGCCTTGACTCAAAGACACACATAGCTGAACCCGTGCGGTTCAGCTTTGCCTGTGCTCACCTTATCAACAAACAAACAAAAGACCCACAAAATATATGGCCACCTTCCCTTGTCAAGGGGTTCTGACAGTTTCCTCTGCCTATCAGATTTCTCTAAATAACTTCCCCTTTTGTGATTTTTTTAGAGTCACAGGAGCAAGCCTGATCAATCTCCCACTTTGCAGCATGGTATAAATGTCAAAACTGATGGAAAGTGGCTTTAAAAAAAAGGTTTTCATACAGAGATCACATCTCCTGTGAGATCTTTCTCACACACATTTCACCTTTCCAAAGACAAAGTAAGGGAACAATAGCTTTTTAAGCAAGCATTTGAAAGGTGTACCTTTGGCTTTCTAACATCCAAGCCTATGGGTTGAGGTAATAAGCCCTCTGATAAGGGAACTAGCATAGCACTGAAAAGCTACAATGCCATTAACACTCAAAAGAAAAAAAAAAAAAAACGGTCACGTTTATCAGCGTATGTGCAGGAAGAAGAAAATATTTAAGTTAGACAGAAGGAGAGAAGGCTAGATATATTCCTCAACTGGAGCCTTTGTGTTTCTGAGCTTCTGATTAAACCCACTTGCAAAGAGCCTTGCTTTCTCTGCTGTCAGCAATACATCTGGCATTGGGCAAGTCACACTGGCTGACCTGAGCCTCCTGCTACTGTTATTTGCTGTAAAGTTACAACCTAGCTCACGATAGATAGGACCTCACTAGCAGCTGCGTGAGGGTGTGAGGGAGAAAACTTTAGAATGAAGGTAAAAAATACAGAAAATATTTCCAACTCACACTCCTATTACAATGAAATAAATCCATGACTGAAATTTGTACCCCATTGAGACTGTGTAAAATAAACTGGGAGGGTATTTAATATTAAACTCTTGCGTTTAATATTAAATTGGTAGCTATTAGGTACTATATTATAATTGCGGATATAGGTATTGATATCAATGGTTCTAAATATTTATTTTATATACAAATCCAGCTCTTTTGTTGTTCTGGGTCTATTTTGCCACATTTTAGGGTATCACCTTAATGATCTCAAAAGTCACATCAAGTAAATTTGTGCCCAGCTTTCTAGTTTTCAATGTGTGCTTCTTCGGATTATATGAGTCAATGGAAACTGACTTTCCCAAAGAATTAATCATGCTGAATTAATTACATGTGGCTGTTGGGTAAGTGCGGAGCTGGGCTACCTTCCAGTGCTACCTTCCAGTATTGGCTATGCCGTCAGCCATCCTCAGAGCACAGGCTGGTGAGACCAGCTGAGCTAAGATTTCTGCTAGCTCTAGAATTTACCGCCTAGACATTTAGAAACATATTGAAGGGTCTATAGACCCAGCTAGACGCTAAGCAAGAAATGGATCAGACAGTAGATGAATCAAGTAAAATGTTACAAAAGAGGGGAAGGGAAGGAAAAAAAGCAAAGCAAGAAAACCATGTTTCTCTTATTGAATGGCTTGGTATTGTCACTTATCAACTGTACCGTTTTTACTGTTTCCTTCAGCGTCTGTACATTCTTCTGGATGTGCTGGTCATTACCACTGATGTGCTGCAAAAGAAAAGCAAGACTCACTAACAGAATCCTGTCCCATTAGAGCCCAGTACCTCAGTGCCTCTGAGGCGCGTGGCCATTCACCTGGAATAGAAGCATTTAGTCATTTTGCCCACAGCGACCTAGATTTCACTGGTGACCTAGATTCTCTGAGTTCTTTCATTCTCTGGGACACTGAAATCCAGGAACTTCCCCTACAAAAGGGCTGTCCCTGTCTTTGGGGGATCCTATTGAGGTTTTCACAGATGGCAAGAATGGAAGAAATGAAACCTAAATTGAACCTCATCAAAGGTGAGAGCGTAGCACAAGAAATGAGCATAAGGCTTTTCATGTGAGACATGGCCTCTCCCCCAGTAAATGCAAGTCTCCCTCAATCTGCCGACTCTTCATGGATATGTTTGAGGGGTCAGAGGCATCAAACTCATACAGTGATTCTCAACTTCCCATCATATAGGAAAACAGTGAGCTTTGCACACCCTCTCATTATGAGGCCTTCCCATCTTTCTCTCTCCCTTCAACTTTTGCTCTGGGCCAGTTCCTCCCCACAAGCACTTGTACTCAATGGCTCTGTTTCTACCTCTAGGCTTCTTTTTTTTTCTCTCTCTCTCTTACAGTTCCCAACATCTTTCTCATTATATAAAACTTGAGTTGCTTTCTTTGCACAGACGAAACTAACGAGGTTCCACCCCTATAGACTCAAAGTGTCACTCAGTTAAAGCCAAAGTGATTGCTTTGTGGTTGATTTCAAGTGGCCTCTGATGGTGGTACTGCTAAGACCCTCCTCATGATTGTGAAGGACAGAGGGGAGGGCTACAGGTTCTAACTGGAATAGGAGAGGAGGAAAGAAGAGGAACAGGGGTGTATGGAACTAAGAGAAAGGCTTACACAGGGCCTGAGGTCGTTGTTTAGCTTCTCCAGGAAGGAGACCACCTCCTTCATGTAGGGCTGGAAGCGGTCTGACTGTGGGAGCAAAACTTCTCCAACGGTAAAGTTGAGCACCTGCTTCATCAGGTAGCATCGGTCCTCAGTCTGTAGGTTATCAAGAAACAGCAGAGGTCATATTGCAGAACCTCCCAGAGGCTCCATCAACCAGTGCAGCTAGCCATGAGCAGATACACTCCCTGCTCGTCACCATGAGAACTTACGCTGACTCCTTGGAACAGTTCATCTCCAATGAGCCGGACGTCTGTGTTGTTATCTGCAAGGTTAGCCTGAAAGAGAGAAAACTCTAAGTGCCTGGATGATGAGGAGGTACGAGAAAAACCTGTAAGTAGAGATGGATGCCCCCACAGGACTAATGACCAGCCATTGAGTGTATGAGTTTAGAACAGTGTACAGAGAGGGGGAGAGTCAATAATAGACGGCTTTCTAAAGAGCCCCTCTTTGGATAAAATTCGGTGTATGCATCCTAAAGGATCAAACAGGAAAAGGTTCTGACTAAGACCAGGTCCTTAAAGAGTCTCTAAAAGAGACATAGAAAGTCTATACCTATGGAGATGAAGCACTTACAAGTGCTTCAAAGAAAATGACAAGGGTTACTTGAGTCCCAAGAGGATATGAAGAGAAAAGGACAAGCATTGTACCTCCTTGGCCATCATGAAGGTGCGATTGGTAATGTATGGCTCGAACTTGGACGCATCAAGCTTGCAGTGGGAAGTGATGGGCAGTGCATCTGCCTCCTGGGCCCACAGGGCCATGAGAAGCAGCCAGCTGGTGGCCAAAGTCCCCATAAGGGAAAAGCCCATAGACTTCTGCAGAACGGCCATCACAGAGAGCGCAAATGTGAGCAGTTGCTAACTGGGGGAGGAGAACCTGTGAGCAAGACAGCAAGAGTGAAACAAGTTAGCCGAGAAGCATCACACCAGACAGACCCATTCACTGTCCCATTCTGTGCACTTACCTGGTTGGGAGGTTCTGCTTGTGATGTGACAGGCTGAAGTTGCTGCTTTTATAGTCATCGGGACACCAGATATTTTGTATTGCGAACAATATGACATCAGACATTATCTAATTTCCAGTACTGTCTTCTGAGAACTGCCTAACCACCTAGGAGGCCACAAAAAACGCCACCTCCGAGCCTTCCCACCTTGAAATGTGAAGCCTTCCCTAAAGCGTCACTATTAGAGCCCATGAGGTGCTTTCGCAGACAAATCCCAGAAATCTAAACTCTACATGTTTTTCGAAGAAAACGATCACTTTGTCGTAGGAGATTCTCATTGAGTAAAATAGCCTTTGATCTCTTGTAGTAACTGAGTCAGCATTTTGGTCTCGGACTCATTTTCCTACCAACTTCATAGATTCTTATCTCTTTAGAACTGACCAGAAATAAAAGACCCATGTCCTATATTCTGTGCTTTCAAATAAGCAATAATGAAAACTTGAAGATTATTTCAATGTTTAAAATAATTGCATCTCAGTTTTTAAGTCTATGGAACCTAAACCACAACTAGTTTTTAAAAATAAGAATGTTGGCTAACATAGTCACCTTTCTCACAGGTTCCATTCCCACACAATGTTCTCATTCAGAGACTATTTTTAAGTGAGCAAATAATTATGGTAGGTGCAAATAGAAAGATTCTACTCATAAAACCGTAACCAAGATCAATTTAAGTTTGGAAATATTGACAGTGAACTATCCAACATAGTTTTTTAGCATAATTTAAACATAGATTTTTGATTAAAAAATGCTAAATGTGCACTAATTCACTTTGAAATATTATTTGTGTGAACACAAATCTCAAGATATTATCTATAAATAATCTTACAATAACTTCCATTATACAGATGAATATCTGAAGAAGAGAATACAGAAAACACGGGGATTGCAGGTTGACTTGAAGTCAGTGTGAGTACATTTAATTCCAAATAACATCTCACAACTAGACTAGAAAGTTATTTCCCAAGGAGTGGGAGCAGAGGAGAAGAAAGGCTATCTATGGGCAAATGTCTAACATCTCTGGAAGGGGGAAGGAATGTCAAGTAATAAAAATTACTTTGATGAGATTTTTCTCCTTACAGCTAATTGAGATCAAAAGTGTTAAAGAACTGAAGAAAGGGATTAAATAACTGTAGAATCTTGATCTATTGAGAGGTTCAAACTTGAAGAGCCAAAACAGCGCAAGGACTCAAGCATGTTGGTGTAGCCTTATGAGAAAGACACAGTGCGCGAGTGTGTCTGTTAACGCTGGCGTTAGCTCAGCCTAGCCATTCTGCATTGTAACCTACAAAATCAATACCATGTTATAAATATATGCTGTTTTTGCTATGCTTGCTTTTAATTTTAAGAAAGAATTTTATAAATTAGAAAAAAATCTTAAACAATTGATAGATATTCTAAGGGGTTGTTTATGAGCCTCGGACCAAAAAAAAAAAAGGAAACTTCCATATCTAATTGTCTAGTGTATGAAATACAGTAGTCTTTGTCCGGACTCCTGTGTGACAATATGAGCATTCAACTCAAGTTAATTCTGTAGATTGGACAGGCTTTTTTTGGTTGGTGGCCTGGGAAACATACGTTTATGGCTACGTAAATTTATTTCCATTGGAAAACAAATTTTGACACCACTGGAGTATTTTGGAGGAGAGCCGGCCTCTTTGGTCTTTGTAACTCCAACAACAGCAATGTTACACCCTTAGGAGGAGACTGGTGAAAGCCATACTAAATGAATATGTAGATTCATGGGTTTCAATAATTTACCATGGTTGGGAAAATAGAGGTCTCTCTTCTAAAACTGGAATTTGATCTGATCCTATTGACTAGCTTCATTCTTGTCTTTGGATAGGGAATGCATAACTGTAAGGAAAAAATAAAATGGCAGAAATTGGCAAAGTAATTTAATAGCAACATATCTCCCTGGTGTCATATTCTGTAACGGTCAAACCATTAATATGAATGTTAGCATACTGGGATTTCATGAGTTTGTCTAAGATTCACTAAAACATAATGTAATCTGTGGCAGTGTGTGGATCTCTGAAAGAGTTGTAGAAATATTCTCAGGAGCGGTTGCTGTTAGGATAGAATGAAGATGTAGGGTGGCAGTGCTCCTGTAAAAACAAACAAACAAAAACAACAACAACAACAAACAGCAAGAGGCATATGTACTGATCACAGCAGGCTTTCTCTTCGGTGGTATTTTCGTGGATTTTCAAGTCATCCCAAAGAGTGTCATATCAGCATCATGTTCCCGGACCCCAGACAGACCACTCATGGATGATCTTAGATCTATGCAGCATCACCTGGTCTAATAATGCTGGGAGGAGCTGACCGGGGTCCCCCACCCGGAAGGTCAGCTGCTGCTGCTTCAGTCTCTGCACCATTCCGAGCACCTGCACTAGTGCTCGCCATGCGGCATACGATGGGTAGAGTTCTACTGACCTAACGGATAAATCTACTTCCTTTTCCTTGACCGGTGCTTTCAAATCTACACCTGGGAATGCAATCTTTAAAAGACAACCCTCTCTAGAAGAAGGAAGACTTTTGTCTTCTCGGGCAAAAGGTTTATATTCATCGGACTTCTCATCCCAATGTACACAGTCACTATTCAATACAAGTTCCTGCACATGTGTAACACGAATTTCCATGTGTGTATCCTTCCAGGACAAACAGTGTGATTTAATGTGTACAATTAATTAGTTTGTTTTCTTGGAACGGCTCTCTTTCTCACATTTTTCCCACTTAGTATTATGGTCTTGCAATCTATCCATGCTGCTATGTGTAGCCCCTACTTCAAGCTTAGCATTCCAGACTATATATCCACTATATTTTACTTATTCCTTTCCCTATGATAAGCACCCAAACAGCCTCCAACTGCTCACACATCAGACATTGCAACACTCAGCAACCTCACCCAAGCCATTCTCAATGTATTTTTAAAGGAAATTGTTTTAAGGGCGGAGATATTCTCAGTAATTAAGAGCACTTCCAGAGGATATAGACTCAGTTCCCAGTACAACATCATGACTCACAACCACAGTCCCAGGAGATGTACTGCCTCTTTTGGTCTCCATGGGTTCTGTACCCACATGGAGCACAGATGTACCTGCAGGCAAAACACCAATAGAGATAAATAATAGGGGCTGAAGAGATGGCTCAGAAGTTAAAACACTGGCTGTTCTTCCAAAGGTCCTGAGTTCAATTCCCAGCAACCATGTCTTGACTCATAACCATCTACAATGAGATCAGGCGCCCTCTTCTGGCCTGCAGGCACAAATGCAGAATACTGTATAGAAAGAAATAATAAAAATTTTAATTATTTTTGAAATATTTACCCAGGAGTAGATCCACTGAATTATGAAGCTAAATTTATTTTCTTTTACTAAATACCCCAGCTTTGCTCTCTGGAAAGGCAGTATTAATCTGCACACTCATAAAAGTGAAATCTGTGTTTGTGATACAGGAAAAATCAGGGTCCCCTCCTGAGATTCTTAGTTTCGTTGGCAAAAGAACTTAAGAATGGACTCAATAGAAAGTTTGACGACATTTAAAAAAGAAAAAAAAACAGAGGAGGAAGGCTACAGATCTCAGTGGCTGCTGGAGAAGAACAATGGAGAAAATAGGGAAAATCGACATACTATTTCTCCCTGACTTAGAGGTTAGCAGCCATATGCTCAGGGGAGACTTTAGATCAGTGGTTCTCAGCTGGTGGTCTTGACCCCCAAAGACCACTGGAAAGCACAGATATTTACATTATGATCCATAGCAGTAGCAAAATTACAGCTATGTAGTAGCATGATTGGGGGCCACCACAGCATGAGGAACTGTATTAAAGGATCACAGCGTTAGGAAGGTTGAGAATCTAAGTTCAAGTCTTGGATCCTAGCAGCATTTTCCTTAACAAGAAGAAAGTCACTAGTGAGGAACAGTTGCCCAAATAACACCTCATGAGACTTAGGCTTAATGTCTGGGGAGCGTAATCCTTTGGACTGTTAAAATATAGATACTAATCATTTTAACCTTTGGTTAGACTTCTCTGTTGGGTGTTTAAGACCATGAAAATGGACAAAATAAATCTTTTTTTTTTTTTTGTCAAAGTCAGTTGAGAGTTTGATCTTCAGATCATGAAGCATGGGCATGCAAAGACCCTCATCTCCTCTAGCCTTTCTCTTACTGATGGCTCCATCTGTGTCAAAGGCCCTGACTGACCACAGCCTCACTTGGAAGTCTTGAGAAGCTTTCCCCTCCTCTGTGTAGACTGGACACTTGGGAGAGTCCATCCACTGTGGTGTCCATGGCCTCTCTGGGCAGGAGAGGAGGTGACTTTCCATATTCACAGCATATCTCAAGAATTTCCCCACAATCCCTTGAGTCCTCACTGAACTTGGACAGCAAGAATCAAAAGTGTCCCTTTCAATAACTCTGCCCACATTAGTATAGGTCCCTAAATATTGTTGAAGACTTAAAAGGTCAGTTATACCAGTCAAGACTATTAACCACTCTATAGTATTTAGATAAAAGTTTGGCAAAATTCAAACTTTTAAGTAAGCATTTATTGGACACACACCTTTGTTCTTTAAGCCTGTTGTATTACCAAGAGCAGAATTGTAGCTCTATTGATGTAAGCGGGGATTTGATTGTTTTTTTATCTTAGAAATTTTAATATCATCTATAACATCTCTCTAAGTCTCGTCTCTTACACATCTTAAATAATTTACTCAGACATTTATGACCTGTATAAGTTTTCCAGATTTCTCCCCCATTCTAGGAACATCCAACCTTGTCTTAATCTTTGTGCACAAGCCATTATTTTTACCATTGGTTGTGACGATGACTTTGTTGAGAGTACTATTCCTCCTCAAAAGGTCCAAGTGACAAACTAACATTCAGCTCTGCCAAGTGTTCATCCTGAAGAACCAGTGAATTTATTGGGCTTATTTGCAGGTCACGGGTAAGGGGTTATTGACGGGAGCATGGGAGATCCAAAAGCAGCCACGCTAGAAAGCCTTCACTCTCCCTAGTTTTCCCCAACCTACATACTCTAGGTCTCAAGGCCACATACAATGAGGGTAGAATTGAGTACTACTGGCTTAAAGTGGCTGCAGTGAGGTCCAATCACCCTGCCCACGCCCTACTTCTAAGAAGGAACTTTATTTGGCTAAAAGCCCATCTGTGGTAATTTTTTACAGACAGACATAGTTGAAATCAGGAGAAGGCAGTTGACTGGCTTAGAAGACAATGCCATGCCACACCATCTTAATTTTTTTAAAGTTTAATCCAAATACATATGTAGCATCACATCATTAATATTATCCATGTAGATGCTGCTAAATTATGTGAGAAAGTTTCTAGGTAAACCTTAAAGAAAACCCAAGACAGTCAAGACTCTTTTTAAATACAGCGCAGAAAGTAATCTAGTGTTTTTGGTTTGGGGTGAGTGTGGGCAGAACGTAGAAACACCAGATACACAGCAAAATATCAACTAAGAAACAGCAGAAATCAACTGAGAAAACCCTGTTAGAACTGACATGGAGTTACTGTTTGAAGTTTGCTGTTGTTGATGATGATGGTGACAGAGGATCTTCTCTGTCTTCTCTATGGATAAGTCTCTCATTAGCCACTTTACTGTACTCATTCTTATATCATGAGATAAGGATTAGTAAGTGCTCTTAGAAATAGTTTAGTCTTTAGCCATTTTCTTTTTAGATGTGTATATATAATATATAATATATAATATATAATACATTACATATAACATGAATATGAGCTTGCCACTTCTCCCTAATATTTGCCCATTAAAAAATTGGAGGAAAAGAGAGAGGGAGCTACAGGGGGGGATACAAAGTGAATAAACTGTAATTAATAAAAATAAAAGTAATTTTAAAAATATTAAAAAACAATATCTGTATTTCACAATATATTGTCATCATCTCCATGTCAATAAATACATATTCATTTTTAATTATTATTCTTCTTCCATATATTACATCCTAACCGCAATTTCCCCTCCCTCCACTTTTTCCAATCCTTCACTCTAAACTCTCCTCCCCCAAGATCCTCTCTTCCTCCTCCTCCTGCCCTTTAGCCATTCTTAAGAACACAATGTCCTCTTGATTATCTTTTTTTAGGTGTATAGATTTCATTATGTTTATCATATCTTATAGGTCTATATAAGTGAGTATATACCATGTTTGTCTTTCTCCTTCTGGGATATTTCACTCAGAATGATCTTTTCTAGATCCCACCATTTGCCTGCAAATTTCATGATTTCCTTTTTTTTGATTGCTGAGTAGTATTCCATTGTGTAAAAATACCACAATTTCTGTATCCATTCCTCCGTTGATGGATATCTGGGTTGTTTCCAGGTTCTGGCTATTACAAATAAAGCTGCTATAAACATGGTTGAGCAAGTATCCCTTTTGTATACTTGAGCAAAAGAGAGCGGACATGGGGTAAGATGATCAATCCTCATTTAGAAAGACAGATGGGATGTGCATTGAACATATGACAGGAGTTCTACTGAAGGCATCGGAAAGACTCTAGCTAGCAGTGTTTCCAAAGCAGATACAAAGACTCATAACCAAACCTTCGGCAGAGTACAGGGAATCATATGAAAGAAGGGAAGTTAGTATGATGGGGAAAGGATAGGTGCTCCACAAGGACCAAATATATCTGGGCACAGGGTCTTTTCTGAGACTGACATTCAACCAAGGACCATGTATGGATATAACCTAGAACCTCTGCTCAGATGTAGCCCATGGTAGCTCAGTAACCAATTGGTTTCCCATAGAAAGGGGAACAAGGACTATTTCTAACAGGAACTCAATGGCAGACTCTTTGACCTCCCCACCCACCAAGGGAGGAGCAGTCCTGTCAGGCCACAGAGGAGGGCTTTGCAGCTAGTCCTGAAGATACCTGATAAAACAGGATCAGATGAATGGGGAGGAGGTCCCCCCTATCAGTGGACTTTAAAAGGGGCACGGTGGTGATGAGGGAGGGAGGGTGGGATTGGGAGGGAATGAGGGAGCAGGCTACAGCTGGGATACAGAGTTAATAAAATGTAACTGATAAGAAAAAAATAAAATAAAATAAATAAAGAAACCATATAAATTTAAAAAAAAGCACAATGCCTTTCCTCTACCACTATTCTCTTGTTATCTGTTCTCCCTTTCAGAGTCAGAGGGGCAGCCTGACTCAGAAGGGAGGCTTTAAAGAACATTTTGAGACAAATGTGTTGTATCTGAAGCAGGAGAGCCAAATCCCATTTCCAAAGCCAGCTTCCCACTGAGCATCTTATCTACCAGCTGTTGGAGCTGCCTGCAAGCAGCACCTTGCAGTCTATGCTTCAGGTCCTAGTTGAGATTTGTAGTTGCCCAAAGACTTGGTTTCCGCAGCTACAAATTTACTTAAGCTGAGGTGTCTACCCATCTCAAAACATCCCACTGGTAGCTGTCTAGTGTTGCAGCACAAGACTGGGGAAAATCTTAGTCAGCTTTAGAAACCAGTAAACATGCCATGCAAAACAATGTGTCAATTTTCTTTTTAAATCCACAATTGAGGTCTGATATTACCTCATTAATGATGTAGGAAATGCAGTGATCTTATTGCACGACCATGAACTTATCACAGCCTGCCTTAGGTCTCCTATTTCCATGATTCCATGGGCATTCAAGAAGATGAAAATCAGAAAGAAAAAAACATTTGAAAATAACTGAGAAGAAAAGACTAGGGTGTGGACTCAATGCCTTTGGCACAAGAAATTCGAAGGTGACAACCTCCTGAGGTCTCAATGGTACCAGGAAGATTTACAGGTACCACCATTTTGGCTTATGCCATGTGGTTTTACAATGTAGTGAAGTCATTGTTGTCAACATCTTGATGATGTCACTACCTAAGATGATGGTCAAGTCATTTTACATAACATGATGGTCTTCATTTCCATCCATTTTTCCTGCAAATAGGATAGTTTTGTTCTTTATAGCTGAATAATACTCCATTGTGTGTACTCAGCACATCTTCCCTATGCAGTCACCTGCTGGCAGACCCTGGGGCTAATGCTGGAAGTCAGAAATTGTGAATACTGTCACAATAGACTTGGATATGCAGGTGTCTCTGTGTATGTTGACTTTGATTACATATGACCAGGTTAAGGGATAGCTTGGTCATTTGGTAGTTTTGGTTTTTGTTTGGGTGGCACCTCTATACTGATTTCCATAAGTGCTGTACTGATTTAAATTCCCACTCACAGTTTATAAGTGTTCTCTTTCTCCCCACATCCTCATCAGCATTTGTTGTTTGATTTGTTGTTTGTTTAGAATGAGAATCATTCTAACTGGCATAAGATGGCCTCTCAGTGTAGGTTTTGTATTTTTTATTTGTATTTCTCTGATGCTGGACATTTTTTTTCATACACTTTTGGCAATTTGTATTTCATTGGAGAACTATTTGTTTGAATATTTTTGCCCGTTCATTGACTGAATGGTTGGGTTTTGATTTGATGAAGAGTAGTGTTTTTAGTTATTTGTATATTCAAGCTATTAATCGCCTGTCAGATCAGTATCTGGCAAAGATCTTTCTCTAGATAGAGACTTTCTCTTCACTGTGGTAGTCTCTTTTGATATATGAAAGCCATTTATTTATACCATCATGTTTTCAAATCTTGCTATTGCTTTCTGGGCTACTCACCTCTTATCTGGAAAGTCCTTGCCTTAACCAGATCTGGACATATTCTTCTTCTAGTACTTTCTATGTTTCATGTGCTGTGTACAAGGTAAGATACAGAGTTGGTTTCTTCCTTCTACATGTGTCTAGTCAAGGGTTTTGTTTTTTCTTTTACTGTTACATGTTGAGACAGAATCTCACTATTTAGCTCTTCCTGGACAGGAACTTACTAGGTAGATTAGGCTGGCCTAATCTACTCATAGATACGCACCTGCCTCTGCCTCTGCCCCCTCAGTTCTGGGGTTTAAACATGTGAAGTGCTGCACCCAGCGAGACTGTAGTTTTATCACACTACTTATGGAAGAGGTTATCTTTTCTCTAAGATTTTTAACACAACTGTCATGAATTAAGTGGTTCTGCTTGTGTGGGCTTATTTCTGGGTCCTCTGTTATATCGGTGTACATGTCTTTTTTTTATCTTACTACCTTACAAATTTTGTTACTACGGTTTTGTAGTACAAATTGAGATTATGCATTATGATATCTCCAGTATTGCTCTTTTTACTTAAGTTGCTCTGGTTAGTTTTCATCTTTTCATATAAAATGTGTTGCTTTTATTCTACTTTCATGAAGAATGTCAATGAAATTTTGAAGGGTGTTGTGTTGAATCTGTAGGTCACTTTGGCTGGTAAAGTTTTTCACAACATCAATTCTGCTGATCTGTAACCATGGAATGCTGTCCCATCTTTGGATGTCTTCACTTTTCCTCCAATGTTTAAAAGTTCTCATTGTAGAGGACGTTTTTTTTTTTTTTTTCCTCCTTGGTTAAATTTATTCCTTGGTCTTGCTTGAAACTATTGTAAATGGAAATGTTTTTCTCATTTATTCCATATCATATTCATTATTCTTATGCAGATTGATTTCATATTTTATTATTATGAAGAACCATTTATCAGAATGAGTAGTTTACTGATGGAGTCTTTAGGGTTTTTGTTTTTGTTTTTTGTTGTTTTTTTTTTTTAGTGTAGAATTATATCATCTGCAAATGGAAATAATTTAATTTCTTCCTTCTTACTTTTCTTCCTTTTATTTCTTTTATTGTTCTCATGAAACATTTGAGTAGAATGTTGACTAAGAAAGTTAAGGGTGAATGACCTTTTCCAGTTCCTACTTCTATTTATGACATTCACTGCACTATGGCTGACAACCAGTGAACTTTTAACAATGGACTTCTTCTTGAGGGGACAATTGGTATTTATTGAAAATGTAGCTCTGATCCCCTTTATCTTATCATTGCAAATAGTCTGTGTTAAAGACAGATATTTTGTCCCTCTTTATAATGATAGCAAGTTAAATTTGTTTGTAACTTGCCCAGCACTGCAAAGCTGTCATGAAAAAAAGCCTGAATTAAATTTAGATCTTGGAACTATGCATTTTCTAACCACACACTGAACAAAAATAAGTTTACATACCAAGAGCATTTATGACGTATTCACATCAGCTTCATTAATAACTGAAGCCATTAAAATGGATAAAGCATCATGTGATTGCACATTCGAATATTGTACAGCAAGGAAAAGGCATTTATTTCTACATGCAAGTATAGAGATGGGTTTCCTAAATAAATGTTGAACAAAGATGTCAAACAAGAAAATGAAAGCCTTGAAATGAAGTTCAATATAACAGTAAAAAATGCAGGCAAAACTGATTTATCACACTGGGAGTCAAAAGTCATGGCTAACTTTAGGTTAAGTAGAGCCAAGACCAGGAGAAGAGGGGGCTTCTGGGATTTTTCCCCACTGGCTGATTGTATGGGCATGTGTATCTAGTACTCTTGCTATGCTTCATCAGACTGCGAGTTTGGAATTTCCTTACTCTTCTCTGTGCTTCGCGCTTGAATGTCTTCAGGGTGATCCTCAGAATCAGTTGAATGTTTTCAGCTGGCCCCATAGCCCCCTTGTCTTTAAATTAAGCCCACTGCTCCCTTCTGTACCTCCCAGGAAGTAGACTGAGTAGATTGTCCCTGTGTGTTCAAGATTCTCCATTTAGGTCATGGCTATGCCATGGGGCCAGGGGGGTCTAGACGGCCTTCCCCATGTTAGGTTTCATCTTACCAAGCTAATTCTAACTTTTATCATATGCAGTGTGTGGTAGTAACAGGCATCCACCAAGTTCTTACAGCTGTCTTCAGGTTTGCATGGAAAATGACTACATAGTTCTTGGAAGACAAGGGGTAGTGAGGGGAAAACAAAGGAGGAAAGGCAAGTGTGAGAAGCCTAAGCATGGATGGGCCAGGCAGCCACTGGCACCATGACAACAGCTACAGTGTCCTTAATACCCTGAGTCAAGGGAGAGCTTGGCAATGCTCTCTGCCCCACCAAATACCTGAGCCATTGGCATATAAAATTTAGAGGATCACACCTGTAATCCCAGCACTCAGGGAGACAGAGGCAGATGGATATCTGTGAGTTTGAGACCAGCCTCGTTTACAAAGTGAGTCCAGTACAGCCAAGGCTACACAGAGAAATCCTACTGAAAAAACAAAAACAAACAAACAGAAAATTTAGAGGTAACCCTAGCTTATGACCTATGACACAAAATACTATTTCCTTAGCCTTAGTTTGGGCAATTTGGTAGGAGGAAAAAGAAATTTGGCACATGTGGCCCACAGAGATCCCTGAGAAAGGAAAGAACTTAGACAAAGTCTCACGGGATAAAATCTGCTGGCTCTAAGGGGCATTTGGATCAATCTAAACACTGAATCACCAGACTGACCACAGCTACATTAGTCTGGATGATTTGCATGGACTTCTTTCTTCCTGGACTCATTGTGCCCAGGAGGAATAGTATTCTCTGCTTGCCCCTTCTTGCTTCCACTAAGATGACAGGTGGGGAGCTAGCCAAAGCAGAGGAAAGCCTGTACTGTCTTCCCCACAGAACAGGTGGAGGGGCAAAGAATGGAAACAAGAATATGGGTTCTGCATAGGCAGCTCAGTCTCCACGTGGGCTCCCTAGTAAGGGGAACAAGGACTGTCTCTGGCATGAACTTGGTTGCCTGCTCTTTGATCACCTCCCTCTGGTGGAGTGGCCTTATGAGGCCACAGAGGAAGAGGATGCAGCCAACCCTGATGAGACCTGAGAGACTAGGGTCAGATAGTAGGGGAAGAGGATTTCCCTTATCAGTGGACTAGGGGAAGGGGATAAGGGAGAAATAAGGAGGGAGGGTGGGACCGAAGGACATGAGCGAGGGGGCTACAACTGGGATACAAAGTGAATAAATTGTAATCCTACAACACTACTACTAATAATAATAAAGAAAAAGAACATGGGGGCTGCTGAGCCACAGGGTTTGAGGAAGGAAACACAAGGCTTGCCTCTGTGATAGCCCCCGTGGACTTGGGCTGCACGTCTAAGCTGGAGATTATTTTTGTTTGTTTCCAGCAATCTGTCTTGACAACTTCTTGACAGAGCTGAGCAAGATCACACACAGAGTAAAACCAAAATTCCTCTGTTTCTCACCAGGGGCGGACAAGAGACAAGTGAGTCACAGACACTGATTTCTGCCACTTCAGGGCCAGCCTCTCCAGCTGCCCACACTGCCAACAGAAATAAACACATGGGGAGGAGATTTGTAGTCAATTTCACCTTAAGGTAGGACTACTTATCTACCAAGGAAGGCACAAGGGATGTGCTCACTTGAAGACAGCCTTTGGCCTGACATGTTTTTCTGTCTCACGAAAACATCAGAGCCACAGCCCTTGGTCAGGCTCTTCCCCACAGCCAGCCCTCAGGAACAATGAAATGTTTATGTTCAGGTACCCTACGGACTGCTTCAAAGTTCTCTTTGAACTTTGAAGAGAACTTTTGCTGCCATGATTTTGCTTTCTGTGCCTGGTTTCCTCCTCGCTGCTTGGAAATGCTCACGCTGTTCCCTGACACCCATGACCGTGCTCTCCTGGGGAATTGGGAGAGTGTCAGGAACCACACCCATTCTTTGCACCTGAGCCACACGTGTCCGTGTGGTGACTACACGCACTAGGCCGTCGTCTGTTGGAAGGAAAATGGTGTGTCTATAGGCAGGCCGTGACACTGACTAAGCCACACACCTTCTGGTCTTTCTTTCCATTCTCCCGTGAACATTAAAAGTGAGTGTCTGAATTTCTGAATGACTATTATCTTCCATTAGGATTTCTGGAAGCAAAGCCACAGAATAGCCCAGGACTGCTGTGGGGGCGGGAGACTTTGTGTCTCTTCCTCACTCTGTTTCAATCACAAAGGGCTCCTAACTTTGTCACTCGAAGCTCCCGCACTCTCTGTTTCATAGTCAGACTGTCACAAATCACAGAATGTATATGACCCATAATTGTCAAGCAGCCCGCTAGATTTCATCTCATTTGATCTTTATAATAACCTGTCAAGTCATGTACCTCCACTTCTACATGTAAGAAATATGAGGCTCAGAAGAGTGACATGGCTCCCCTACCCTACCCTCCGGACAATGGGAAAAGCGTCACTTTGTGGGTGGTGTTGTTCCTCAGTCAAGGGCAGAGCAGATGGCATTCCTTTGTTTATCCTAGCTTAATGCCTGACTTGGTAGCCAAAGCTATCTTATGCCCAGAACTCATAAAAATAAAATAAAATCCAGGCAGCATGAGGAGGAAGACAGACAGAAACCTGCAGACTGCTGTGCCATCCACGGCCGCCAGGGACCACGTGGATGTCCAGGAGCCATGAATGTGTAAACTGGCCCAGCCCCTCACTGGCTGCTGTACTTTGAATCGCTGGCCTTGTTTCTCACTGCCAGCAGCATATCCCCAGACCCACCCAGGCAGCCCAGTGAAGCTGGTCCTGGTGGCAGGGGTGCTGATGAGCCAGCTCTGAGGGTAGGAGTGTGGGATTGCTGACCATGCCATTCATCTGCCATGGGGTGGTATGGGCAAAGAGGTGATCCCCACTCCCTCACCCCTCACCACCTCCAGCAGTCAGGAAAGCTACGTACAGGTCATGAGCTCAGGAGAGCTATCCCTGCCCTTCTCCCATGGCAGCACTTGGGAGAGCTGGCCCCGCACCCCACCCGGACAGCACAGCAGAGCTGACTTTGGTGGTGGAGGACACAGGTGAACCATTCCCAAAGAGAGAGTTTGGGAAATCTGGCCCCACCACTCATCTGCTGTGAGGTGGTGTGGATGTGGGGTGATATCCTCCAACCCTCCTCCCTCACCACCTGCTGCAGTCGGGTCATGAGAGCAGGAGAGCTGGCCCTGCCCCTCACTGGCTGCAGCACTTGGGAGAGCAGTCCCTGCACCTCACCTGCGTAGCACAGCCCCTCCTCTGCCATAGGTAGCCTGGGCTGAGGGCTGGCGGATGCCCTTTGTCTCCTCACTCCTTGCCACCTGAGGCAGTCAGGAGAGATGAACCCAGGGGTCATGAGAGCAGGTGAGCTGTCTCTGCCCCTTGCCAGCTGTAGGTCAGGAGAGCAGGCAGGCCCTGCACCTCACCTAGGCAGCATAGTAGGACTGGCCCTGATGGCAAAGGCACAGGTGAGCCAACGCCAAGGATGTAAGAAGAGGAGAGCTATCCCAGTCCTTCACAGGCTGCAGCATTTGGGAAGAGTGATCCCAGAACCTTGACTGGGCAGCACAGTGGTGCTGTCTCTGGAGCATGGGGTCAGGTGAACTGACCTGAGAACATGAGAGTAGGAGAACTGACCCTGCCTCCTGCCAATGGTGGCATCAGGATGGCCTAGCCAGAGCAGTATTGGAGAGCATGCCGTAGTGGTGCAGATAAGGAAGAGCTGGTTAGCTGGCCAATTCATCTACCTTCCAAGCTCAGATATAGGGCTCTAAACTGACCCATCCCAAAATCTATGTCATCTGGGAATGTTTGGGATACATGCAAGGGCCACTGTTGTGAATCCTACTATTCCAAAACTGAAGGATCTCCATGACACAGGGCAACAACAGGATAAGCAGGAGGACTACCAATGAGGATCCAATATCGATGGTGTCTCAGAAGCCAGAGACCTTGACCCATACCAATGACTCACTGCAGTGAACATTTGCAGAGGGATAGATACTTTGAGGCACACTGACATACTACAGTTATAACAATGAGATGTTTTCTGTGCTTTCTGTTGTTGATCATGATGATGATGATGATGGTTGGTTGGTTGGTTGGTTGGTTGGTTGGTTGGTTGGTTGGTTGGCTGGTTTATTTGGGGGAGTTGCAAGAGTGAAGAGTGAATGTTGAGAGGGAGATGAACAGGACTGGAGTGCATGATGTGAAACTCACAAAGAATCAGTAAAAAGGTTTTAAAGGAAAAAAATAAGGCAACATGATTTTCTCCAGGTCACATTGCTACACAGTGATGGATCCAGAATCAACGAAGGGCTTTTCCACTCAGAAGTCAGCTCACCATTCTCTCTTCCAGGTTTGGTCAAGGTGCATACTTGTTCTACAAGGGAGACTGGTTGGAATTCATGAAAATATACCACCCCAATGTGCATAGTACCCTGTAGCACAGAACAATGGAATTAAAATACTCTGATTCCTCTGTCTATCAGGGTAGGAGGCATGGACAGGTCAGTCTGTAATTGCTTCTTTCTGTAATTCCAGGAAATTATTATTATTATTATTATTATTATTATATCATTATTATTTTTCCTTCTCCCTCTCTTTTTCTTTTATTTTTTTCTCTCCCACATTTTATGTTTTGCCTGAGATGGCTTGAAAACAAATAAAGAGAACAGAAAATGTCATATGACCACTCTGTCAAACTTCCAATAAATTAAATGACTACTCAAATAATCATGGGTTGGTTTTTCTGTTTTTGTTTTTTGCATAAGAAACAGAGATGAGGAGGATGCCAAGAAAGATAAAAGGGGAATGCCACATGTTACCTAGGACACCAGGAAGAGCCAGCTTCCCACTTCCCCATTTAATGAGGGAGCAACCCTGTAACCACATGAGTGAGACAGCCTCCCTGTACCATATCCATTGGGGTATGGCTGGGGCTGGGAGACCCACTCCTGGCTGAGGAAAGATGAAGCCTCTACCTTAAGAGGCTTTTCCATTTCTTCCTTATGCAAACAGGCATGTTGGCCCCCAAGGACGACCCAAGTTCCCCACTGCTGTCCGTGAATGTCACAGGCCTTCCCCAGGGCACTGTAGTGACAAAGTGACAACCCACAGCTCTCCACTAGGAAACCTCTTCTCCTTCAGTTGTTCTTCCAGCCCTGGGGCCCATCCCTGACCCTCAAGACTATTCCTAGTGTCCCCCAACTGCAGCATACTCACAGAGAGGGCACCCTATGCTATAGAGCCGTGATTCTCAACCTTCCTAAGGCTGCCACCCTTTAATACAGTTCCCCAAGGTGTGGTGACCCCCAATCATAAAATCATTTCTTGCTGCTATTATGAATTGTAATGAAATTCTACTGCTGTTGTGAATTGTAATGAAAACATCTGTGTTTTCCAATGGTCTTAGGTGATCCCTGTGAAAGGGTCTTTTGATCCACACACACAAAATGATCATGACCCACAGGTTAAGAACCACTGCTTTAGAGTAGGCCCTATGTCCTGTCAAAAACTGCACATGACACCAGGCGCCCGAGACTGTAATGGCCAACAAAGCCATGCCTGGTCACAATAGCCTAGAAAAATCAGGTGTGTGTAGTTTTGCAAGATTCATCAGCATCACAGCTCAAAGGAGCAATAGACAGAAATGTGGAGGAAAATGACAAGACTAGGATAAAACTTAGAAAAGTACTTCAGAACTACTTTCTTCATCTCTTATGCTGCGCCTTAGGCTAGGCCCTAATTCTCTAAGCTTCTCATGGCATTTCCATGACCTCTTTGGAAAGAGTTGTGGTTAGTTATACTGATTGACAATGAAAAAAAAAAAAAGTAGATATTTTTGATATCCCAGAAAGGATGCTTATGTTTGACACACCAGACTGATTTTGGAGACATCACTATGAACTTGCTACTAGGTCATCATTAACTCCTCTACAACATCCAGAAAATCTCTTCCAGGGTCAACTCCAAGAATATGAGCTAATGTCATGGTCACCTGCGGGATTCCCCTGTCTCACCCTGGTGGTTTAGTATTCTCGACAATGACTTTAAACTGAGGAGGGCTGAGGGAAAGAACTGGAAACTAGCATCACTTCACCTCAAGAGCCACAACTGCTTCCTTCTTTCATATTTTTGTACCCACAGACAGAACCCAAACTGCCTTGATCTTCGGAGGTAACCCACCTTTCTTAAGGTCTGTATTTGTCATGTGAGCGCTGCCCGAGGTGATTTATTTCATAAATTAATGGAAGAACAGTCAGAACTGACCAAAGAGCATTCATTGTAAGGAATTAGACATTATGCCAGGCTGAATGGCCTTCTGCTCGGAAATCCTGGTCTATCCGAAAAAGACCTTACCATGTGTTTGCCAAAAGCCACACAAGCCAATCTCTCAAGGGCATTTACCGAGTGGCTACTGGGTAGCCAGTCCTAATCTAGTCCCCATCATATAGGAGGGAAAATTAAATTCTGTGTGTGAATGTGTGTGTGTGGTGTATGTGTTCTGTGCACGTGTGTGCAGCATATAGAGGTAGGAAAGGTATGTGCCCATCCTGGGGAGGCTAGAAGCATCTTCTGAAATCCTTTCTCCATCTTCTTTTTTGAGACAAGCTCTCTCAGTAAACCCCGAGCCCAGTGTGCTGGTCCTAGAGCACATGGGCCTCCTTGTCTCCACTTCCTTCATGCTGGGATTATAGTCACACATGATCTGGCTTTTCATGTATGTGCTGGTGACCTACAGTGAGGCTCTCCTGCTTGTGTGGCAAGCAGTTAACCAACCACAACATCTCCCCAGTGCTCCATCTCCCCGGGAATTTTAACTTAAAATTCCTCAAATCGGAATCAGTTTCAATAGTATCTTAATGCTGTCTTGCTAATGTCTAGTTAAGCTTTGGAATAATTTGAATAATAATCTTCCAGGACGGAAAGACTCAGACATGCCCCCCCCCCCACCGCCCAAAAAAGAAGCTCAATCCCAGAGTGTTGAAGCCTTGGACCTCAAATTATTTGAAATGAAAGCTTCCCATTTTGTCAGGAAAAAAAAATGTAAGGATTGCTTTGAGTTATTACCAACAAAAAATTCACAGAAACCTTTCGATAAAAATAACAAGATTGCATGTATTTGAAAAAGAAGAGGAAAAAGCTACTAGTGAAAGGATGCAATTTATGTGAACTTTATCTCATTAGACTTAATGAAAGGAAGGGTTTAACTAGTGTGTCTTACAATATCCATCCAACTGTGATTGAAAAACTAAAATGTGTCCTACTCTCAGAGGGCACTTATCTTTTCAGTTTTGCCAGCTACAAGACAAGAGTTTTCTCTTGAACAGAATTGCTCAAGGATATAAGAGAACAAGCCATCTGACAAGGAAGTGGCCTTCATTGCTTTGACAGAGCTTGCTCTGCAGAGTGATGCACAAAGCCTGTTTGTAGTTTCTCCCCCCATAATCCTCCAGGGGTGGTATTTCCAAGATGAGGAACCAGGACTCAGAAGGTGTACGATAGTGCTATTTGAAGGAGTTTGGTTCAAGCAGAAGCAGAATAGCTTGATGCATTTAGACAAGTTCGCTGAGTCCCTGCCAAGTGTCAGTTGTCTTCTAGAGCTGGCAATTACAGTCTTCACAGGCATGGTCCTGTCCCCACAGAGAGATCCATGCTCAGAACTTTTACAAAGGCCCGCAGTGCACATGGTGTCATGTGTCATGACACGGAGCCTCATGCAAAAACATGTAGGTGTTCTTACCCTGACAGGCAGAGATCAGCTTTCTGTAAGAAGTGTATTAAGCAAGAACCCGAGAGATAAAAGAGGAACCAACGAGGTGGCCACTGTTAGGAGCACAGCATGGTAAGATGAAAAGGTAAGGAGGTGTGAGTTTTGGCCGTAGAAATTATCATGAGGGAAGGCCTGAGCTGAAAAGGAAAATGTCATGTCTTCATAACCAGAGCTGTAATAGGAAAAACAGCAAGGAATCTTCACCTCCTTCGGGCACATCCCAAGGCTCCTTCTCAGATAGACTTTCCGTAACCTCCCTGGCATCTGCCAATATTATCCACCGTATGCATGCCTTGTTTGCTCTCGTACTAATTCTATAGCACAACTTTGGTGCTCCATAACAAAGTGACCCCCAAACCAGCCACTTAAAATAGCAAATGTTTGTCCTCTTCTTACACATCTAAGGTTTTTTTTTTTTTTTCTCAAGGTTGTGATATCATAGTTAAGATGTTGGCCATAGTCACAGTTATGCGAAGGCTTGAATGACAAGAGTTTCACATGTATGACCACTGTTTAGGGCCTAGAATCCTCCTCATATAGCACTCTCTGTAGAGCTGCTTGAAACATGGTGGTTAACCCTTCCCGGAGGGAGAAATGTAAGCGAGAGCAAAGAGCATAACATCTCTTGTGACCTCAGCCCAAAAGTCATACACCATCACTATGATCAGCTTTGAACATCCGAAACGAGTAACCACATCCAGCTCAGGCCAGAGGAAAATCAGCGTCAAGGTTGGCCTCTTAAAGAAAAGACAACCAGAGGGTTTGCATACATTGAAAATCACTCGGTCTTCCCTACTCTGTCTTCCTCCGTGGCATTCACTGCCTCAGCATCCATGATCGCCTAACACAGACAATTTCATTAATTGTTTCCTGCTCTAATGACATCATTGGAACGTAAGAACCGCCAGAATTTAATTGATGTTATTTGCTACTGAACAATCCTGACTCTGAACAGAGTGCCTGGGACATAGTGAAAGCACAGTGTTCAGTGACTGGGGTGTAAAGAATGACTAGGTGGATTCATGAATAAATGAAACCAAACTGGAGAGTCTGGTTCAGCCAAACTGAGGAAGGTCCCTGAACCATGACCAGGAATGTGGACTTGGCCCAAAGGGCATGGGAAGCCATCATGAATTTTAAACAGTCTGGTGGCTTGTCACCATGCTACAAGTGCAGCATGGAGAGTCTTCCACAGATTAGGGTATCTGAGCTACTTTCTGAGCCCCAAGAGTGGCTCATATCACAGTGACAAGAGACCCCATCCATGGCACAACCTCACCCAGGAGCTGAACTAGCCTCACAACTTACAAATCCTTTTTAAGTACTTAACACATTTTAGCTTATTAAAAATAACTTTTATTATTATTAATTACAATTTATTCACTTTGTATCCCCCCCAATAGCTCCCTCCCTCCTCCCTCCCAATCCCTACCTTCCTCCTACTTCTCACCCATGCCCCTCCCCCAGTCCACTGATAGGGGAGGTCTTCCTTCCCTTCCTTCTGATCCTAGTCTATCAGGTCTCATCAGGAGTGACTGCATTGTCTTCCTCTGTGGCCTGGTAAGGCTGCTCCCCCCTCAGGGGGAGGTGATCAAAGAGCAGGCCAATCAGTTCCTGTCAGAGACAGTCCCTGTTCCCATTAATATGGAACCCACTTGGACACTGAACTGCCATGGGCTACATCTGTGCAGGGGTTCTAGGCTATCTCTATGAATGGCCCTTGGTTAGACTATCAGTCTCAGAAAAGACCCCTGTGCCCAGATATTTTGGTTCTATTGCTCTCGTTGTGGAGCTCCTGTCCTGCCCAGGTCTTACTATCTCCCACTTCTTTCATAAGATTCCCTGCACTCTGCCCAAAGGTTGGCCATAAGTCTCAGCATCTGCTTTGATACCCTGCAGGGTAAAGCTTTTCTGAGGCCCTCTGTGGTAGGCTCCTGTCCTGTTCCCTGTTTTCCCCTCTTCTGATGTCCATCCTCTTTGCCTTTCTGAATGGGGATTGAGCATCTTAGCCAAAGTCCTCCTTCTTGATTGGTTTCTTTAGGTGTACAGATTTTAGTATGTTTATCCTATAGTATATGCCTAATATCCACTTATGAGTGAGTATATATCCTGTGTGTCTTTCTGCTTCTGGGCTACCTCACTCAGGATGATCTTTTCCAGATCCGATCATTTACCTTCAAATTCCATCATTTCCTTGTTTTTTATTGCTGAGTAATACTCCATTGTATAGATGTACCACAATTTCTGTAACCATTCCTCGGTTGAGGGGCATCTGGGTTATTCCCAGATTCTGGCTATTACAAATAAAGCTGCTGCAAACATGGTTGAGCAAATGTCCTTGCTGTATACTTGAGCATCTTTTGGATATATGCCTAGGAGTGGTATAGCTGGATCTTGAGGAAGCGCTATTCCTAGTTGTCTGAGAAAGCACCAGATTGATTTCCAGAGTGGTTGCACAAGTTTACATTCCTACCAGCAGTGGAGGAGGGTTCCCCTTTCTCCACATCCTCTCCAGTATGTGTTGTCACTTGAGTTTTTGATCTTAGCCATTCTTCTGGGTGTGAGGTGAAATCTCAGGGTTGTTTTGATTTGCATTTCCCTGATGACTAAGGACGTTGATCATTTCTTTAAGTGTTTTTCAGCCATTCGATATTCCTCTATTGAGAATTCTTTGTTTAGCTGTGTACCTTATTTTTTAATTGGATTACTGGATTTGTTGTTGTTTAACTTCTTGAGTTCTTTATATATTCTAGATATTAGCCCTCTGAAATAAGCCCACACACTGTGGACACCTGATCTTTGACAAAGATGCCAAAACCATACAGTGGAAAAAAGATACCACCTTCAACAAATGGTGCTAGTCTAACTGAATGTATACTTGTAGAAAAATGCAAATAGATCCGTACTTATCACCCTGCATAAAACTAAAATCCATGTGGATCAAAGACCTCAATATAAAACCAGACACACTAAACTTGTTAGAAGGAAAAGTGGGGAAGACCCTAAACTCATTGGTAAAAGAGACAACTTCCTGAACAGAACGCCAACAGCACAGGCTCTAAGAGCAACAATCAATAAATGGGACCTCGAGAAACTGAAAAGCTTCTGTAAAACAAAGGACATTGTCATCAAAACAAAACGACAGCCTACAGACTGGGCTAAAGAATCTTCACCAACCATATATCTGACATTTTAGCTTTTTAAGAAAATCATTACTGATTGAATTTCAAAGAGCTGAAACTGTCATGTTATTATCATATTGTTCATGAATTTCATATTCCCAGATATTTAAGCAAATGTTGAAGTGACACTCTGGGCTCCAGTATGAGGCTGGCCAATGGTCCCTTTTTATGAATAAAAGTCATTCACTTAGTTGTTAATTGGTTGTTTCAGATAACACTTCCACTCAATGGATGAAGACAATTAAAGGAGCCCCCAAGACCTGAGCTATAAATAAAAATTATTCCAAAACTTTCTGAAGATTTTTTTGGGTTTTGGCATCAAAAACCCAGAAATAAGTAATGCGAATTGTGAGGGCTTCCTGTCATCTTACACACCTCCAAAAGTTTTCCAAAGTATGCTGATGAGATTATTCTCATTTAACAAAATTAAATTCATGCTGTGAACATGATTTTACTATTTTCTTATTTGCTTGATTTTTTTAAGTTCTGTTTTGATTAATATATGTGTTTTTGAAAAAAGCTTAAACCTAATCATAACCATTTTTAACACCCCACAGGGAATAAATATTTTTGTTAGTCAAATGACACTGTGTGTCCAAGTCTCCTGACCCTATGCTTAACTTCTCCAGGGAAAGAATCAATAGAAACTAAAACAACATCCAAACAATGAAGCAGGCAGTGAACTCACTGTTTTTCCAGGAAAAACAAAGTGACTTAGAAATATTTTGTATTATTCAAATAATGCAAAAGGCAGTTGATTGCCTGCTTTATGCTGTTTGGAATATCTTTGACGTTAGTGAAACAGAGAGTGAGAGTGTGGCTGAGCTTACAAGTGTGGCCCCAGAGAGGAAGAAGATCTACATTCCAGGAATATGTTTTCCCATAAGCTGCAGGCCCCAGTGTGGTCAGAAGGGCTGGTTACTGGCATGACTTGCCTACTGGTCAGTCAGATATGTACTGCGTCAACAGTATCTATGACCAACACCTTCAAACTCTTCAGCTAATTTCTTCATTCAGCAAATTGCTATACCTTATCTCCACCATGCTGGCCACTAGGCGACACATGGCCCTTCCCTTCAGGTATCTGAAGTACATAATGTGAAATATCAGAGAAGGGGTTTTCTCAAGTTTGATACCCAGGGCTAAAGATCTTAATGTAACCCAGGGTTACATTAAGGCCAAGCCCTAAATTCTCTCAGCCCAGGAAGAAATCAATAGGCACAGATCCAGCTTGGTGAGCCATGAGTAGGTAAGCAAGGCTGAAAGGCCTGTGCTGCAGCAGAGGGTCAAGCAGAGAAAGATGAGGCTTAAGAGAAAAAACACAAGGGATCCAGTCACTCTCAGGGCTTACACTTCATCCTCCAGGGACTAGCCAGACGACAAAGCAGGACAATGAAGTGAACCACGGAAGTCCGTTATGCCTCTTTGAGACAGCACTGTGATGAGATTGAGGATGAGATCTCTGGCAAAAGAAGAGGCAGAAAAACATGTCAACAGACTGGTATGATGATGAGAAGAGAGTGGCCTGGGAAGTATCAATGGGATGGAAAGAATGCAAAAGGTGAAGAGGGTCGGACTGAGCTAAACAGATTGAAAGACAGGTGGGACATGAGGAGAGCGGTAGGGGAAAGTTGACAGATCCGAATCTCCTGGCTTGAACATTAGGCAGATGGGGTTTTCTTCCCTGGGCATCTGGTGGAAGAACAGAGTAAGAAGGAAAGAAATTTACTAAGATGTTTAGATCATTCTGGAAAAAAAAGGGACAAGAACAGGGGTGAGGCAGGGGCCAGGAAGCCACAGCACTGAATCAGGGACTTGTCATACTGATGATCAGAGAGTCATGATTGAGGATGAGCTCATGTTGCGTGTAAACAGAAGGTCTAGAGAAAAAGGCAGATATTCACAGAGCAAACATGGTAAAATAGTGCTTTGATAGACACCTCTAGATGGAATAGAGAGGGCTTCACTTGGACAGTTCTGTAAGTGTTCTTCCAGGAGATGATGTGTAAGCCAATTGTGGTCAGTTGAGTAAGTGCCCACCAGGCAGACAAAGGAAACAAGATCACAAGCAGAGAGAAGAGCAGAGAGTGGCATGAAAGTGAGCAGAAACATAAGATGTTTAGAAATCAAGACATGAAGCTGGCAGGGTAGCCAGGAACCGGATCACAAAGGGTCTGGTGTCCCAGTGTGTAGGAGCTAGGACTTTATTACCCATGAGTCTCCATCTCCTTTGAGTCTCCTTTTTAATGGGTATAACTGTGCATAGTGTGTTACAGAATGTACTGATCTACAACAGAAGATCTGGGCCGTAGAGGAATGAAGTTCATCTTTCCTAATGTGTTACTGAAATGCCTTCTCGGACCTCATTGTAGAAAACAGTAGAGGTGTAAGGATAAGCAAAACCAAAACAAATAAAACAAGCAAATCAAAATATGAAAAACGTCCACAAAACATAATGCAATTTTGAGAAAAAAAGAGAGAGAGAGAGAGAAAACTCGTTTATAGTTTGAGAGTTGAAACAAGAAGCCAGAAGATGAGTATGGTGGTGGGTATTGACAATTTGACAGAATTTAGAATAACTGGGTCATGGACCTCTGGGTATGCCTGTGGGCGCAGCCACTCCCTGGCTGGGTTACTCAATTGTGTAAGAGGAGGATGGACACAGAGCAGCCTGAATGCATTCAATACTCTCAGCTTCCTGACTGTGGACAAGGATAGCTGCTTCAGGCTCCTGCTGCTTTGTCTTTCCTTCCAAGGAGCCTTGAATGGTGAGCCAAAGTAAACCCTTCCTCCTTTAAGTTGCCTCCCTCCAAGTATTTAATGGCAACAGAGAAACAAATACAGCCTCAGCTGCAAACGTCAGTTTTCTGTACTCTACCCACGTCTACAAATAACCCAAAAAGTCCCATCAGTGTTGACTTTAGAGCTACAAATAAATGTTAGCAGAGGTGAGTTCGTATGCAGAATCATAAATAATGAGTTGACTATACGTACGTTCAAAGGAAAGAGTAGGCAATCTCAAGACACATCGATTCCAGGGAGACTCTCAGTAAAAGGACAAAACAAATAGCAACGGTACATTTCACAGAACACTTAAGGAAAATGAGGACTGGGTGGAATCCAGTGGGTGGCACCAACCAAAGGCCTTTGTCAGCATGTTAGCTATCCGTCATGGAAATGGAACAAGAGCTTTGTTGCTATGGTTGGAGACTAATGCAGAGACAGAGAAATGGGGGTAGACAAGATTGCTTGAGGAAGTTCAGCTGTATTCATGGGTAAATACACTCAGCATTGTATGCAGACTCTGAGGAACTTGAAGGGTTCTTCTCTTGTGCTGGTTGCATGGCTGCTAGATCAGTGCCTGGAACATGTCCTAATCGGTACCTGGCCTCAGTCAGCCTGGTAGAACTGGGAGGGACTTTCGCAGTCATGAGCCTGTGCTTTAAATGACAAGGAAAACTTGAGGCCAAGAAGGTTGAGTACTGGGTCTCAATCACAGGGCCAGCTAGTGGCAGGATTATGCCAGAAACTCAGGGCTCTTTGTTCGTACTTCAGTGCCCCTTCTTCTGTATCATGTGGTAAACGCTGATAACTGGAAGTAATGTGGCCCCCAAACATTTTCTACACCATTGCAATGGGGATTTCGGTAAGGAGGGGCTGGGTAGATATCCCAAGTAAAGAAAGCAACATTGAGAGAGAGAGAGAGAGAGCACATAACCCCATTTTTAAAGAATAAAAAGAGTTAACTAGAATTAAAAATATTGAGAGCCACTCTATAGTTAAAGTGTTTTTCTCTACAGGCGATCTTCACTTCACTAGCATGTTTTGTTTCGTTTTATTGTATATATGTATGTATGTATGCATGTATGTATTACCTTTGTGAAGAGGAAAATGAACACTTTTAGGGGAGATTCCATTGCTGTTAAAGGTGGATTTAACAGCATATCTGATGAGGAAATTAAAGGGCCTCCAAACACCGGACACATGTAGGAAGATGAAGAGAGGTTAGCTATGGCTGGGAGAGGGAATGGGGAGACAGTGAGGAAAAGCAGGGAAGCATTCCCACTGTGGGGGCGAGCGGGTGCTACAAACCAACCACAGGTAATCTGGTGATTAATAAGCCAAGTCTCTACTGAGAAAGTGACTCTGAGATTTGTAATATCAAGAACGGAGGGTTTCCTGCCCCTCCACCTCCCGGCCCAGCTCACGCTCCCTCAGGCACGCACCGACTGCGCCGGGCTCCTGCTGCATGCTCAGTTTGGAAATCACTAAGCTTCTCCGTGCTAACTTCACCAGGGCTTCTGAGGAGTCGATGCAGAGAAGAATCGAACACAGCAGCAGGCTCCTGAAGCCACTGCAATCGTCCCTTGTAAAGGCAACCTCGGGCTGCATACACCTTTGGGAAGCTCCCAAATTCATTTTATGCTACTTGTATATTTGGGGTTTTTTTTTTAAGATTTATTCATTTCATTTCATGCATATGAGTGTTTTGCTTGCATGCTTATGGGCACCACCTGTGTGCTTGGTACCCAGTAAAGTCACAAGAGAAGTGGAGTTACAGATGGCTGGGAACCACCATTTGGTTACTGGAAATTGAACCCGGGTCCTCTGCAAGAGCAACCTCTTAACCTCTGAGCCATCTCTCCATCCCACATGTATGTGTCGCTTAGGTAAGCTTCTTCCACAGCCATGTCTAGAAATGGGAATCATTGCTTCCACATGTGTTCTGTCCATGCTGCTGAGGACAGCAAACCCCACACACAGCGGCCGTTTCTAGAGAACTTAGTAGACAAGAAGAAACAATTTGGGGAGCTCCTGAGGCAAATTTCAGGGGCAAAGTTCACTTTTCTTTCCCAGACGTACATTTTGAAGAATCAGTGAGGAGTTTTAGACTGCAAAGTGGCAGCCATGAAGCATGAGACTTCCAGCCTGGACATCGTTTGGCAATAGAGAATCTTAGAGTTACCAATGTCCCCACCCCACCCCGACAAGGCTCCTTTCTAGGAACTGTTCCAAATATCCTCAGAAAGCAAAGACCACCCCTCCTCATATGCGCCCTGCCACTCCTCACTCTGCCTAGCAAGGGAACAAAGGGCTGTCATCCATCACATCCAGCCTTAGACACCTAACAGCCATTGCTATTTCCCTAACTGAGGGCATTGATGATAGTGAAACCCTGGTACAACCGCCTCACCAGGCCGCAGGGGAAGAGGATGCGCTCTGTCCTGATGCGACCTGATGTGCTGGGGTGGGTTGGTGAGGGAGCGGGCTCCCCTTTTCTGAGGAGTAGGGGAGGGGGTTAGAGGGAAGAGGAAGGGAGGGTGGGACTGGGAGGAGAGGAAGAAGGAGCTTATGAAGGGGATGTAAAGTGAATAAACAAATTAATTTTTTTAAAAGGTGTGGGCTTTACAGGTAAGATGATTGACAGAACAAACTTCTTTCTCCCTGGAAGCCCAAAGAGAAGGGCTTCTTTTCTTCCCTATACAAAATACCATACATTTGACAAGCACGATGGCTCACGCCTGTAACTCTAGCACTCGTGAGACTAAGGTACGGCTGTTGTGTGAGTTACAGACCAGCCTGGACAACAGTCAATTCCAGGCCAGTCTCAGATACAATATGAGACACTGTCTCAAAACAAAACCCTCATAAAGCATTAAATAAGGCTGTTTCGATGATTAAAACATTGTGGTACAACTAGATGCACGCACAAGTAGGTCGACGGAAAAGAAAAGAAAGTCAGAATTAGAACTAAATGCCTACGGGGATTTGGTACGTAATAAAGACAGTGTCTAAATCAGTTGGTGTCAAGGTAGACTTTTCAATGAACCTACGTGGGGTTAATTGAGGGATCCATTTCAAAAACGGAAAAATGGAATCCACATCTAAAGCACTTCACACACAAGAATATTCCAAATAAGTAAAAGGCTTCATCATGGAGACGAACTTATAAAAAATGTGGTAGAACATTTCCACACTGATGTGGGGGAGGCCTTTCTAACTATGGCTCAAAGAATAAAGGTCACGAGAGATTATTATGCACCAACCTCATAAAAAAAAAATAAGTTCTCTGGTTGATGACTGCATAGCATGCAGATCAGTCAGTAAGCCAGGCCTTAGTCTTGTCTTAGTCTTCCTTGGTCAACTGATCATAGCACATGAGTCTATACGTGCAAGCTTGGAAGCAGAAGGAACTGTGACAAGAGTAGAAACCATAGGAACTTGGGCAACTTCATGTAATTTTTTTGTGCCTTCAGTATCTGCTTGGGCCCAATCATATATATACCACTTCCATTTGATAATGAATTGCTGCTATGCACATCATTTTATGACTTGGTGGGTCAAATAACACCCAGCTCATGATGGACAGTTCAAGTCACATGGTAATGTGGTGGTCCATTGTCAAATGTTTAGTTTCCACTAAGGCCCAATAGCAAGCCAAGAGCTGTCTTTAAAAGAGAGAACAGTTGTCTGCAGAAGATGGTAGAGCTTTGTTCCAAAATCCCAAAGGTCTCTTCTGGTGATTCACCTATAGGGCCTGCCAAATGCTCCAGACAGGATCACTACCTGCCACTGACAACTCAAGTACCACTGGGTCTGATGGGTCATATGGTCCAAGTGGTAGAGCATCCTTCCCAGCAAGCCTGGCCCTGTTGCAGAGCCTTCTGTTCCATGCCCCACACAAAGCTAGCAGCTTTCCAGACTGTTATATAGTTCAGGGTAACACACTCAAAAGAGGAATGTCCTATATCCAGAATTCAAATAGGCCCACGAAGCAATGTTTCTCTTTTTGGCAGTAGGAGGGGCCAGATCCAATAACATACCCTTCACCTTTGAAGGAATGTCTCAGAGCACTGGACTCCTAAGAATTTCACTGAGGTAGAAGGCCTTTGAGTTTTGATTGAATGTGTTTCCCATCCTCTGATACACTTATGTGTGTTACCAACAAGCCCAAAGTGGTTGCTGCTTCTTGCTCAATTGATCTAGTCAAAATGTCATCAATAGAGTGGGCCAGTATATTTTGTGGAATAGACAAATGATCAAGATCCCTTTGAACTCAGTTCAGGGATGGAGAGCTAGCATACCCTTGAGGTAAAACTGTAAAGGTATACTGCTGCCCTTCCCAACTGAAAGCAAATTTCTTCCAGTGAATCTTGTGGACTAGTATGGAGAAAAGAACATTTGCTAGGTCAATCGCTGTATATGATATGCCAGGAGATGTGTTAATCTGCTCAGGTAAGGGCAAGACATCTGTTAGAGCAGCTGCCACCCGAGTCACTGCTTAAGTTCCCAATGGTCAACTGTCATTCTTCCACAAAATATACTGTCACAGTATCCTGAAATGTTAGAAGCTAGTTAATTTTATCACAGAGCTCATTCTTTTCCATTGTCAGTTTGTCCAGAAATGTTAGAAGTACTCAGCCAGCATTGTTATTTTCCTTAAATTTCCTCAAAAGCTTTATCTACAGAGTCACTAAATTCCCTCTTCTCTGCAGCAAGCCCTTAAATGCTTTCAGCGTTCTTCGACTACCGAAGTAGTAACTGTGTTGGTGAATTGCAAAACCTACTCCAGATCCTTAACCAATTCACCCTTAAAATTTTGGTTCTCTATAACCATTCCTGGAACAACTACTTATATACTAGTCAGAGTTCTCGAAAGGAACAGAACTCCTAAAATGACAACATATAAAGAATATCAAAGGGAATTTATTGACATGGCTTACATACAAGTTGTGGTGTGAGTAGTTCAACATGGCTATCTCCCGACAGAGGATAAGGCCAAGGATGTGGTAATTGTTCAGCCCATGAGGCTGGAGAGCTAACCAATCTCAATCTGATGCTAGAGTCCCAGGGAAGTCCCAGAGAGCTGCTAGCTTTCATTGTACATGAGATTGGAACCCCGAAGAAGTAGGTTCCAATACTAGTGGAAGAATGACTCAGGAACAGGATAAATGAACTTGCCAAGGAGAGTGAAGACAAACACACTCTCACACACAAGTGCAAAGGCTTTCTTCTTCCAGGTCTTTTCATATAGGGTGCCAGCAGAAGGTGTGGCCTAGATTTAGGATGGGTCATGTCACCTCAGATGATCCAATCGAGCAAATCCTTCACAGGTGTGCCACGGGTTTAGTAAGTTCCAGATGTGGTCAAAGTGACAACCAAGATTAGCCGTCATGTTTACTGATCACATTCTCTGAGATAACGTGCAATTACTAAACCTATATTTAGCACACTCAGCTACAAGAGCCCAGAGAAGCCAAGGAACTTGCCAAGGATGATCACACATCTAACAAGCAGCGGAATCAAGATTCACATACGACAGTTGTTTGTTTCCCTCCCCACCCCACCCCGTGCCTCCACTTTCTTGTGCTCTGCTCAGATCGTTGAAGAAAACCTGCTATAGCAATGGTTCTCAAACAACCTGATGATGTGGCCCTTTAACACAGTTCCCCATACTGTGGTGACCCCCAAACATAAAATTATTTTAGTTGTTACTTCATAGCTGTAATTTTGCTACTGTTATGAATCATAATGTAAATATGATATGCAGGATATATGTTATGTGACCCCTCCAAAGGGGTCATGGCCCACAGGCTGAAACACTGTGCTATACAAAGACTGGGGAAACTGGATCATTTGTCCAGAAGAGGGGATGGCAGGTCAATACATTTGTAATGTGTGCCATCGCCATACCTGGCTTTTAGGGTCCTTCAGAAGTCAAGAAAGGGTCCTAAAGAGTTCTAAAGCAACTGATTGGGACCTTGAGACTCAGAAGAAAACATGTCCCTGGATTACCATAGAAAACGGAAGGACAAAGGCCAGACACGTGTTCCTTAAAGCAGGTGCACTGCCAGAGAAAAATGAATGTAAAGTTTATTGTATTTTTATCTGACTTCTGTATGTCTATCTTAGGCAAAGCAATCGCGATTGCGGTGAATGACAAAAGGAAAGTATCGTGAGTCACTGATACACATGAAAATGCATTCTCTCACACATACTCAAACCATGCATGACTATGGCTTAGATGGACTTTTCGTCATCAGCAGGTAGAAAACCATCTAACAAAAGGAATGTGACACATAGAGAAAGTAAGACTTTCTGGTGTTGCTGTCCTTCAGGGACAAGGAGGAAATGGAAACTTCCTGTCACAAAAATCCATGAAGTAAGCCAGGCCTGGTGGCTCTTTCCGGTAATCCCAGCACTCAGGGAGGCAGTGGCAGGCAGATCGCTATGAGTTCAAGGCCAGTCTGGTCTACAAAGCGAGTCCAGGACAGCCAAGGCTACATAGAGAGAGCCTGTCTCAAAAAAAAAAAAAAAAGAAAAAAGAAAAGAAAAAAATCTATGACATATAGGTAGAAAGTGGTCTTTCTTCTTAGACAGAATGGACAAAGAATTAGAACCTGATATCTAATAACTTTTCAACTTGCCACTGTGGTTTAACTGTTGTGCACATTGGAAATGATCTACGGAATTTTTGCATGCAGTTTGAGTGAGTGAATGAATAAAAACTGTCACTAACTCTGCTTAAGAAAAATGAACATGGACAGATTTTTCCCCTTGGTCTCTACACTTGGACTGTGACTAATCATAGAAACTGACATGTTCTTAGAACATGGATTCACAGTTTCCATCAAGTCTCAGCCACAACTCACAGAAGTCAAACTGGATGTTAAGACTGAGCATAGATTCTCTACTGCTAACGCACTTTGGAGGTTCCATCTTTGTAAAATTACACGGCAAACTCTACCATGATGGGCCCTTTCCAGAACCAGACTAAGCATTGTTGCACAACCTATTTTCAAAGTTGTGTTGTTTTTCCCATCGTCTGTTTTGACCCAAATACATTTCTAGTGGGAACATCACACACTAAGGTAAGTCATTGTGGGCAATTTTGCTGAGTGCCGAAAGGCTCTGAACCCAGCCTCTCCCTGAAGTGAGAGAGTCATCTGCATTTTCCCATAATACATGGCATTGAGGTTAGCTTTTATTTTCTTCTTGGAATTACAATGCCTGGTTTTGTTTCATTCATCTTAGAAATAACTTGCAGCACACATAGGAAGCCTTTGATACTGGACACACACTCATTCATGGACTAAGCTTGCCAATCTTTCCTTTCATCAGTAATCACCAGGGCTCCCGTATCTTGCATCTCTTGACTCAGGCCTGATAGCATCTCAACTCATGGTTACGCTAAGCTGGTTTGCATACATCAGGTAACTGGTTCTACCTTTTACAATCGCTGAGTCACAACACTGTAGTCAGAATCTTTTTTTTTTTCTTTACCACATAACGGAAATAGACAAATTATTTCAACGTCTCTAGCCAAAACTGACTCTGTGTGAGCTGAATGTAGGTCATAAAAGATAGATCTGTGCTGAGATGTGCCACAGTTTTGTTTTAGAGCACTGTGCCTCCTGCTTACTAGCCTCATCCTGAGTGCTACGGAAATGAGCCCTTTCCTTCTGCTGTTTTAATAAAAATTTGCCAATAAAGTATTTTGAATATCTGAACATTTGAACAGCATATGTGAATTGCCTTTACATGCATTCCACCATTTAACCTTCAGACTAAATGAGCTCATTGGCAGGATGAACAATGCAGGCTCAAAGCTGAATAGACTTGTTCAAGGAGAAATTGTGATTAGAATACAGGCTATTTTAAACCCAAAGCCAGTGGGTCCCAAAATATCTTAGCCATCTAGAAGGTTATACATACAGAATCTTAGGCCCATCTCTGGGCTGGCCCACAGGTCTAACATGGATGGTCCTTTGGCAGTCTACTGATTTGCCACCTGTGGCTTGTTCTATTTTCTAGCTGGATTTCACCAAAGAAAGAAAACCAAAGCAAGGATTTTTTTTTTTTTACATGCCAAAGGATGTATGGTATAACAAACATTCCGGCTGCTGCTTATCTCCTGGAATGAGTCTTCTCTCCCTCAGGCAAATGGCATGGATAAAACAGCAGTGATCAATAGAATACACTGGGGTTCATATACTACCTCTCTGGGAGATCAGAAATGCTCTGATTTACATGGCTTGCTGATGTGGGCAGTTTCAAACTATGGATAGTTTCTCAACCCACTCAGAGATTTACTAAATACTTAACAAGGGGCCTGTAAGCTTGCCCTAACATACTTTCAGACATAGAATATATGGAGAAATTCCACAGCATAATCTGAATAGTCATGGCTTTGGCTTGATGTAAATCTCCTCAACATCAGAACTTGACTGTCAAAGGTAGTTCAGTGTCCCCCCCAAGTCCTCATTTCTCACTGTTTCCAAGCATATGGTCTGACAGAGTTTGTGATGTCACAAAGCCATGAATTATACTGGTGGATGAGCCATTGGCAGGGAGAAACTGGACGTCAAAGAGCAGCTCCTTGCTTTCACAGGGCTAAGAGGACTAGGGAGCTGCCCCTTGCTTGGGAGCGCCAGAGTGGGAAGAAATGAGACTACTAAGAAAGCTTCGTTCTGAAAGGGTGAGGAGAGGATGGGTCTTTCTGTGCCTATACTCACCATCGGAAATAGGTATTTATAGCTTTAGTCAGGGTCAGCACTACCGTGAAAGCCCAGCAGCATAAAGCTGAAGAGCCCATTGGCCTGCTTTTAATCTGCAAGGTGAGCTGGAGGGGCGAGCTACGATGTGGCATCAGAGGTGTGGCTTGAGATGTACAATAGCTGGGGCCGTGCTGTTTGTGGGAAACAATGATTATTATGGCAGCCTGACAAATACTGAGCCCTAAAAACACCTTTAGACTACAGCCCAGCACACAAGAACCCTAAGCGTGTTCCCAAATCCATTGCGAACCACTCTGTGTTCATCTACCATTTTAGACTATCTGCTCCTGTGTTAAACATACAGAAAGAACAATACTTTTGAAACTATGCCATATCTACCATATGTGTACTCAAGCACTGCAAAGGTGCCCCATGCATCCTTTAGCCTCCTGGGAAGGCTAGCTTTGATACTGTTCTATAGAAGGACAAACTGACTTTGTATATTAACCCACCTTCATTTTGGTTGAGTCCATTTGTATGCTAACCAGTGCCCACATTCTCTTGTTTTCCTGACTCAAAAAAAGATATTTTCTCTTCCAAGAAGCCAGAGAAAAATTAACTCCAAAATGAATCAACTAGAAATACCTGATTCATAGTAGATATTAAATTGGAGCACAAATACTTCAGAGAAGGAAGTGTAGGTGGAATTCAAGTGAGAAGACCTAGATTTAACTCACTAGCCAACGGGGTCTTGAGCCAAGTCATTAAATTTGTTTTATTTATAAAGTGAACATGATTCTGCTTAAATTGCATGATGTTTCCCACCAAAAGACCAAACATATTTATCCTGTTCTTCAAATGTTCTTAACTTGGAATTCAGACTCCCAAAGGGATCCAGAAATGAGACCAAAAATTAACATACAAACTTTGTCAAATACGCATACACACGTATGCATCTGTACTGAGAACACGGAGAATGTCAGCTCCTGGAGTGAATGCAGGGCCAGAGAGAAGAGAGGAGAGGTGTGCTCATTTGGGAAAAACCTTTTATAGTGATTTACATTCAAATATTCACTCCTGAGTCTGGCTTATGAAATGCTAATTTAGACAAAAACACACCACCAGGTTATGATACCCATCTGGCTATGTTGTACCTATATTGTACCTTTAACACATATGCTCAAAAAAAAAAAAAAAAGATACCAAATCAAGACATGGTGGCACATATGTAATCCAAGGCAGAGGCAGGTACATGTCTGAGTTCCAGGCCAGCCAAGACTACACAGAGAGACCCTTGTCTCATAGTGGGGCAAAAAGAAAATTATACTAAAGATAAATAAAGGCAGGAGTGTTTCTGAAAAAGAGCAAAAAACATAGCTCCCCACAAGGACTCACAATGCAAACAGCAAATACATTGTTTACAGCCTCAGACTGTAAGCAATCCAAAAGTTTGCAGCAAGCAAATAACTTAAAAAGGAAATGTGCACACCAAAACATGAATGAATTCAAAAATATAAATGAAACCCAGACAAACATTTTCTAAACTCAGGGTCATGGCTGCTTTGAGGACCAGCAGTGGAAGCAACATGATCACAAAAGGAAATCGGGAAACATGGGACTGAAATACACAGACTTCCTTTTTTGATGCACTCGTTTCAGATGCGTTTATCTGTTCAAACTCGTCAAGATCTAACTGTAATAATATCAGTTAACATATGCCCAGATAAAATTGATTTAAAATGAATTCACATTCACAGCTCTTTCTAAATACTAGGAACTTCATGGCCTGTTCTAACATAACATAACTCATCAGTTCAAACTCACGCCCTTCAAGGAGCTATTTCTATTACTGAAACAATGATGATTCCTAAAACTATTATCTCCCTGGAGCTACTGATTGAGTTTTTAAGGGTAGTTTTTTAGGGGTAGTCTTTAATATACTGAAGATATAAAGCATCACCCAAAGAGAATAGTGTCATGAAAACCATACCTAAAGCAATTGATAGCTGGTAGATCTAGTTCTTATGGCCTGATTCATTGTAATGGGTGTACCCAAACATTATAGTCTGTGCTGTACTACAGATCTACTGTCAGTCACTGAAAATTTTCTGAACCAACAAAATGAGTCAACCTTTGAGGAAGAAAATTAACACCTCAGAACTCCTAGGGACAGTGAGTTTCAAAAAGAAACTCAAGCCTCAGAGAACATCTGTACAGACAGACACTAATCTATGCACTGAAAGCTGGGTGGTGCCCGAATCCAAGCTCTTTTTTTTCTGTATTTAGAGGCTCAGTAAATTTTCATGAGCAAATTCTTTGAAAAGTCACTGGAATTCAGGCAAATATCCATAAGCAAATATCCATTATATTTCTTCACAATTTCATAACAATATAAAGTATTTGACAATATATTGTAAACCAATGATCTACAAAAGTAGTTTTCATCAAATCAAGTGCTTCAGAACTTGTTTCCTAAACCAAGGGCACTGATAGTCTGAATATTTTGTCTTCACTACTCTATTGTCT
Source organism: Psammomys obesus (assembly GCF_907164565.1). Lineage (NCBI taxonomy): Eukaryota > Metazoa > Chordata > Mammalia > Rodentia > Muridae > Psammomys > Psammomys obesus. Next base: position 12,311,305 of record NW_026596073.1, on the reverse strand, counting down.
ACTTTGTCACTGCAACAAAATACCTGAAAAAAGAAAAAAAGAAAGAGTAAAAACTGGTTTTGGCTCACAGTCACAGTCCGTGGTAGTCCGTGGTAGTCCGTGGTACTCCTGTGCTTTGGGCCCACGGCAAGGCAGAACATCATGGAGGTGATGGAGGTGCAGGCATGATGAAGAAAGAACTTACCTCATGGCAGCCAGGACACACAGAATATGAAGGCCAGGGCCTGTGTGTCAGAACATGGTCAAAAGAATGACACATGGGGAGCAATGCCTTGGGGAACAGTGAGAGACTCCAGGAAAAAAGGCAGAGGGCCTTCCACCTCAGGTGCATTTTGTTCCCATACTTGTTCTTGGACGTGATTTCATGCCTCCTCTATTACACATTTACAATCAACTTATAAGACATGCTTATGCTTGTTAGACATCAAAACAAAGCTACAGCACCCAATCTGGTGGAGTGAGTGCTGTCCTCAGTGTGCCTTTAATCTGGATACAGCCTTCTGCCTTGCTTTCATGCTTTCCCAGATATAACCTATCATACGAGCCAGACAATTACGTTTTGAATTGGTCTGTCCTGCGAAGGTTCTGGGAAAGGGCCGCTTTGTTAATAGTATGCGCTTACCAGTGTTTACTTACATGTTTCTCCGATCATGTATTTTCTGAACTCAAACCACCTTCCTTGGATCATCACTTTCCTTATTACATTCGCGTGAAAAAGTACCCTGAACCTGAAGCTGTCTGCAGCATCAGACTGTAATTGGCCTCACTCTTTAAGGTCAAGTCCCAGGTCTCACATATCTGCATAGATTGGCAAAGTTCAACACTTGGAGACAAAATATACCCCTCAAAGGCACCCTCCAGCAAGCTGACTCCTCCAACTAGGCCCCGCCTTCGGGAGTCCCCTACATCTCCCCATAGTGCTATCAAATGGGCTTTCGACACACGATATCTGAGGGATGTCACTGACCATCCAAACCTTTTCAGGCAAGATGGCACATGCCTGTAATTCCAATACTCAGGAGGCTAATACAGAAGTATTGTAAGTTTGAGGCCAGCCTTAGAACATACGGAGATTCTCTCTTGACTAAAAAAGAAGAAAAACCCAAACCATAACAAGCAGTTTACATGTAGTATTTTACACTGTATGTAATATGTTTACAAAAGCCCATTCTTAGTAGAAACTTAACTTTATTCTGATCTGTAAGCAACAGTTAACTATGTCCTAGAAATGAAAAAATAGAATCACAAAGTTGATGTGAAATTTTTAATGAATCTACTTTTAAAACCCTATATGTGTACAGAAAAAAATACTGTAGACCCAGTTTCACTGCTTTTGCCAGCTACAAAAGTAGTATGCTTGATTACCAGTTCTAGGCGACGGCTTCTAGAAAGTATTTCTTCCACATGATAACTTTCTGGAGAAGCCAAGAATACTTAATTTTCATTTTTAAATGTCTACAAAATTCTAATTCTCCATTACACAAATAATTTCTCAAAATTAGACATTATTCAAACATACACCAGTCATTATACAAATACATAAAAAGATCAAAAATATACATATTCTCTCAGCAAATTCTGTTACATAAATAAGAAAAATATATACAGCCAGATTTTCAAAGTACAATTATTTTAACACTGCAACTGTGTACAGAAGGTGCTAATAAAAACACTAAAGTAAAAGTCAAAAGAATGACAGATTCATCAGATGAGATAGGGCGTGTTCAGGGTGGTATGGCCGCAGACGACAGATTCCTTTCATAACATCTATGCCTGTTAAAATGCCTAGAACCAACCTGAGAGGGAATATAATTTGGGAGTTCTTAATTTTAACTTCATTTTATCCCTTTAGATTATTCTCTGGACAGATGACATTCAGACTTCTACCCCCAACACCTGATACAAAAGGAATGTGTGAAAAACTACATAATCTACACGTTTGTGTTCAGACAAGTGCAAAGGAATTCCCAAAGAGTTAAATTTAGATACAGCTGTGTTAAAATTTTCTGGGTAAGATGAGCCAACTGAAAAATCAAATAATTTAAGTTGGAAGTGTCAGAAAGAAACCCAAACACTCTGAAAATCTTAACGCAGTAAGAAATGATGATACCAGTCTTTCTCTAGATAAGAAGAGCGGGTTTATGTTTTGCCCCAGAAATTCTCCTTCCTCTTCTGAGCACGTGCTAAAGTCTGGAATGCCCGGAGCCCGGAAGCAGCAGAGCGAGTAGAGATATCAGACAGTCTGTCTACATCTGAAATGAGAGAATTCCAGGATTACATCCTTGTGAAAATATCTACAGAACAATACTATGCTTAATGTACTATTACCAGGAAATTGAAACCATCAAGTCAATAGCAATGTTGGGTCTATCAGGAAAAAGAAAGCTGGTAAATGGAGTTTAACTCATCATAGCTCATGGCTGCTTTTCAAGTTTATCAGAGGCCAAACATGCCCATGTACAGGGAACCTTTTTCACATCACTGAAATCCCATAACGTCATTAAATTCAGCACAGCTTATGATTTCAGCATTTTCAGGGAACACGCCATCCTACTTTCAGAAGTGCAGCTACTTGGAGCAAAAGGTTTTCAATTTAAAGCAAAATGCTGAGGCTGGAGAGGTGTCTCAGAAGCTAAGAGCACATAACTGCTGTTCCAGAGGACATGAGTTCAAGTCCCAGCATCCACAGCAGGGACTCACAACCATTAGCAACTCCGACTCCAGGGCATTCCCAGGCCTCTGGCCCCAAGGGTACCTGCATGCATGTGCACATGCCCACACACATGTTATCAAAAATAATAAAAATAAATCTCTAAAATGCTGTAATTTAACACGGTTTATTATATCACTTTGAAGGTCTCACTAATGTCAGGGGAAAATGTCTGGCAATATGCTACTCTTTCTTGGTAGAGAAGTCCACATTATGAGTGAGCAAATCCATCACCTGCTTATAAAAACTGTTATCCCAGCAAGACAAAAGGCAGAAGTAGATTCAAAGTGGCCAGATTTGTATTTCAAAACACAACTTGCTTTCTAGTTTGAACTAGAGTTAAAAACTTGCTAAAAAAGAAAAATGTTCTAATGTACTTAGTGTCCACTGTAAAGAGCACTAAGTTCAAATTTATTTCCCTACTCAAAGTCAATAAATTCATAAATTAATGCCACTTTACTGATTCCAGCCATGCTTCCCAGGATAGGACAAGTCATTTTGATTATTCAAAACTCCTCTTGCCTTTATTAATATCAAAACATTTGACAGAATGTAGATTATACAGAAGAAAAAAAGGGTCCATTTTCATTAATTACACATTTTTAAAGATAAAAAAGGATAAGATTATTCAGGCATTTGAAAAAACAGAGATGTAACATCAGACCAAATTTCTGAGACAGACAGGTGGAAGCAGGCCGACCTGGCCTCTGCTGACAGAAGGCAAGGTTTGCTGGGGAAAGACTCCTCAGTACACAACTCCAGTGTAAGATGGGAGAAACTGCATCCAGACCTCAGGTCTCGAGGACCTACCATAGGAACCTCTGCGGAACTACTCATATCTGTGAAATGCTAGACAAATGTAAGCAAACTAGAGAGGAGCTGACGCGGATCTTGACCACCACGTACCTTTATTGTTAACGACTTCGTATTGAGGGAACTGCCAACTGCCCATCCGTGGTTTTCTCACTTAAAGAAGAAGACACAAGACATTATCCTTTAGCTAACCACCATCACATATTAATGGAATGGTCTGTCCCCTCCAAAATCCATGGTGAAACTGAATCGCTGTTGAAATTGCATGAGGAGATTAGATCTTAGATATACGGCCTGCCACCCAAGGCCACAGCAGGGAGGCTCCACCAGGGGATGGTGCAGCGAGGGCACCGCCCCTAGGTGCTGCCCCTCTACCGTGCACCTTCCAGCCTTTGAGCCACAAGACCTCATTTCTGTGCGTTATAAGTTGCCCAACTCAGCTGACCGGAGATAGCAAATGAGTAAATCAGTCATGAAACGACTGATCAAAGGGCCACTGGGTGATTTTAATGTGTGAAGTGAGAACATAAACTATGACTAGGCGCCTAGAATTCTTTCCAGTGATAACACTGACATAACTTCATTACTTCAAAGAGACATAGTAGGGTTCCTTTGAGATGAAAACTCAATGTACATATTGAGAGAGCCAGCAGAAGCCCACAGAACAAAGAAAATTAAAGGAAAAAAAAAGTACCTAAGTTTGGGGAATGAAAAGCAAATGGAGAGATAAGCATATAATGTGCTTAAGGGGCCAGGAGTCTAAAGTCGGCAGAGCAGAGAAGAAGCAGTGACCCGAGTCTGTCCCCGCCCCACCCTGAGGAGCGGGTGTTGGGGAGGGTACAAATGCTCAGACTCCCTGCAAGCTGTAGTGAAGGCAAGATGAAGCAGAGGCTCTGAAAACTTTTTTAAGCAACAGCCAGGGAACAAAAATCTTCTTTAAATTTACACAGCTGGATAATTGCCTCTTCTCAGGAATGGGATAAAATTGTGTCTCTAAAGGTTTATAGAGCTACTGTGACCTTATATCCTACACATTGGGACAGGAGCAGCACAAAGAAAACAGAAAAGGAAGAAATTACTATTTAAGAAAACTTCCAGCCAGGTGGAGTGGTGCAACATTCAAGGAGGCAGAAGGAGGCAGTCAGACAGATCTCTGTGAGTTCAAGGCCAGCCTGGTCTGCAAAGCAAGTCTAGACCAGCCAAGGCTACACAGAGAAGCCCTGTCTCGAAAACAAACAAGCAAACAACCTCCCCCCCAAAACAAAACAAAAAACCCACAATGAACCAGGAAGAAGGTCTATGGGGTAACAGTGAAATGAACGGGTAGACACCCAGCTCAAGATGCATCATTGTAAACGTAAGTGTAAATCAGTGGGTATGAACAGACAACCCCAAAACCAGCAGAAAGAAAATAGCACATCCAAAAGCTACAGAATAAAAACTGCAGAATTCCCAGTGTGATGGAGGAAGGGCACAAATAGCACAGCAATGTCTAACAAAAATGAAGGAAACCAGATCTTGAATTCCACATCCGAGCAACAGCAGGCAAATTTCCAGGGGCATTTTTTGTCCTGCCTAAGTAAGAGACACTACTGGCACCTAGTAGGTCTCCTATGAGCCTTGGTAAGATGTAGTAGGTCTCCTGGATATGCCTCGGTAAGGCCCTGAGATACACCTTTTAGTTTATAAGGTGAAATATGGACTGGGATGCAGCAGCACAATTCAGTATCCAAAAGAGAGATCTGTCCCGTTTACAGAAATCCATCACCCTAGACTACCTAATGAGACCCTGTTGAAAGGAAGAAAATTAAACAAGGAAGGAAGGAAGGAGGACAGATAGAGAGGCAGAGAGGAAGAGAGGAAGGGAAAGAGAGGGAAGGAATAGGGAAAGGTGGATCCATTATCAACTAAAAAAAAAAAAAAAGAAGAAGAAAAATGCCTAAATAATAGAACTTCTCAATATACAGTACCTTTTTATAACACTTGTCTATCAGTGTAAAACCAAAACACTTACAATTATGCTGAAATTCAGGATCTCGTAGGCAGCCCTGGATCCTTCTAGAAGGATACCAGTGAGGCAGGGTACACTGAACAGGCTGTCCAGAGGTGTTTGTCTGATGATCTGGAGTTTTCAAAGCTGGAGGAGTAGCCTCAGCAAATCTGAGACCATCAGCTTCACAATCTTCACGCAAAGGCAAGGGGTCAACTGTTTTGATGCCAGCAGCAGGAGAAGTCACGAGACCTACAGCACAGTGGTTTCCTCTCTAGATGACAAAAAAAGATGCACACGTGTGTGCAAAAGGAAAGAACCAACATTCAAATGTAGAAGCCACAAGTCACAGACAATATGGAGGAAAGTGACAAAGTGTCCATGCAGAGAAGGCTATGTGCGTAACAACCAACATAGAAAAACAGACCTGCCGATAGAACAATAAATGTACATTTAAAATGATTTGAAAAGGCAAAATTTGGAAAGACAGGATCAACAATGGACTGTTATTATGCTAATAAATATCCCCTTAGAAGCAATAAAAGGTAAGTTTCATTATGAAGCAGGAAAAGGCCTACAATGATTCAGACAGATAAAAGTGCAGCGAACACCCGACCTCACTAGAATTTTTTTAATCACAAAATGAAAGCACTGAAGTACTAACTGTTCACTTACCAAACTGCAGAAATTAAGTACAATTTACAGAGGTGACAAAGATGTACAAACACAGGAGCCTTCCACAGAATTACCAGGAGCCCAGCAAAACATCAACTTTACAACTGTGTCTGCTTAACTCTAGTAATGCTTAGGGAATATTTACAGAAGATAATACTAATATGAACCAAAATGTAGCCTGCAGATGGCTTTCTTCATAATGTTTTTAAATAAATATGAAATGGTACAAATCTGAAAATTGTATTTGAACAATAGTATCAGGTTAAAAATTTTAAACTAGAGCCAGCATCCATATTGCCATTAAAATAAATGATGTCTAATGATGCAAAAATAAGTTCATAGTAGAGCTAAGTAAGGAAAAAAAAAAACACTAAACAGAGAAAGATGTATGCAATCTGAAAGAAAGCTAGTATATAAAAAAGGAAAAAAAATCAGATGATGAAGCCTTGCCTGGGGGATACCAGTTACTTATACACTGATGTAACTAAGAACGTCAGACTAACAATGACCCTCAGCAGAGTGTGGGCTTGAAGCAGTCCTTTCTTATTCGCCAATATTTTCCGCTTTCCACAGTGACAGCGCAGCTTGACTCTCAGAGTTCCTGATAACTGGTTTTCTTTCTTCTTTCTTTCTTTCTTTCTTTCTTTCTTTCTTTCTTTCTTTCTTTCTTTCTCTCTCTCTCTCTCTCTCTTTCTTTCCCTCCCTCCCTCCCTCCCTCCCTCCCTCCCTCCCTCCCTTCCTTCCTTCCTTCCTTCCTTCTCTCTTGGTATTTCAAAACAGGGTTTCTCTGTGTAGCCCTGGATATACTGGAATGCGCTCTGTAGACCAGGGTGGCCTGGAACTCAGTGATTCACCACCCTATCCAGTGCTGGGATTAAAGGCGTGTGCCACCACCACCCAGCCAATTGTGCTTAATAGATTGCAAAATAGCAAAGCCAGACACAGGCACAACAGACCTTCCATTGTCATCTCATTTGAACCCATGGATATGACATTAACAGCTTGCAACCTAAGGTATCTGTGACTGAAGAGCTGACGGCTATCTCCCAAGAGGATCCAGTAGAAGAACACAAGTCTCCCACTTGCTTCCCCTTGCTCCTACAGTCAGTCAGTTGCAGACCACACTAAGACTTGTCTTCTCTTTTTCTTCCTATATAACTTAGAGGTTTTGTTCTCTCAGTTTTACAACTGCTAAAAGGAGTGAAATGAAACAAAATATTTTAATTGAAGGGATCCTCAGGCTTACTAAAACCAACTGATCTGGTTGTGAGCCTCAAGCCTCTTTACTGGCACTGTGCCAACTCTTGAAGAAAAAAGCTCCCCACGGCAGCCAGTGATTTGATTTACCCTGTGAGTCAGAGCCCCAAGGCCTCCCAGTGCCAGTAGGATAACATCCAAACTCCTCAACGACCGCTTTGCCAACCTTATTTCCTACTTTCTCTTCCCTCTAAATCCACCTCACACCTTTCTCCCCTCTCGCTAAGGACTAATAGGTACATAATGGTAGCTATGGGGAGGGGTGAGCCCCTCCTTGAGTATCTTTAGGTAGTTATGGTCTTGGGAAGGGAAACATTTCTCCTCAGTAGCGTGACCACTCACTGGCTACTCATGAAGGATTCTGTAAGAAACCCTAATGAAACATAGTGAGGATCACACAACAAAAGCAAGTGGGGATAAGGAGGGAAGGAGAAGGAAGGAAGGGCTAGAAGGGGAATTCACTGGGGAGTTAGTAGAAGGGGGACAAGAGAAGGTAATGAGGGTCAAATACAGAATATCATAATAAACCATTATTATATTATTATGTATAACTACTGTGAATAAAAACAAATAAAAGGAGCAATCATCGCTGAGAGAGACTGTCTGTCCTGCTTGGAAGACACCCCGCCTGGTTCCCTGCCAGGGCCCTTCCCTCCTTTGGTCTCCCCTGAAGTGTTACCCACTGCAGCCACAGAGCCTCAGCCCTCACTCAGATGTCACTTGAGCTTGAATTCATAGTACTTCTTCCTACCTGAAATTATCTTTTAAGAAAAAAAAATACTCTATTTTTTCCCAAGATTAGGGAAGTTCCACAAAGTCAGAAAGTTGTGTCCCCAACTCTTTTGTGTGTGTGTGTGTGTGTGTGTGTGTGTCCCCAACTCTTAGGACAGTGCCTAGCACCGGCACACAGGAGAAGCCACCAAATATGAAAGGGAGTGGATAAAAATCAAATTCCCTACGTTCCTCTCCAAAATAAGCCTATGACTTTAACTCAGTATATACCATTCCCTCAATTCCTGTTGGAAAGCTAGAAAACCACAAATCAGTGTTCCAGTTTTCCTCTCCGTTATCTAACCTATCACCTTACAGAGTCCTTCTGTATCACCCACTTCCACTTTTGCTCCCCACCCCCTTCCTTAGTTCGTGATATCATGTCTCCTCTCTGGACTGGGACATTGTCCCTTTGAGGCGGTCACAGTCTACTTTTGCTTCTACTATAAGACAACTGAAACTATTTCAAGGCTAAGCATACCCCTCGGTGGCAGAGTTCCCTCCTAAATCATTCAGTGGCTCCCCGTGCTTCTGAGATGATGGGAAATTTCCACTTACTATCTTTGCTGGCTTGGTGCCATGCCATGACCCCTGCCACACCCTGTGCTGGTAGGAAGAAGTGCTGTGAATTAAATCCAACTACAAATGACCTCCAAGGGATGGGTGAGGCTTTGTGGTTAGGACCATGTGGATGGGGGCATGGAAGCTGCCCTGGCAGAGAACCCGGAAGGGTGTTTTCCAAGCAGAGCAGAAGCTGTTGCTTCTTAAAACCCTATGTTCTTTTCTGCATGGAAATTTTGTATAAGGCAGGTGCATGCTCCTCTCTCCCATCCTTCTAATCAGGTGAATTGTGACTGGTAAGAACGTCCTCGACTTCAAACAAGTTTCTTTGTGCTAAGCTAGATCTTACCACTGAGCTTTGCTCCGGCCCCAAGAAGTACTCAAATGTCATAACTAGGCCATTCCTTAAAGAAAAGCACTAAATAATAACACAGCTTTGAAGCCTTGTTCATTTTCATTGTTGTGTTGTACTCTTTGTGTGACTAACGTGAGTCTCCCCCAAGGTCTACTCTTGCTCACAGCCAGAGCCACAGCATCTAGCAGGTGCACCCATGGCTAAGACACCTGCGCAGGATGAGCTGATGCGCACTGGCTTCTTAAGATCATCTGCAAGATCTGAGGCAAGTGTAATGCACATCTCTAATGCCCACAACTCAGGAGGCTCAGAGGGAGGGACGGTCAGTGTGCACTGAAGAAACAGGAAATAGGTGCTGGAGAGATGCCTCAGCCGTTTAAAGCTCTGGCTGCTCCTGCAGAGAACACTGGTTTTGTTCCCACCACCCTCATGACGGCTTGCAGCCATCTCCAACTGCGTATATGGGAGAGATAACGCCTTCATCTGGACCCCAGGGGCACTAGGCATGCCTGTAGTATTCAGACATACATGTGGTAAAATCAACCGTACAAGTAAAAAATAAAAATTTAAAAATAATTTTTACAAAAAGAAAAGAGGAAATGGGTTACATATTCAGCCACTCTTGTAAGAGTTCAGGGCCAGCCTGGGCTATGTAGCGAGACTTTGTCTCAAAAAGCAAATACAAAACAAGTAAGAAAATGTTTCTTAATGACCAAACCAATACCATGAAAAAAGTAAAGTTTTGTATGAGACAGTGCTGTCTAGGAGTCAAAATTGTGGGATGAATCAACAGAAGTCAAATTCTGCTCAGGAGAGAGACAGTCAGGCGACACTGCTGTCGTCACCTAACTAAACTCAATACTTTGCTCCGACACCATTCTGAAGATTCAACAAGTCAACTCCCATGCCGTGGGAGTTACTCAGGTCACTGCCCCTATATGTCCACAGTGCAAGGCATACAACGTGAAGTCAAGAGTGAAAAAGTCCACGGTGTTATAATACATTCTCCCTCATGCCTAGAGCAAAAATCAAGTTTTCATCAAGGATAACCAAACTACGAAAGGCTAAGACTGTAACTTCATTTGTAACAACAGCTCTTACGGGAAACCAAGACAACGTGCCCAGCTCAAAGACTCCTCTCCTCAGCCAACAGAAGTAACCAAATCCAGCTCCCAGGCAGCCCTGCAACGTAAGTGGCAGGAAACTCACACAGCAGCATCTATCTACTCGGTGGTAGAAATATGCTTTTTCAGAGAAGTTTGTAACTAAAATGTTACAATTGTATTGAAGTCCTTGTGAAGCAGAGATTGGCTTTAAAGTGTTAAGATTTAGTACTACTCTAGGATGTTATTCAAGAAACTAATTCCACAGCAAATTAAGATAACACACATAAATACAGTGGCAAATAGGACCCCACTGAGGCCGAGTCAGGCTTGTGTGCATAGCTGCCTTGGCCTTACGCCAGCCTGGACGTCCAAAGGGGCAGAGAGCACATGGGGCAAATGATTACCAACATTTATTCTCATCGGCCCGAGGAAATGTCTACTGTCATATATCCTTTCATAAGCCAACATGTGAATGTGCAACAGGAAACGGCCTAGGTTTTGTCACTCCAACAGCATTCATGTAACACATATCTAATGATGTCAACTATGAGCTGAGCTGGGGTCCAAGCAGTGAAACCTAAGCTCTGATCCCATCTTGGACCTCTCCTCCAGCCCTGCAAACTCCACCATGCCCGGAGAATTGACCAACATCTCCTCTGAATGACTTCTATTACACATCAGCCATTATCAACTCCTCACCACACTCCCTACTTTTCAGTGTGCGCTTGCACGTGTGCCCCACACTGAGGAGCAAGAGCTCCAAGTCCCACTAATCCTCAGTGTACTTGCGACAGCTAGTCTCTACATCTGAGGAGACCTTCCCCCCCAATGCCCCCATCCCGTCCACACCGAGCAGGGTTCCTCCCAGCATCTTCAACTTCCACAGCCAGTCACTGCCGTCAATATAACATAATTTTCTCACCTTCTTTCTCACTCTGTCATGCTATTGGCAAATCATATCACAAAGGCCAGTTAAATCAACTCACTACAGCTCTGGCCCTAAAGACATCAAATTTGTAACCACTAACCCAAATGGCCCCTAAGAGCCCTGCAACATGCATTTCCCTGCTCCCTCTTTCGCTCTAACTAGACCCTGTAAAGCTTCCTCCTCTATGCTCTAAAAGGTCAATATGTTCTTTCTCAAACTCATTCTAGACAAGGATATTTTTCCCACGTCCCCAGGACATGGTCAGAAAACTGTCCAAACACTTCGCTCACACCTTTTTCGTGCTCAGCAGCACTTCTCAGGGCTGTTTCTCCCTCTTGTAAGAGTAGAGGGACCAGGAGTGTGCCTGATAGCACCTCCGCTGCTCCCCAGGGCACCTACAGCCTTTCTTTCTAATCAATAACAATTATTATGTAAGCCCTGTGTCTTGACTTTTTTTTTTCTTTAAAATTATCTTCCTCACCAAATGGGCATGCTCTTGTCGTGTCCATTTTTGGTCCCCCTGTATACCCACTACTCTTTCTTTGCTTACTTTCTTGGAAAAGGCTCTGGAAAGACTTGTCTCTGGAGGCTGGGAATGTAGCCAATGGTACAGCATTTGCCACCCATGCTCACAGCCTTAGGCTCAATTCTTGCCACTACCAGCAACAAACACACAATGTGCAGTTATCTTTAACTCTCCCTTCCTGTTCCCTTGAATCGCTTACATTTCGGCTTTTACAAGATTCTAACTGACTTTAAGTCTCATCCCTACTGACCGAGCAGCGTAAACGCTCATATTTCTTCTCTCTTCTCTTCTATCTCTCTCTCTCCATGGTGTGTGTGTGTGTGTGTGTGTGTGTGTGTGTGTGTGTGTGTGTATGTATACACAGGTGCCCACTTGAATGCACCTGTGAATGCCATTTGTGGGAGTAATATCACTGGCCAGAAGAGGGCACTGGATTCCCAGGGGCTGGAGTTACCAGGACTATTAGCCACTTGATATGGGTGCCAGCAACCAAATTCAGGAGCTCTGGAAGAGCACCAAGCACTCTTAGTCACTGAGCCATGTCTCCAGGCCAGAATAAAAAATGTTTTATATTTTTATTTATTTGTTTGCTTATTCATTTGTTTATTCATTTCCTGGCAGTACTAGGGATTGAACACAGGGCCCTATACATGATAGACAAATATTCTACTACTGAGTTACAGCTCAGCCCTTTTTGATATTCCTTTTCTTTGAGCCCCACATCATCTCTGTTTCCTATCACTACCTTACTGGCAGTTTTCTTTTTTCTGACTACTTCTCGACTTCCTAATATAAAAAACCCGAGACTCACACATGCCTACACCTACTCTTCCCTGTCAACACCTATTGCCTAAGTCTTCAAATACCTGTAGCTTTATACATACACACACACACACACACACACACACACACACACACACACACACACGTATATGAGCATCCACTATCTCTCTGCAGACAAGCTTTTCAAATGCATATAGTCAGCTCCCATCAGCATGTCTACTCATAGACCTTTTAAACTTCTCAAATTTAACATGTCCTAAAGAGAACTCTTGCTATTTTCTAACACATATTTTCCTATCCATCTTTCCTATCTCAGTTAAAAAGCAACTCCATTCCTCTTGCTCAGGCCAAAAATGTTTCAGTCGTCCTTAATTCTACTCTTCCTCCCATGCCACAACCCATCTTTCAGCACCTCTTGGCACATACATCTTCAGTGTACCTCCAGAATTGGGGTTCATCAGAAGACCTTCGCCACCTCCCACCAAATCCAAATTCCTGGATCCGATACTGACTGCCCGCTGCTTTCACACGTGTGCTCTCGCTCCCTGTTGTCCAGTCTCAGGGCAATGACTACAGTAAATTTGGAAAAGCCTGGGTCAAATCAAGTCACTCCTTTCCGTTCCCACACTTCCTATCTCGCTAAAAATAACGTGTATGCCTTTTCTGTGATCTACAAAGCCCTACACAGTTTAGCACAGCACCAGGTCTCAAAACCATTACCCAAACTATTCTCTGTTCCCGCCACAAGAACACATGACTGGACCTGAATGAATCGGGGGTCCTCTCACCTCAGAGACTTTGCCTCTGTCCTCTTGGTCTAGAGCATCTCCTCACATGCCCAGATCAGTCCCCCACCTTCTTCATATTCTGCTTCAATACCACCTTGTCAGTGAGGACCTCCTTGACCACTTCCCACTCATTTCCCATCTTAGTTTTCTCAGAGCACTGAGACCTATCTGTGCGTTATACCTTTGCTATGATGGCTGTGACCCCCACCCTCCAGCAGGATGTAAGCTCAGTGAGCCCTGAGTCTTTAGTTTTTAATCTCCCATGCTTAACTGTGCCTGAAACATGGTTGGAACACAACTATCAAACAACAGATTGTATTTTTTTTCCTTTCTGATGAGTCACTACTAAGAATAAGTGAAAGCATATCAGCAACAATAAAATGTCAAGAGCAAATAAGTAAATTCCAGTGCCTTTGCCTTGCCTTACTGAAAGCTAACAGTGGTGTTTCTACATACAGTAGGCAGGATTTTCTAAAGACTGAGCCTACAATTCATTTATTACATGAGACTATTTGAACCCAAGAAGAGAAATTTTCCTCCGAAATGCAAATATGTACCTTTAGAGTTTCTAAGCCATCTGGAGAGGGCGCTCTCTTCCTCTGCTCGGGGGATGAAAGCTTCGCTTTACTCGGAGACACTAAGACGGCCCCACCTTGAAAATCCCATGGAAACCACGTGTCAATCATACCAAGCTACATTCTAGAAGGGCAGACTATAGGCTGCAGAATGTGACTCTTACCAACAGCTGGAGTCGTGAGATCATGGTGAGTCCGCTGGATACCGAGTTCTCTCAGCTGTGGAGTAGGAAGCCTGCCTCCCTTCCCTGAGGAAAGAGAAAATGACTCCAACCTAAAGAGTAATACAATCTATTAAGAAGCCTTTCTTCCAGAAAAAAAAAATATATATATATCAAACCTCAACATCACCACTATTTAGCATAGTAATAAAGCATAAACTAAGAGTCTACTTTGTTTTTGAAAAACAAATCAGATTCATATGCAGGGAGCCTGTAACAGCTGCCTATAACCCTAGTGTTTATAGGAAGGAGACACAGGAGAATCCTGAGTTCCAAGCCAGCCTTGGCTATGCAGGAAGTCCCTACTTAAAAACAATCTTTTTAAAATGCCTAATCTGTATGTAGTTAAGAGGAACTAGGTCTAGAAAGGAGGGAAGAGAAGGAAGCTCACTTTAAGTCAGCAATCCGTAACTAAGAAGTCTTCCATTTAGTCAGCACCCAACTTCCACATTCGCTACAACACCCATGAACAAATGAAGGGCTTGGCTGCAGACAAAATACACCAGCGGCAGCAGCAAACAACCATGCCCCTGTAGCTGCCTGCACATAGAACCAGCATCATTAGCTATTTTCAGAAACCATTTTAAAACTATTACCAAACAGCAGCCTTTCTTCCTGACAGAACCATTGAATAATTGAATATCAATTAATATCATTAATTGATATTAATGAATACCAGTTTTCCCCATGAAGTCATCCTTCCAGATACATTACAAATCTGGCGGATCCTTACCACATATGTGAGAACAATCTAATTCCTCCTCAAAGAGCACGGTGCTCCCCCAGCAATCAGTGGTGATGAGACTGACGAAACATGTGAATAAATCTTAGCACATGGCATGCGACAGCACCTACCTCGCCACATTAAAGTACAACCCAGTTCTTTACCAGTCATAAATTGCCAGTGTAACCCCCACACCTAGTGACATGGTAGATGCACTTTTGTCATGCCCAAGAACATTGTATATGCTGAAGAATTTAATCTCACCCTTCCTTCATTCCGTCTGCCTTAGACCTCTCCTGTGTGTCCAGTGTCTCTAGCTCTCGCACACAGGTCTGCTTGTCCTTTCCCCTTCTCTCCTCCCTATCCTCCTCCCATCTGGGCTGCTGCTGGGTGTCTTCCTTGGTGCTGTCAGCACCCCAAGCCAGGTTCCTCCTGACCGGCATGGTGGCGGCCTCTGGCAGGTCCAGTTTCCTGGTACTATTTTTTGGGAGGTGATCTCCTGAGGCAACTTCCTTTTCTTCTCGTTTGGTAGGAGGATGTTTCTGGGGAGTCTTGTGGCTTGGAAGATCTCTGCATATCAAAAAAAGTTTCATTGTAAATCTGTTTGGGTGTTCTAGTGCTTTAGTAAGTTCATCACTTTTCCACTTGTTTCCACACTGATGGCCTTGACACCTTGTCAAGGTCCTTAAGTTATTGAGGGACCACAATATACGAGAGCTATGCCTGGGTTACAAACAAACAAACAAACAAAAAACACCTCCAAAAAGCAACACACTTACCTACTTTCACACACACATGCTTGCACTTCACCAACCCCAAATAGGCTAATTTGTTGTCACTAAATTCATATTCATGCACAATTCAATTATACATGTGAGCAAGTATGCACATTCAAATTTTTATATTTTAGATTCATCTTTCCAAAATATTATTGAAGAGTATTTTGTGAACTTTTAAAGCAAGGTCACATAATAGAATTTCTAGATGAGTTTGGTATAACAGTGCTATTTTAGTTGCTACAAATCAATGGGCAACTTCTCTCACAAACAGGTAAATTGTGTTTGCTTTAAAATTTAAAACAGCAGAGAATTCTCTACAACTAGAGGTCCAGTTCCATATTAGCCACAAAAATTCATTCCTGAATGATAACGGATATACACTACTAGCTTCTATTCTTGTATGTTTTTGTGGTTGTTTCTTTTTCAACTTCTTAAAGTCCTTTTACATCTACCCTATAGCCATTCTAGCTCTATGGTTGTTACAAAGAATATTGTAAAATATAAGCCATCCAGAATTATTTATTATTCATACAGAAACACACAGAGCAAGTACAACAGGGCTGCATTTGTCATAGAGAGTAAGTTTTAAATAATGAAATAAAGAGACCCATCTGACTAGAAGGCAGATTATGAGAAGTCGGGTCACTTTCCCTATGTCATTCTGTGATGAACATAAGCTACAACTCACTCTTCTCACCATCCACAAACAACACCTTACCCAGCAAGATCTAATGCTTGGATGTTGCCGCTAATGGTTCCTTCTGAGCTTGTGGTTGAGGAGGCATCCCAACAGCTGTTGCTATCGGACAGAATCTGGTTCAGATGGTCCCGAGAAAAATGTGTTCCCTGAACTCGCTTCCTGTAAGACTCAGCCTTTTCTCGGAGTTCCTTAACCTACAGTAAAGAGTTCAGAAGTCACCCACCACTGTCAGTGCTCTCTACAAATATCAACGTGAACATAACAAAGCCTGTGCATGCCTACAGCCAGTCCAATGAGGAAGGCAGGCAAAAACAACAGCCACATACACTCACCAGACTATACATTTAAGCAGAAATTAAAACAATTAGGCAAAGCACAATGCAGTTATTTTATTTTGGACTAGCAGGCAAGGAGACATTTATAGTAGCTAAGAAAAATATTGACACATTCTTTTTTACTTCAACTGAAATCACACAAGTATTCTATGCATTACTATAGTGTTTAAGAACTCAAAAGCAACCAACCTCTGCATACCACATGGCACTTAGAGAATCCTAGGGGAGGAATACAGAGACACACTTAATGACAGGTTAATGCCATAAATGACTACTAATGGGAATCAATGAGATGCTGTATCTTATTACCAATTTGTCAATCAATATTTCTTGTATTCTTAGTAATATTTAACTCACTAACCAAGGTATCTTAATAGTGTGTTCAAGGATCAGGCATGTTCTTGCTTGATTGTAATGGTGTTGGTGATGGGTGATTGATTGTTATCCCCAGTTCCCCATCTCTGACTGTGACGGTGCCAGTGATAGGTGATTGATTGGCAATACTAGCTCCCCATCTCTGGAAGAGTGGTCACGTGCCAGTAACTCCCAGTCTGGCTTAATTTCCCAGCTGTTCCTATTACAGAAATCCCAGTGACAGTTGTGAGATTCCCTCTCCAAAACCTGCAGGTTCCCCCACAATCAGCACATCCTCAACTTCAAAAACAAACCAACAACTACTAAATAACTGAAAAGAAATCCCTACCAAAATAATGGTGAGATGTTCAACAAGCTTTTTAAAAATTATGATAAACTATATAATATTTTGTATTCTCTAATTTGCAAATATACTTTCATATGAAAAGGAACCTAACTACCATTTGAAACACTTTTATTTCACACCACACTGCCACCTGCTGGCTGCTCTAAATATAAATATACAATAAAAAAAACACAACAAAAAACAGAACTGTGAACATTCTGCTTTAAAATATTTTGCTTATTATTCTTAGCAACTTTTATTGATACTAACAATTCTGTATTTTTAAAAACAGAGGGTTCCCACAGTTTTGTAAAATCTTTTATCCCTTGACAATTTATTTTAGGTATAATTGTTAATCGTTTCATCTTTTACCCTTCACAATAAGAGATGTTTTATGCTTTATAGTCACTACCTCATCCTTTAGTAGTGGTTGTAATAGTGCGTGTGTGTGTGTGTGTGTGTGTGCGTGCGCGTATGCGTGCATATGCATGCGTATGCGTGCGTGTGCATGCCTGCGTGCATGCGTGTACCATGTGGGACTCAGGTTGTCAGGGCTGGCAGCAGGCACTTCACCTGCTGAGTCATCTCTCCAGCCTTCAACTCCTTGTCTTTTTCTACCATATAGGCAAGACTCCTCCCCTATCAGAATGCTGTGCACTAGAACTGCACTCTTCCCTTGAAGCCAAAAAAGAAAAGCAGACAAGGAAACCTGCGATGCAAAAGCAACTAGGGAACCGATCCAGAACTCCTAACAAGGCCACTGTTAACACGAAGGGAGGGAGAGCATTACACTTCTAGGGAAATAGCCATCACAGAGAGAGCACCTACTCTAGCATGAGAAGCCATACAACTCCAGCAGACAGCTTTACCCAACACTTGAAAATATCCCAAGGAATAATCTGATATCCTACTTTCTTCACTGCCAACATGAGCTATGTGCACTCATCAGTGCTATAAACTCAATATACTTCAAAGAAAAGCAGCAGCAGTTTTTGCAGAAACAGCAGAACCAAGACATTTGGTGTCGATGTGCTGAGTGACTGGGGGGGGCACTCTGCATGGCTAGGAGACCTGGTCGGCTGGTGTAACAAACGGTTCATCACCTACATAAAGCTGCAAGCCTTAGAATCACTTCCTCTGTGTTCTCTCCACGAACCTACCACCCTGCAGCAGCGAGGGGCAATCAGCACTCAAACACTGATTCTATACCTGTCTAGAGTACAGACTGAGCAGCAGAGAGAAACGACAACCAGAGCTTCAAAACACTCATACTCAACGGGCTTACAATGGCAAAGGAAGCCAACCTGTACCATCCTAGCACTGGCACAATCTGTGCCCTACTCAACAAATGAGACCTTGAGTGCTGAGCAGTGGAAATAAACAGTCAAGGAGGCCACGTCCTGTTCACATGGGAGTATTATCCACATTGCTTAATGAATAAGAGAATGGTGAAGAGCCCTCTGTATACAGTGATCCACTTGATACCAATTACTTAGAAAGGATGAGGAACAGACACTTTAGACATTCAGTATAACTATTCAGTTCTATTTATTAATGAGATATAAAACCCAATGCTTTCACAGTTCCTTATCAGCCATCCTTCCTAAAGAATGTCAGTGCTAACATTTCAGTTTTACATTTAAATGTGTATAATCCTATTCTAAGATGAAACTGAAGAAGGCTGACATCTCTCAAAGTAAGGTATTCTATGGGCAAGAGGGGAAAATTGAGTGTGGACTCCAGAAATAGCCCCTAAGACCAATGACTGAAGGTCACTACAAAGGATGGGAATAAAGTATTCCCAACTAAACTACCCACACAGTAATGCCACCCAACGGCAGGATATATATATATATATATGAGACGGCTCAGAGGCTAAAAGCATTTGCTGCTCTTATACAGTACAAGAGTTTGGGTCCCAGCACCCACATTAAGTGGCCACAACTACTATAACTCCAGTTCCTAGAGATACAAATACAACGCCCTCTTCTGGCCTCCACAGGTACAGGCACACACACAATCTAAACACTGAAAGTTGAATGTTTTCATTACTGAATTATTTTTCCCAATTTGAACTAAATCATTTAAAATTTACATGCAGAAAAATCAAATTCAGAAAACTGAAGGGAAAAAAATTTTTTTTCTCAAAACTCATGACCCCCAAATGAGAAGTAATTCTATACCTGGTTCTCACAACGTCTGTCAGATTACAGGATGTCTCTCAAATGTGGCTCTTCATCTAGAATCAAAGTCCTAATTGTCCTCTAGTCACAACAACAACCAAGCCAAAAAGATATACATGCCAACTAGCCATCATGACACATGCCTGTAATACCTACATGGGAGAGGCTAAGGCAGGAGGATTGCTATGAAGCTAATGCCAGACCCTTTTACAAAAAACAAAAATTAATTTAAGAGTGAATTAATTTACAACAGATTCGGTTATTGAAGGAAATCGTTTAAGAATGTTATAGAGCAGTGCTGCAGTAATGGACAGATGTGGAATACGCATCCACGCTCAAGGCCGACTACACAGACACCAAGTGAGTAAGTATGTGGGACTTCGGAGAGAATACCCAATAGTTATCGCTAAAAATAGATCCCAAAAGCGCAGCATCTAGACAGCTGAACAGGAAGTGAAGTCAGTATCTGACCATGAGCCAACAGCTGAGCTACTATTAGGAGGATGGGCTGGAGAGATGGCTCTGTGGGTGAAGCGCTTGCCCACTTATCCCAGTCTAGTTCCAGCACTAGAAGGTAAAGGAGGAGGAACCGGGGATCTCAATGGCTGGCCAATCTAAGCCATCAGTGAGCTTTGAGGTCAGTGAGAGATGCTGTCACAAAAAAGGTAGTGAGGGACACCAACCTCTGGCCTCTAGGTGCCCAGCCATGTGTGCATAATGCATACACAACATACACAACAATAAAAAAATGCTGGGGGGGGGGGAATGATGCTCAGACACCTTGTTATCAACCACATATCACAAATAATGGTCCAGGGGGAAAAATCTAGTATTTTGACAAAATATGTCCCATATTAAATGTCTATACCTTGGTTAATATTAAAGAGTTATTCTTCTTTTCTATTGCCAGTCTAGGTTTTACTTTTCATAAAAGGTTGATGCAAACTTCACTTTCCAGTAGCAATGAACACAACTCACAAAAGGTTACGGCATCAAGATAGCATATAAGGGAAAACTGAGAAATCAGGCAACACAGCACTCTCCTCCATTGAGGCAATATGCAGAATCTCATCTGACTTCAGCATCCCTACAGTCCTCTAAACCAATGAAATGTTTAGAGCTGATGCTTAAATACCAACTCACCTTAAACGAGTCATACACTAGCTCAGAATCTTTCCAAAACAACTTTCTCATGACCTCAAGCCCTGCCCACTGGCTGTCATCAGCGGCACTGTTCAGTGTTCCCCAGTTTTCTCCTACCCTGTCCAAGTCCCCAAATACACTCTCTTTGCCAAGACCTAGAATAGTAAGAAACTGTCCAAGAACTTAGGGAATTCAGTCCTTTCCCTATCATCACTGCTTTTGATGCTCATATTTTTCATTTGATTTAACCAGACTGAATAGACAAATGGTCCAGATGTAATGGGAGCTGTTCCTGTCCCATGTAGCCTGAGTTAGATCCAGGTAGACAGTACTGAAAGTAGCTGCAATAGGAAAAAAAAAAAAAAAAATCCAAAAGCTTCCAGAAATAGAATGCTGGGGTAGGAGTGTCAGGACATTTGTCTGGGAGAGATCAGCTCAAGAAACCAGCAGCTCAAACAGGCCCAATCCTGTCTTTGAAAAAAACGAACGGAAAAGAATGTCTATTATTATACAATCCAACACCCCCCCCCCAAAAAAATGTTTTAATTTAGCTTCTGCATGTGGGAAAGGTTGAAAACTGTCAGGATACAGTTTTAAGATACTAATTATATAATAATCTAAATGTCCCACCATTTATCCTTTGACTAGAAGTCCCACTTCTCAGCACTAGGACATAACTGCCCTTTCCTCTTGCCCATCTTTAGGTACCCGTTTTGCCCCCTATGCCTGGGCACCCCGAAAGTAGAACATGATCCTGAATGAACTCAGTCTACCTGCACTCACCCTTTTCCTACATACTGCAATGGTGGAAACTGTCAGCAGCCTTATTAGCACACTTTATCGATTGACCTTCAGTTCAAAGACAGAAGCTATGGATGTCATGAGAACCAAATCAATAAAGCTACAGTCCTGTAAACTAAACTCATTAGAACTATCAGATACTTGATGGCTTTAAAAAATTACTTTAATAATAAATGTCAATCTCTAAAGAGGTCATTGGTATAAAAACTGTGAACATGTTGCTAAGCTGACAGCTACTACATTCAATCGTAAGATGGTGGGATTTGGAGTGCTATTATTGTATCATCCATTTCTAAGTTGTAATGAAACTCACTGTGGAATTTTTGGATAGGCTGGAAGAAAATGTAAAATCACAGACTCACCTGGTTTGGCATGTTCTCTTTCACACGCATCCAAGCTCCAGCTTTATAGTAATACTGGGCTGGGCTCAGAAACTTTGCTCTATATTCAGAATTCACCTTTCTACAAGAGACAGAATAGAAGTAAGTATTCTCGCGTGGTGACCACCCAAAAATGAGCATATCCTGATAAGATACATACCCAAGCCTTTGGTGTCTCCAGGGAACAGGCTTTTGAGGCTGGTCTGAGTCTTCCGATGCCATCTCTACTTCTAATTCTAAAGCCTCGTCTGCCTTATTATTTGAAATGGAAATAATTTAAGCTTTAATGCTTACAGATGTCATATATTAAAATAAAAACACAGATGTTAGAAAGGTAGGTCTGGAGATTCTATTATATTTTTTCTTTTAGATGTTTTAGCTACTAAAGAAAAAACAAAAAAAAAAATCAACAAGTTTTGAAACCAAGTTTAGATCCTTATGTTTTTTTTAAGAAATTAACAAATGCCACCTAAATATTAAAAAAATAACCACACTAGGTTTTGATTTAGTCCTTATGTTTATGTCCAAGTGTTACAGTTAAAGTTTCGCTAATTAAGTTATCACAATGTTCCACCCCAAGATTATAGGTCAAAAGCAAGTGTGTGTGTGTGCTGTGTGCACACCCATGCATGTGTGTGTGCATGCACATGTACATGTGTACACACAAGCACATACGTGTATGTGTGCATGGGCATGGCTGTGAGGATGTGTTCGAACACACGCACACAGGTGTATAATCTTACTTTTAGTCATATACTTCGTATTTTAAAAGGCCACGAAGTTCCAGGTAACTTACTACAGGAGACTATTTCATTTTCCTATAATCTCCAATGATTCTAGCCTAATGTCATAACTTAGACTATCTGCAAATTCACACACAAATGCAAGTGTTTATATCCAGGGCAGTAAATTATATGAATTATACTATAATTTAGCATAAAAATTTAGCATAAAAATTCTGCCTTAAGGTAAATGTGTGGTATGCTTCACGGCTACTACTTTAAGATAACGTTTCTATCATTCCTGCTGTCCTACAGCGGATGTTACTGCAAGGCCAGTCATTTGACGTTAGACAGGGGAGACTTAGCTGCTGCATTGCTAAGCATGGCCAAGGAGTACTAACTTCATGTGTCTGTCTCCCAGCAGTCTTAAGCACTGCTGAGCCCTGCCATGTCTGCACCCTGTACCCTCAGGCCCTGCAGAGGACCTGGCTCACGTAAGTAGTCAATGAGCACCTGGCATTTAGCGAACAAATGAGCTAATGCTAGCAATGAATTCAGGGAGCTTCAGGAGGTAACAAAAGAAAATATGCAAAGTCTGAAACCGTCTGCAAGAGGTTGGAAGCTGGAGGATACCTTCTTCTCTGGAGCTGGCGTCTCAAGACGGCCGCTGTGCTCTCTTAGCTTTAGTTCCTTCGAGGGAGATAAGCCCTTGAAATTTCGCTTGTATTCAGTTTCGGGGATGACAGTATTGCCCCTAACTTGTGGAATAACTTGGCTTTTATTACGGAAAGCCTTAAGACAAACAAACAACAACAACAAAAAAAAGTTCAGTTGAGTTTTTGGCTGGTTATTAAGTGATACAGAACCTTAGGTGTTTGTTTTTAAAAACTCATAAAAAGTTGAATTATAGTATACAAAAAGGCAAAATTGTGTATTACTGCGATTTCATGTGTGTCATTAGTAGTCAAAGTTCAAATTTCTATACTTGTTACTATGTTTTGAAGAGTCCAATTATGATCAAAATGTCACTTAAGCAAAAATAATAGACCATGCCCCTTACCTGATTTTCCCTATGCAAAGTTCCCCCACTTCCTCCCACCAGTTTAGTAATAAAATAAATGAAATAAGCATTTTCACAATATGAACTGACATTAGTTTTATTAAAGTATTTTGTCGGCTCCACAATTACATTTTTCCTTGTCAGAATTTCCCTTTTTCTGAAAGAATGTAAGATGATGCCTGATATGTTCAATCTGGTTGGGGTTTGTTTGTTTTTCTTGCCTCTTGCTTGCTTGTTTAGCATTTTCATTAAGGCAAGAGAGGACATCCAGGAATTACTATATTTCTCTTTTAAATACTTTCTTTCACCCATAATATTCAATATGGTTTCCACATGCTGGTACACTACCACTGACAATTAAATCCCATGGAGGAGAGGGTGCTGGGTAAGCCATACATTAGCCCTGCTTCGCACCACTGACTAGCACAGTTGTGCAGACCCGATCCAAACAGTTCATCCTCTCAGTACAGCACAAGCTCAAGGGCTTTCCAGCCAAAACGATTCCAACTCCTTTAAACATTAATGTGACAACCTTACAAGAAAAGGTACCTGATCGAAAGCAGATGGCTCCTTAGAGGAGAGCTGACAGCTTACCAGTGAGCTCCTCCACAGACCTCAAAGCCAATGTGCTTTGAACTTTCAAAGAGCATTTGCTTCCCAAAGAAGCCCTTTGAAAGCCTCACTAATGAAAGCAATAGGCTTGCTGGTAAAGACACTGCTAGTAGTTTGTTGTTGTTGTTTTCATTATGCTTCTGATCCTACGAAAAAAATTTTTCTGAAAAATGCTTTGGCATGTAAAATTTGTCAAGCAGGGTTTGACTGAATCAGCCCTAGCTTATAGGTCAAATGCCATACAATAAATGATGAAACACAATTTTCAAGGCACAAATACTTTTAGGAGGACTTACTACCTGAGAATGCCTGCAAGCAAGCAGAAAAGGCACTGACCCCAATTAGTAGGTCACAGAAAGAGAACACATCACTTTGTGCTATAGCTCACGTGATCCTGAAACGCATTTTGATAATAAGTAAACAAAGCTGCCACAAGGTACATGACCCTTAGTGAGTGTGTCGGTGGGAGAGCACAGATGTTACTGCCCCGCTGTATCTAGTCATCCTTAGATTTCAGAGTATAAATGATACTCAAGAACAGGCAGAATGATTTCACAGCATGTAAAGGTACGTGTAGACTTATTAAAAAATACTAAGATCAGGAAAAAGATGAAGCTGTCGCAAGTTTCTGGAGTTATTAAACATGGAGCTGAAAGTATAGTCAAGAACATAAAGTATTTAGAGTCTAAACGCTCTCCAGACAATAGCAGCCTTTAGCAGAGTATTTATTAGCAAGGTAATAAAATATTAAAATTGCACAAGAATATAATGTCAAAAATTAGTCCTTTGTGCCTTTTGAACTGATTCAAGGGAACAATTACATCTGGTGCTACTTTCAGTATGTAAACATCCAAAGCAATTGTCTTTCTTAAAAATATATATACATCATGCCAAAACATTAGTCAAATAAACAGTTTAAAATAGAACCAATTTAACGATTAAAAATAAACTAAAGAGGCCTTTTGGCGTGTGAACACTTACCACTCCCCCACGTTTTCACTGTCCTACCTCTCACTTAGTGGACCTGGCAACAGTGACTGTCAACAGCACAGGACAGTATAAGGTTACCACTATAAATCATGAGAGAGAGTGAGAATCTCGCAAAACTCTTGTTCTGTCTTCCAGGCCTAGGTCAGCTCTCCGTCCACATAAATCTGCGTTACTAAACCAGTACACCCAGAAACACATCACATCTGTTAAACTACCTGATTGGCTGCAAACACTGGAGCAGTTTCTCTACAGGTCTTCCAGACAAACTGCCTCTGATATTCAGAATTTCTCAAGGCATTATGCGAGGGATCCACAGTCAATCCAGCCTTCTTGCGAAGATGCCTATCCAACTGTTGGGGGAAAAAAAACCACTCAAAGCTATCAAAATCTGCTACACAAACTCTGCTTAAGTCTAAATTGTAAAGCATGCAACATGAAATTTATCCCTTTAAGTTTTAAGTGTGCCTTACAGTGTTGTTAACTATATGCATACAGTAGTATGGCAAACTTTTAACTTCTAAATAATTACTTTTAAACGGTCAAAATTTTAAATTCCTTTCTTAATAATAGTGTCAAGGAACTATTATGTATTGCTCAGTTCCTTCCTACCATCATTCATAACAAAACTACTATCAAAAAATAAACCATAGCCCTCTGCCCTACCCACACACTTCTGTGGTCACCCTTCCCTCTGCCAAACAAGCTCACACATCACCTTCCATGGTTCCCTACATCCCCTGGCTTTCTCAACAAGTCAGAGATGCTCCTTCAGCACTCCTAAATGGCTGCAGGGTTCCAGTCAATGGTTGAAGTACACTAGGAAAAGAGCAACAGCCTGGAGAATGAAATGTGGGAACCGGTCAGATTCCCACACACAGCCCTACAGCCTCTGCTTATGTGCTTGCGGGGACCTGCTGCAGGCCAGCTATGACCTAAGAGGACAGAATGTGCAAGGTCTTTGAGACCCAGCCAGGACTCTCTTCCCTTTTCCTGTTGTCAACTGAGATTGTTTGTTTTCTTACACAATGAGAAAGTGAAATGAGGATAGGTAAAGTCCTCTGGGCACAGCAGCCAGAGAAACGGCCTACTGCCTTTCTGTCTGGGCTTGACCTCTTCCTCAGGGCTTGGCTGCTAGTCTCTGATGAATAAAATCCAGAGGCAGGCTGCCCATACAGGGAAGGCACGTCTTAGTACAGCCAGTACACTGTAAGAATAGAGCATTCTCAGTAACGTTCTACTAGCATCTATAGCAGAGACACGAGACAAGGAAAATAACACTTAACAAGAAAAACCTTAAATACACAATGTGGTAGCAATGAAACCAATCAGGGCTGTCACACTTTTGAATAAAAGTGTGGTGGCTATTCCTACCCTGGGATCTATACTCTGTGAAAGAGGTTGGGTAGAAGGTGCCTGCTCCACAGCTTCATTAGCCAGTGCGTGGTTTCCTGTTACATCCTGGTGCTTTTCCATGCCATCTGAAGCCCCTTCAGCTCTGGAGTCCGTAGAATGTGATCGAGTTCTCTTGGGAACCCTGGAGGCCTCTACTGAGAGAACTCCTTGGTTAGCACCTTCTTTTTGCTCTGCCTCTTGTGGTTTTGGAGTCTGGAGGGTCTTGGGTTCTGGTGGGACAACCATCCCATTCTCTGTGATGGCTCCATTCCACGCCAGGGATTTTGAAATCTGAGGGTCATGGTAGTAAACTCTTCTTTTTGAAATAAAACTTGGTTCTTTCGTGATCCCTATAAAACATACAACGTAAAATTAGCTACTACCAAAGTTTACAGTTAAGAAGAGCTTTTAATAAAACCTGAGATGGAGTTTAAAATTCAGTTGAGAGCAAGATGGTGCCTGCCACCAAGCCTGACAACCAGAGTTCAGTCCTCAGGAACCTCATGGTAGAAAGAAAAACCAACTCCCACAGATTGTTCTGTGACTTCCACACATGCCCTATGATATGCACAGACGCTTGTGTGTGTGCACGCGCACGCGCGCACACACACACACACACACAAATTCCTCCAGATTTCAGGATTTTTAAAACCTAACTAGGCATAGTTTTCAACATCAAATATTTATTTTGCTTTAAAGCAGTATTAAAATTGAGCACTGAGGTCACAAGGTCCAAGCTATTCTCACACAAGTCACAGGGATCACAAGGTGAGAGACCTGCCTGGCCCGAGCCTCAGTTTCTGGTTACTTTCCTGTGCTACTTAGCAGAACAATAAGCCCTGGCCGGTCCAAACGGGGAACGTTGCACAAAGCTTCTCTTATGCAGAACAGACCAAGATGAAAGGGGTGAGATGTCACCGTGCTGGATCCTGGGTCTCCCTCGGCCTTGATTTCCCGAGCATTAAAAAGAATGGCTCCTTTAACAAGAGCTAAGATACAATTTCTCTACATCTCTGTCCAGCAGGAGTACATAGGACCTCAGCCTTCTCCTGAGGTAAGTGGAACTCTGCAACAGTGTGGGGCTTATGCCCTAGTTCAGGCCATTCCTTAAATAGAAAGAGGACTGCTCCCACCTGAGGAGGAGGAAGACAGAGCAGAAGAGAGGGGAAGACAACAGAAAAGCTGACATGAGGTAAAGCCACCACTCCCAAATCTCCCTCTGAGCCTCCTGCCATGGACGCAAGGGTCCATGCTTATGGGATTCCTAGACTAATAGACTTCAGTGGACAGGCACACAGTGCCATCTCGGGGGTGGGTGAGCGAAAGGAGTATTTTCAAGATCCTGAATTCCATGTGTGTTCTTGCTTGACACTGACCTATCTGTCCTCTGTACATCTATTCACTTCAGCCTACCGCAGTCCCGCTTCGACTTTACAAAAGACAGGCCCACAGCTCAGACAGCCGCTGGCTGGGTTGGATCACTATGGCATAGTACAAGAACTCAGGGAAGGGGGAAGAAGGTACAAGCCACTCCTAAGGGACACTGTGCCCCAGGAAAACAAAGGCATAGACTGAAGATGAGAAAGGAACAGCAGCACATTTCATGCTTTTCCATCTACCCATAAAGTTCAGGTATGGAGAGCTGGCATGGGCCTTGCATCTATGCACCTTACCTTGGAATCAAAACAAAGTTACACTTTTTTCATAGAAAGTCGCTCCAATTTGGCAAGCCAGAGTGCTGATGTGGGTGGCTTTGCAAAGTGTACAACCAACATTTTCTATACACTGGCTGAGCCAAGGTGGCAGTTCAAAAGCTGGAACAAATAAGACATCACACTCTACCAAAATACGCACCCACTGAAACTATTTGTAAGAGCTTAGAAAAAAAACGGAAGATTAATTTTAACATGGGAAGGGTTAACAACATTTTCCTAACTTCGGGGGTGAGCACTGGGGATCAAACCCAGGGCCTCACATAAGTCAGGCACATGCTCTACCTCTCAATCCCTTTTTTTAATTCTTATTTTATGTGCATGAGTGTTTTGCCTGCATGTGTGTAGGCATACTGCATGCATGACTGGTATCCCCGGGGATCAGAAGAGGGAGTCAGAGCCTCTGGAACTTCAGACACAGATGTTGTGAGCTCCTATGTGGGTGCCAGAAGCTAAACCTGGGTCCCCTACAAGAGCACCAGTGCTGTTAACTGCAGAGCCATCTCTCCAGCCCCCCTGAATTACTATAGGAAGTATGAAAATGAAACAAAAGAAAACTGGAAAACCACAGTTTTAGACTTCTGCCTTGGCATAGGGTTGAGATTTTGGTAAGGAGCAAAATCAAAGAATAAGATTCTCTGCTCAGTGGGCCCTCTGTACTCCCAGCTCCAGCAAATGCCCCCAGTAATGGGGTTGCATGGTACTGAGAGAATGGACAGACAGACGGTCCTATATAAGCCTGCTGCTGTTCTGTATAAACCTCCTACTCCCACTGAACAGCCTGAAATCTTGTACCGTTCCTTATGCTTACCTAAAATCCCTATTAACCTCCCCCCCCCCCCCGCCCAAACCATTACTTCCTTCAAAATGTACCCTGCTCCAAAAGTCTCAAGAAGACGGAGGCTGCTACTGTAGATCTTATAATCTAGTGGGCGAGAAACAGAGCAGGGACAATAAAGCCAGTCCATTCTTTTCAATGTGCTCTAGAAAACCTCAGCCCAGGGCTCAGATGCTCTGAGGTCTGGGAAGAAGCACATGCAACAGGAAGAACATAATCTCTGAACGCATGGGCTCTGACTAAAAGAGACAAGGGAGCTCAAGTCATGCCTCTGCACTAATTCTGAACCCGGACAAGCTGTTTTACCTTCACTTCCACTCTTCAAGACCCTGGGGGTCCTCTTCCCCAGGCCCGGCCCTCTCAGGTCCCAGATCAAACATCCCCACGAGGACCTTTTCCAGAACCACCAGTCTCAAGTGTATCCCCCCCGCCCCCCTCTTCAACCTGTTTGCTATCGTGCAATTTTATATGCTACCTGAAATGCCTTATTAATGGAGTTTCTTTTTTTTTTTTCCTGTACATAAGGGAGTCTGAGATCACAGGATAGCATCAATACACATTTGCCAACTGCACGATGGCGTCAGCCAGACCAGTGGATTTTAATTGTTTTGTAACCATAACCCAAGGTTTATTCAAGCTGTAATGGCCATTGGTTTGCTCAACTTACCTAACTGATCCGACCTAAGTCCTGCCCATGAGTACTTTTGCGCCACTGAGGGATTATAGGACTCTGACAAATAAGACTTTTTCCACAGAAAGTTCCTCTGGTATTCAGTCAGCCCCTGAAATGCAAAGTACAATTTGAGCACAGTGTGATGAACAGTGTTTTAAAATCCGGCATCAGAAAGAAAAAAAAAAAAAAAGAAAAGAAAAGGGGAAAAAAAAAAATCTTCTCAGCCTCCAAAGAGTGTTGAAAGGCCTAAGAATGAGAATTAAACGCAGACAATCTCCTTAATAATGGTTAATATTTACCCAGCCCTGGGCTAAGTAGCCCTTTAATCCTCACAACCAGCTGAGGCCCATAGAAGCAGGAGTCTGACACTCAAGGAGGCTCCACTTTAGCTGGTTCCCTAATTCCAAAGCTCGTCTGATGAAGTGTAGTGGCAAATGAAAAGCCCTCATCACTGCAGTTTTAACCTAGCTCCCTATCAAAAGCATAATATTATAGAGTACTCCTAGTTCCTTTTAATAAAGGGCAATTAGACAAAGACAAGTTCCCTTCCCACTCTGTCCCTTAAGAATTAACGGGGCGGGGGGGGGGGGGGTGACTGCAACATTATGGCCACCTGTTGCGCAAAAGGATGCTAGATGCAGACAGCTACCTGAAGTGTCAACAAACCCTAAAACAGATGCACTGCTAGGAATGCAAGCTGCATACCTACTCGCGCTCTCCTCGTACCGAGGGCCGATTCCCAAGCCTTTAGACGACAGGCGTACTTTTAAAAGTTTTGCGGGGAAAGGGGGCCTGAATGCTAAACGTCAGAGGGACCACAGGTGCCCTACACAGAAAGCAGCCTTTCGTCCCACTGTCCAGCGCCCTCCCTCCGCCTCCGCACCAGATTGCTGCCGTCAGGTCCCCGTCGAACTCTCCCACGCCCACACCGCCGCGCCGGGCCACGGGCCGGAGCATCCTCGGCCCCGCACAGGCTCCAGCCAGGAGGCTCGGCGCTGCAGCGGCGCGCCACGCACCCACCCCAGAGGGGTCCCCTCCACCCGCCGCCGAGCGCCGGGCCTCACCTTGAAGCGCACCGGCATGTCGTCCTGCGCTGCGGACCCAGCCCCGCCGACGGTTAACGGGACTAAAAGCCCCGAGGGGGCGGGGCGACAACACTGGTTCCCTAGCAGGATCCCGGACTCGGCGTCCCCGACTACGCGCCGGCGCACTCCGCGCCGCCCTCCCGCCACGCCCTCCTGGCTCGCTCCGCCCATTTTCGAGACCTGAAGACGAATGGCAGCCCTTACCGTCATTACGATTAGACCAACCAGCGCTCGGAAGGGCAGCGCCCCGCTCCCTGAGGGCGGGCGGAGAGCCGGCCAATGAGGGCCCGGGAGCTGCGGTGGGCGGGGCCCGCGGGAGCTTTGTCCTGGAGGCGGCTGCGGGGCGAGTGCGGGTGGCCGAAAGCCGACGGAGCCCGCCTCGCCGGTTCCAGGTCCCTGACGTCACACAAAGCGAAGTCGTGCCTGGCATTCCAGAATGCACGACGGAACCCAGAGTGTCTTTTTCCTAAAGGAAATGGTCCAGGAGTACCTGGCTGAATGCCTGCTTGACGGAAGCGTCATCCTAGCCTCGGCTCCAAAAGAAGAGGTCCAAAAGCTCATCCGATGTAGACAGATTGAAATAAAGTTCCAGGAAGACCGCAAAGGCAGCTGCTGTCTTCTTTTAATGATGTTCTTCTTTCACCCTCTGACCCCCTTCAGAGAAGAAAAAAAATAAAATAAAAGCTCATACCGGGGGCGTGAGAGAGGAAAAAGAAAAACATGTTTGTGAATCGCAGCTGCCAGTCCTTGGACCTTTTTTCTCCTCTCATCCTTTTTTAAAAAATAAAATTTCCTTCGTAGACCAGGCTGGCCCTGAACTCACAGAGATCCTCCTGGCTCTGCCTAACCCAGTGCTGGGATTAAAGGTGAGTGCCACCAATCCCCAGCTCTGAGGAGGCAAAGGCAAGGGGATCTCTGTGAGTTCTGGGGCAGCCTGGTCTACAGAGTTAGTTCCAGGGTGGTCAAGGCTACACAGAGAAACCCAGTCTTGGAGAGAAAAAAAAAAATACATTAAAATTTTGTTTGATTTTGATGGGCTATTGCCCATCATCATAAATACTTCTTAACAAAACTAAAACTCAGGGAAGAAACTGCCCAGACATACTTGAAAAGGAGGTACATATATTTAGTCAATGATAGTATACTGCGTCCAGGGCTCACTTTCCAAATGAGAAGCATGAATGAAAAGTTAGAATCAGAGAGTTGACCCTGAGGGTAGAGATGATTAGAACAGGTAGGTTCAGGAGGAATTTTCAGACTTGGCTTTGAAAACTACAACTGCAAGAAGAGGAAAAGATGATCAAGGCAGACAGATGTCTGGAGAGAAGGCTGTCAGGGTTCTTCCAGGAGTAATGAATTTACTTGTTACTTTTGTCATTTTTTTTCTGACTGAAAAAAAAAATACACCTCTTTAAAACATTAGGATGTTCACATCAACCTTTCATACCTTCCTTCAAGCCTCTCCTGCAGGCTTGTCTTCCTGGCCCCTAATTGATGTCTCCATTCTTCATCACCGAGATACTTAAAAATTCATTTGAAGAAGCCACCTGATATCTAAAACAAAGAGAATATTAAATAAGTGTCTTATGCAGCCATGCATCTGGGAGGCCTTTCATTAACATTAATTGGTGATGTCAGAATCACAGCCGTGTGAATTCAGAATGGCACAAGCAAGACACAGTGGAACCTGAAACAAAACTCCCCTGCAGGAAGCCAGCCCAGACCTTACAAGGTAAAGAAGACCCAACTCTGATTATACACAAGGCTTTGTCACCACACAATGCAAAGGGGAAGCAACGGTGAAGAACAAAGCCTGTCTGCTTAAACAAGGACAATGATGACTGTGACAGCACTCTGCTGGGCAGGGAATAAATGACAGGAAAACCAAATGGCAGGTGGCAAAAAATGATGACCTCCCAGGTTTGCTAGAGATGGGTTACATGGACTCAAAGAAGAAAATTGTATTTTGGCACTGTTAAGCAAAACTCAACCCCCAGGAAATGAATCAAAGAGGTGGAAAAAAAAAAAAAAAGGTAAGAACCCTGTGAATGAATTGGGTACTCTCTGGGTTACCAATTCTTGCCTTCTCTGCTACTACAAACAAACAAACACACCACACACACACACACACACACACACACACACACACACACACACACACATACACACAAGGATGGAGTGACTTCTAAAAATTCCACACGTTTTTCAAGGCTTGATTGGAACTGCCCTGCAGGTACTTACAGCTGTGCATGGTACAACCAGCCACACTGCCTCTGTCTCTAATAGCCACACTCCCACAGATGTACAGTTACTGCTGGCTACAACCACAATAGCTGCTACTAAGTCTCCACTAGTCAGAGCTACTCCTTAGACCGTCCATCCTGCTATGTTACAGATGACCTCTCTTCTCTTTCTCTCTAAGGAGTGAGGGATGAAGCATCTCAGAGAGCTGTTTTGTTTGGGCCTCTCTTGGCTCCAAAGGTCTCAGGACAAAGTCCACGGAAAAACAATCCAGAAAGCAATTTCTCTTAAGACAGATTTCATGTTGTGCTTCTCTCTTCCTCAGTAACCTCTCACGATCGAACGAGGATATGATGCCTGCTTCCTGCCTCCCTCTGTAAGATTCTCTGTTTCTCCTACAAGCAGAATTCCTATAATCCCAAACAAGTACAGTTTGACAATCTTTTTGATACATTAATTCCTCTTCTACAAATTTATCTTATAGAAAGACTCATCCATCTGTGGGTGTAAACACAACTTTTATTTACTTGTTTCAATTGTTGTCTCCGAGGCTTACTGCCTCCTTCTAGGCCTAGTCCTGGAAACGTCTAGCCTCCATACAATCCAACATAGGCCTATGTTTTCAGTTTTCAGCCTCAGACTTACTGCTTAATAAGCTCACCCTTTCTTGTTCTTTCTGAGCTCATAGCTGGCTGGTTCAACTCAGCTGTTCTGGCTCAAACTCCTCTCCCAGCTAAATAATTCAACCTGGCTTTTCTCTCAGCCTCTGAATTGCTCGGCTTGGCCTCCAACTAACTCCAGCAATCTGCTCTAATCTCCTGACTCCTTCTCATTCTCTGGTTCATTCGGTCTTCACCTGAGTTCTCTTTTTGCAATCTGTCTATTACTGTTCTGGTAAAATCTACCTCCTCTCTTTTCTTGACATTGACCCTTAAGTAGCTTCCCATTCCTCTCTCTTCTCCAGAGAGTTGGGTGTATCTTATTCTATCAACTCTTTCTCTGATTTGTCACTTTTTCCTGCCACTCAAGTAGACTTCACTTTCAAACACTGGTGTTTCCATCTACAAACTAATTTTATTTTCATTGTTTAGGATTAAAGGCATGTACCACCATGCTTGGACCTAAGCTTTTCTTTACCTAAAACTTGCTCTATACCAGGCTAGTCTTGGAACTCAAGATCTGCTTGCCTCTATCTCTTGGATGAAAGACGTGTTCATATTCCAGCTGAATCACACAGACCTGGAAGGTCTTTGGATGTAATCTCTTGCCAGAATAGCCATGTTCTGAATTAACATTCCTCTACATATGGGGAAAAATATTAAGTTAAGATTGTTTGATGTTGGCCCTGACCCTCACCTGGGCAGTGCAGGAGAGCTAGCCTTGGTGGCACGGGCATGGGAGAACTGGTAGGTTGACCAACTCAGTTACATCCCAGTCAAGATCCAGGGCTTTGAGCTGGCTCACCCTAACATCGACCCCATCTATGAGCTTCTGGAGTGCTTGAAGGGGACAGTCCTGCAGAACCAAAGCTGCAGGATCGCCATGACTCAGTGCAACAACAGGATATCCATGAGGAGTTTCAGTGAGGGGCTAATATTAATGGTATAGCAGAAGCCAGAAGCCTTGGATTAGACCAGTGATTCATTGCAATGAACATTTGCAAGTAATGATGTGTGAACCAAAAGCGGACACGTTTTTTGACATAGTTTCCAAGGGTTTTTGTTGCTGTTTTGTTTTTTCTTTTGGGGGAGGTTACAAGGGTGGAGGGTGGAAATGGAAAGACTGGGAAATCTGTGGAATTGGGTTGCATGATGTGAAATTCACTAATAATCAATAAAAGAATTACCAAAAAAAGAGGGGGGGGATGTCCGATGTGTTGCCCATAGTGAAAGGTTGGTGTGATGGTCACACTGTCAACTCCACTGGGTTGGAAACCACCTAAAAAGAGGCACCTCTGAGTGTGTCTCTGAACTTGTTTCCAGAGAAAGGAAGAACATGGGCGGCGGGAGCCCATGGCTGGGATTTCAGGAAAACAGTGAGGAGTAGGAAACCAGCATGACATCAGCAACCACCTCCCTTTGCTTCCTGCACGTGGATACAGTGAGACCAGCTGCCTCGTGTTCGCACGACCACGTCTCCTCGCCAATAGCCGACACCCTTTATTAAATGATGCACCAGGACAAGCCCTCCCTCCTTTAACTTGCTTCCGTCAACGGCAACGAGGCTCGCACAGTGGAGCACTGTCTGCTCATAGCAACTCATAGACGAGACCGTCTAACTGCCCATCAAAGAGGACAAGCTAAATCCATGACGGTTCATCTGAGGCACGGAGGAAGCACAGGCTTTCCCAGTGGGGAAATGACGCTGAAGGTCTCTGCCACAGCATCGCTGTGCGTGTTGGAGCTCCGTTTTCCACCCGTCCTGGTGAGGACACGGCTGGTGGATCCCCATGGCCTGACGGGAGAAAAGCTGGAGACCGGAACTTCCGGGGGTGAGAAGATCCCAGGCATCGGTGAGCATGGCGAGCGTTCAAGAAGCAGGCTTCGGTGAGGCGGCTGGCTTAACTAGAACAAAGGCTGTTTAAACCTTTGCGGTGTGGGTAGAGGCTTTTTGGGCTGAGCGTGCTGGGAATGCCTTATTTGCGGGAAGAGGAACTCCAGGTGCTTGCTGGACTTGACCGTATGAGGAGAGAGGAAAGCTTAACCTGTAACCTGGCGGCCACGGTGTGTGACCACCTCAAGGGTGGCAGAGGTCAGGGGTCGTGAGGCTAACTAAGTGCACTAGGACATACAGGGAGGAAATGGTCCTATTCCTGTCGGTCCCAAGAGAAGATTTTCAGGGTTTGGACACACCTTGCCCTCACTCTTGCTCTAGGCTGGCTCCCCCTGGTCACGTGGCTTCCCAGCCCCAGGGAACACTGTATCTGCTAGAGTCCAGCAAGGAAAACAGAAACTGTCTAGGCATTCTGCAAAGAGAAATTCCTGGGCTTTAGTTTCTCCGTTACTGGAGAGCTTTTAATGCAAAAGCTTTTAGCGTTTAAAAAAAAAAAAAAAGTTAGAAAAAAAACTGAACTTTTACCACAGAGGGACTAGTCCCTCTAGGCAGCAGCTTCGAGCTGTGGCCTCGAGCATTAAAGGGAGAATGTCGAGATTCCAGAAGGGCAGACCTGTGGAACAGGTCTCTGAGAAAGCGTCACTGCCGAGGTGGTGCCAATGCCCCGAGGCAACAGCATGAGGCTGCCAAGGCGAGCGAATAAGGCACAAAGGAAAAGGGAAGCTGCAGTGGACTGCCGCCGCAGGGTCCATCCGGAGCATCCCAGTCTGTCTCCCGGGTTTGTTCTTAGCAAATCTAACAGGATCCTGGCCTTGTGGTTTGCAGAGTCTGAAACCAGAGGACAGAAACTGACCATTGACTTGCGCACACCTGTATGGTCCTTAAAGAGAAAGAGGCATCCAGGTGGTGATACACGCCTTTAATCCCGGCACTTGGGAGGGAGGCAGAAGCAGGCGGATCTCCGTGAAATCGAGGCCAGTCTGGTCTCCGGAGCCAGGAGAGCCAGGACTACACAGAAGAACCTTGTCTTGAAAAAACAAAAGGTGCAGGACGGGGGGAGGGAGGGTGTAGAGGGGGTGGTCTCCATGAGTTAGCATGTAAGACTCGCGGAGATAAAAGCAAGACTCAGAGTATGGGTATGATCTGCCGACAACTGAGATACAGGAAGAACACAGGAAAAAGATGTGGCATAGACTATGGTACAGCGACATTCACAGGGTGAACCTAACCCCATTAGCTGCAGCTGGAGAGACCTTTTCTTTTTTTTATTTAGCTCACTTATAAAGATATGCAAATTATTTTTACAGAGGGAGCACACATGTGCCGAGGTGTATTTGCAGAGGTCAGAGGACAGCTTTTGGAGTCAGTATTAACAGTTACCTTTAGGGCTATTTTCCTTATATAAATTAGCTCCCTCCCCTGGTCCTTCCTAGGGTCATTCTAATTTACATACACTACCACAACATTGCCAGTTTTCTTAAACACTAAAACAATAACAAGAATCCTTTCAGGCACCCTTTTATTTGCTCTTGAAAGATAGATACACTTGTGTGTCATCCAGTTAAACACGGGAGCTAATCGCCTTGCAAATGCATCCTTCATCTCTTCTCCTAGCAGCAGCACAAACATTGGCGTGCCTGTAGTTGCTTCCAAATATATTTGTTTTTATTTAAACAACACAAAATTATACAGGAGTAAAGCACCCGGAGACAAGGGGTGGGAAACGGCGTTCCAGAGATGAATAAGACACAGCCCTGCTGTCAAAGCCTCACTGGGAGAGGGATACTTACACAAAGGATGCAGGAAATCACACACAAAAGGAGAGAACACAGCAGGGGCCGCATTTGAGCACCTGGATACGCTGAGGATGCTTTTAAATCTACTGCCAAAAGTTCCATGGAGAGGAGACTAAAGAGTAGGCAGGACAAAGGAGCTGCTTTTGAATGCCATTCTCAGACACACCTGATCTAGGGCCTTCCACTTTATCTTTCTTCCGCCCTGGGTAGCGCATCGGGACCCGACCTTCCTTGGGAAGGTGTAACGAACATTCGAACATTCGCTCCCCAAAATGCAAATTGCTGTCTGTATCTCAGTGTCCCTGTGCCCCTTTCTTGCTGCTTCAGAGATCAGAGTGAAGCTGGTTTAGAAACCCAAGGTCATTGTCACAGTGATCGTCCTCTGCTTTTTGAATACACACTGCCCTCTTCTATAAAATACTTTATAAAGAGACTGAAGCTCCAGGTGGCTGGGCTCCCAGTTCGCAGCTTCCTGGGATTTCCGTCGTAACTGCTGAGCTCCATATCTTCCAAAAAGGAACAGCTCTGACTCATGCGCTCTTCAGCATCTTTCTGTAGGCACTGACTGATTTTTTTTTTTTTATTTTTTTTTTTCAGTTTCCTCACACCAGTGAATCTCTGATTGTACAGGTGGGAATGAAACTGAACAAAGAAATCAGTACTCTCTGTCTGGAGGCAAAGCTGCTGACACTTCACATTAATGTCTGTTAGAACTGATAAGCAGATCTGTGATTAAGACTTGCTAATGGGTCAAGTTTAATTTGCCCTCTAGGTTTTGAACTGTAGGACACCATTGTTGACAGGTGTGTGTGTGGCAGCCTTGGGGACCTTTGGAGAAACTCCAGGTTCTCTTGACAAGGACTTTTTCCTTTCAGTGAGGCTGAGGTACGCCTCACCATACAAGGCTGTGGCCGAGAAAAGTAATTCTTAATCAAGCAGAAATTACCATAAGCCTCCCAGACTGAAACAAAAATGTGCCTTGGCTGAACAGACACGGAAACAAAATTGGGCTGGGGGTG
This sequence comes from Psammomys obesus, assembly GCF_907164565.1. Taxonomy (NCBI): domain Eukaryota; kingdom Metazoa; phylum Chordata; class Mammalia; order Rodentia; family Muridae; genus Psammomys; species Psammomys obesus. The sequence goes on along the minus strand of NW_026596073.1, from coordinate 12,272,808 downwards.
GGGGGGGATTCCTTTCATCTTAACACCTACACTGTCGGTGATTTTTGCTCTCTAAAAATCAGCTTCCTTTTTCTTTCCTAATTACTCATTGTCTTAAATCACCATCCCTTCACAGGAGCATTTCCTCCAAAATTGCAAACTGTAGATTTGGAAGCATTCATTCTCTGGCCACATAAAACCATATGCCACTTTATAAAATGGCATCTGGCTGAGTGTGTGTGTGTGTGTGTGTGTGTGTGTGTGTGTGTGCGCATATAATGTTTTTATTAATCATTTGAGAATTTCATACAATGCATTTTGATTATATACACCACCTGCCTCTCACTCCTCCCCACAATTCCTCCCAGATCCACTCCCACCTCCTCACCCCCTGTTTTAGTTTAATAACCCATGAATCCAGTCGTTTTCCCATATACTCTGGGTGTAGGGCCCAGATGCCATATTTCCTCATTAATTTGTTTCTAAAGATTGATTTATGTATCTCTAAGTATTTATATGTAACAAGTTTTGCTGACTTGTATGCCAGTGCAAAATGTGCATGGATCTTCTGGAGGTAAAATTACAGGTGGTCATTAGCTAGCACATAGGTGTTGGGAACCAAAATCCAGGTCCTCTGCAAGTAAGTAAACCACTGAGCCATCACTCCACCTCTAGATGCTATTCCTTAAGGCATTATCAGAGGGTCTGATCCAAAACCCCCTAAGAACCTTGAAAATTTCTGCCCTTGAGCCAACATGAACTTTGAACTGTTTCTTTGCCTCGTAGTTAATGTATGTGCACTTCATAACTGTGGGTCAGGGCCGAATTTTTCTTGCCCTTCCTGAGATCATCCCTCTTCCCGTTGGTAATGCTCCAGCGAGTGTCAATAAGTGATTGAGATTTTTTTTTTTTCAGAATATAAAAGAAGCTTCTTCTGCTTTGTTTTTTCATTGTTGATGATTCTAACAGATATTCTGAAAAACAGCTTTTATGCTCATTACTATCCGGGGAAGCAATGGCTCCTCATCCTCAGACCGTTGGTGCTGTATCAGAATTGTGGCTTCATACATAAATCCAAGCTTACACTGGTGTGTGGGGGATGTTTTAGGAGTGAAAGTCTGGAAGGTGGGACAATGGAAGACAAGAGGAAAGGCCATGGAAGACTTCTGCCTGAATCTGGACTGTGAGTGGAGAAAGCAGATCCTGGAGTCTTGGAATCCTCCCCTTAGCACTCAGTGAGTGAATAGAAAGGGCTGTGAGCTCCCAGGTCCATGGAAACCGTAGCTAATGTCAGCCTCAGCAATGGGCATCCCAAGAAGAGCAGCTGCCTTTACTTCTGTCTTCCAAGTCTTGCATGAGTCACAGACTCAATGTTTTCATCACAAACACAAACCCAGAACCAAACGTAAAGAGGATTCTGGGAACAGTAGTTCCAGCCTCAGACTGGAACTGTTCCTGAAGGCAATGAGCCAACCAGCACAGAGACCTCTCTACTATATAGAGGGTAGGCATTCACAATAACTATTTTGGGGTTTTTTGTTGTTTTTTTGTTTGGTTGGTTGGTTTTTGAAAAAGAAAAATCTCATATATTAAATAAATTGCCTAAGATTATTACAGGCTGGTGGTCGCAGAGCTAAACATCAAACCCAAACCTATCCAATGCCCAGGGTCATACTTTGGACAACTTTTCAAAATCGATATAAATACTGACTGCCTGTTGTTAATGCTGCTTTTAGCATAATGACGCTGTCTCTGTGAGCATCAGGGGCATACATTTCTACACTTATAGAACATTTCTTTTTAAAGATTTATTTTTATTTCATGTGCATTGGTGTTTTGCCTGCATGTATGTCTATGTGAGAAATACAGGCCCCTTAAAGTGTAGTTACAAACGGCCATGTCAGTGCTGGTAAATGAACTCAGGTGCTCTGGAAGAACAGCCAGTGCTCTAAACCGCTGAGCCATCTCTCCAGTCCCCCTTAGAACATATAAGAGATACAGATCTATCTGCAGACTAAAATGTGTTAGGGACACATGCCTCCCTTGACACACTCCCAACCCGGACATTTCCACTTCCCTTCATAGGAAGAGAATTATCAGACAGCTCACGGGGATCTATTATCAGAAAATTGTCCATCTTCCTCTGATTAGAGAAAAACAGTACCTTCAGTTCTCAATTCACTAGGTTTGCCAGAGGCTGTGTCCCACATGGCACTCCCTTCAACCTCCTTTGGAGAGAATAGGGGATACGCTTTCCATTACCACAAGCTGAGTGTGAAGTCTACCAAGGAAACCCTTAGGAAAGCTTGATCAGTGTCCTCCGGACTTTTGAAACGAAGTAGTCATCATGGAGTTGCTCCGCAGTACGGAAAGGCTGTGGCTGAGGTAGCGGGCTTACCCACAGAAAGTGGAGAGGCAATGTGTTAGGAATGGATACTCTTTAGCCCAAAAAACGGGGGTGGGGGGTGGGGGCCAGGATGTGTTTCTCTGTGTGCCAAAATGGACAGCAGGAGAAAGCCTGGAGTTGCATTTGAACCTGGCTAATAGTGTTGCCAGGTGGGGAACTCTGACACAGAGTGCACTGCCAGAGGTCCAGACTTGAGAGCAGGGTACAGACCTAAGGTACGGTCCCACCCACACCGAAGTCGCTGCGGTGGGGGGTGCTCACTGGGCAGACTTCCAAAGCATGCCGCCAGGGAAAAGGCCAGCAAATTGTACACCTGCCGCCTCAAAGGAAATCATCAGGTTACTAGCAGCGGGAGTCACAAAAGGCCCCTTTCTTACTAACCCCTCTGGCTCTGCAAGAAGGGGCATCAACTCAGCTCCTTAAGCTGTGTGGGAAGAGGGGCATGGAGAGCCAGCTTCCTGAACTGTGGACATCCGACTGAATGTGGAGATCAGGAAAATTTTGACAACGATAAAAGATTTGTGAACAAGCAATGATTAAAACAAGCAAGCAAGCAAACAAACAAACAAAGGTAATTCAAAATCAAAGCATGATGACCCCCAGAGTGTTCCTGACAGGGCTGGCTCAGCTGTACCCCAGGACTTCACTGAGGCCTCTGTTCTGAATACACAGAGCCTTCAGCATTCTACAAATTGTCATACTGTGTGTGTTGGTGCTCTGAGAAACCTCAGCTCAAAATCAAGGCTATTCTATGTCATGAACTGCAGGCATGCTATGTATGTTTCCCAGCTTCCAGAACCAGAGCCCCGAGTGGGCATGACTGTCAGGACTGAGTCAAGGGAAGGAAAGAAGGAACTGGATTTGAGCTTCATGTCATCTGGGAATGTTAAAGATCACTGCCTTGTCCCTAAAATGACCAGAGGACTGATATGTCTGAGATCTACATGAGAGGAGGAGGTTCTCAGCCAGGAATAGGTTTAACAGGGAGCCATGGGAAAGAAGAAAGAGGATCCTGAGTCTGTTTCACCCTACTCAGTCTAGCTTGTGAAATGAATATAGCCACGTAAGACAGATAGCAGGAAAGCACAAAAGAACTCTTAGAAACTGAACATATGTTAGTGGAATTTAAAATTAGTGGGTGAGAGTTTTCAAAATAGCCAGGGGCACTGGAATTATTGCCTCAGTCCCACCTCCTTGGGTGCCTGAGGCAGGAGGATTGTTTGAGCCCAGGAGTTTGGGGACAGCCCAGGAAAACATGGCAAGAGTTTACTTGAAAAAACAAAACAAAACAATATGAACTTACTAAAAGTCTGGACACTTGATAATGTCCAGAATCTGATATAATGATAGGAGTTTCGAAAGAAAACAGGATATGGGGGAAATGACTAAAGAAACAATACAAACAATCATCCTAGAATAAAGACACGAGTTTCCAAATTTCAAATGTCCACTGAATACATGCATTAATTCATTCCTTCAGTATTTGCAGTCACCTATCATATGCAGAGTCCTGTTCTGGAACGGTGGTAGGGACTAAAACAAACTATTATAGAGCTTGGATTGTATTGGGACTAGAGAAGTGACAGACAGAAGGAAATAAGACTTGTCAGATGGTTCTACTAGGCATTCTCAACCTTCCTAATGCTGTGACCCTTTAATACAGTTCCTCATGTTGTAGAATTTATTTTTTGTTGCTACTTCATAACTGCAACTTTGCTAGTGTTATGAATCGTAAAGTAAATATCTGTGTTTTCTGATGGTCTTGGGCGACCCCTGTGAATGGGTCGGTCAGCCCCCAGGATGAGAACCTCTGCTCTACTACATATAATGACCCAAGTGAAACAAATACAGGATGGTGAGGTGAGCGGCAAGGATCAGTGTTTTAAGTGAGGGTGTCACCATAGGTGTCTCTATAATAAAGAGAGGAGTGAGAGACGCTGATCAGATGAGATTCTAAAAACCAAAAAGCCACATAGCTCTGTCCCTTTTGTTTGCTAGCATGTAGAAACTGCCTACAGCGATCGCAGCCGCATTATAAGCACTCAGAAAATGCTTATTGGAGGAGTGAATCAAGATGAAGAAGAACAGCATCTGAGAGGGGTCTTGAGATGAGAGCAAGCTTGGCTTACTGGGGAATAAGAACACATGCTGGGGACGGAGTGCAATTGGTAGTGTGCTTGCCTAGAGTGCAGGAAGCTCTGGGTTCAGTCCTGAACACCAGCATGGCCCCCACACCGTGATGGCACAGACTGTAATCCCAGCACTTGGGAAGCTGAGGCAGGAGACAGAAGAGTTCAGTCATCCTCAATTACATTGTAAGTTCAAGTCAGGCCCATCCCTGGTGCCATGCTGGACTCAGCACTAAGCTCGGTGTTGGGAGAGATTGTGAAAGCAACCCTCATTTGGCCACCCAGTTGTTTCTTCTTGGATTTGGTGACTAAAGAGTCACTGACCCTTTCTGGCCTGGAGGAAGCTTTTCCTCCTCGGCACTGACTTCCCTCTCTATGCTTAACAAGCTGGTCAAATCAAGCTTTTGGCCTTTTACCTCCTTCAGCTTCCTGGGGCTCTGCACCATTCCCAATGTTTGACTTCTCACAGTGTCTCTCCTTTCTGTACCTTCTTCCTACAAAATGCCCCTTCATTCTAATCCCTACCATGAACCCTGCGGGCTCCAAGGTTACCTCATGTAACCTTCCATGTCACTTCTGGCCAGAGTGTGGCAAGCAAAGCCTAGGACTACCATAAGGTCTGGATTCGGGTGGCTCAAGTTTTAACCCATCTAACCGTGTGATCCTGGGGTTGTGTTGAACTTAGGTTTCGCAAAATAAGGGTAATTGTAGTACCTGTTGTCATGGGTTCCAAGAGGAAGAAATGAGCTGATGAGAACAGTGCTTGGGACACAGTAACGATGACAGTTCACTGTTGTTAGAGGAGATAGTGATAGTGTCACAAACTTCTACAAAAGCAAGGTCTCAGTCACTTCTTTGCCCCGAGTCAGTGCTCAGCCTGTTTCCCATTTTTCTCAAATTTCCAAGCCCACAGCACTGAACACTGGCAGTAATCCTTGACCTGGCTTCTACTTCAAGTCTATTATCCAATCAGTTAGCCGGTAGGCCTTGGTCTTCCTACTGTATTTTCCCCCTTTGAACTGTCACTCATTCTTCACCCTGCTGTGGTGGAGTGGGCCCACATCTCCTAGGATAGCTAGAACAATAACATGTGAGGGAGTTAGAGAGTGAGACAGACAGACAGGCAGTCTCCACAGGCTCAGAGCTCCACTCCCAACCCGGGAAATCCTTAGGTCCCGATAACTGCCCTTTCATTCCCTCAAATTCTTCAGTGTTCCTGTTTTATTGTATCAGGTAAGGAACCCCCGCCCCCAGACAAGGCCTGTATTCCCAGTTGATCCAAACAAAGGCTTCAGCAGGAGCATCTCAAGTTCTAGGCTAGCGAATTTGACGCTGTCTCAGAATAAAACGTAAAATATTTTTAAAGACTTAGAGATATATCTCAGTAGTAATGTGCTTGCTGAGCATGTGTGAAGGCCAGTGTTTAATCCCCAGTATTGAGTAATAACAACAACAACAAGAATAGGCCCCACTTTACCACCCTGTCTGCCCCCTCACCAACGTCATTCTCACTTTCTGACCTGCCTGTTTCTTATATGTTCATATCTGAATCACCCTCCTCACCATCTTCCTCCTATCTCAGTCTGCCTGGTCTTCAAGCCCACCTCAGCCCCTGTTTGCCCCTGAAGTGCAGAAACCCACTTGACCTCATTCTTTCTACTACTGTATTACCTTAAACCAGCCTCTGCCCTGCTTACATGTCACTGCTCAGAGTTTGGCTATGGAGTTGCTGTTGTGCATAGCATACGATGCTAGAAATGTCCGATGCTTCCTACCCTTCACAGCCCCTCTTCAACTTCCGCTGCACTGCACCCGCAAAAGCCGTGAATATCAGGAAAGGCGGGCTAGAGAGGTGGCACAGTGGTTAAGAGCACTGGCTTCTCTTTGAATGGACCCAGACTCAATTCCCAGTACCCACATGGTGGTTCACCATCATCTGTGAACTCCAGTTTCACGGGATCTAACATCCTCTTCTGGCTTTCTGGGGGACCAGGCACCGAACTGGTGCACAGAAAACATTGATGGTACTAATGATGATGTTACAGTATTCTACACGCTGCATTCTATTCTAACTTTTACTTCTATAACTTGCTTTGTTCTTACAATAATTCCAGGAAGTAGAAATACTACTAGCCACATTTTACAACCGAGAAAACTGAGGCCCGGTAAGGTCAAGTAAATTGCCCCGATTAACCACCAACCACAAGTGATCCTCACAGGCTGAGATATGGAAGGCAAAGCCAGATAGAAACCAGGAAGGCTTCCGCGTAACCACACCGGAAAGAAGTCCAGAGACTCACTCTCTCCCCAGCACCACAAAATGACTATGTTTCTCTGTTGTAAACTGAAGGAAATAAGGTGGGATTCTATTGTTTTACGATGCATTTTGTCCTTCCTTTGTATCTCTGATTCTAAATAAAGGGGGGACCCTCTCCCTGCTTTGCAGGTGACATTCACTCACTGGGAGTCACCCTCAACTAGGAAGTATGCCATGAAGTAAGTTAACCCTTTTAATTGGCAACTGACCTGCCCTAGAGGAAGACACACATGAGATGTGGTGTGCTGTACAGTGTTCGAGCATACCCTGAGTGTTGTCATCAGGAACAGTTTTGAAGATGTACAAATAGTGACTCTCTGTGTTACCCTGTGTCCTTATGAAGTGAATCAAATGTCGCCCAAGTGGCAGCCTGTCCACACCTACCGGAACCGCAGGGCCTCACTCCTTTGGAGTGAGTGTGGGGAGCTAAGTGAGCCCTGAATACTGCCAGAGCTGCCTGTTTTCTGACACCCAAAGCTGGGCTCCCCACCCTGGGCGCAAGCTCCTGCCTGTGAAAGAAGACTTCAGGCTGCGTTGGTGAGTCCCACGGTTGGACAACCCTGTCATTTTCCTGTGACCCAAGTGGGAATTGGTATCTTTTGACATGTTGCTGAGGAAGAGGCAGAAAGCAGTAGCTTGCTAGCCCAGAAAACTCTGCCCAGGGAGAGGTCAGCTCTCCGGTATCTGCTCTGATTCTCTCCTGCTCCGTGGAGGCTTGGAAAATCTAGTTTCAAAATCCTTAAAATGGGTGTTTTTGCTAACCTTTAAAGTGAAATGAGTAAATAAGAAACATTGCTACTTTTAAAAAATATTATTCCCCAGTCATTGGTATCTGAATGATTTGTTTTTAAGTTCAGATGGATGCCATATGGGTGGAAGGCTGAGACATGCTTTTAAAAAGGCAAACAAGATGGTTTAAACAAAAGCCATCTCTACATCATCCTACCTCCAGTAAAACCTCTGCACCAGGGATGTTGGAACAGTTGCACATTCTACACTCGCCTCTAGCATTTCTTCTGTCTCAGCAGCTTCTACATCCTCCACAGCTCCCAGAAGAGACTCAGGACACCACAGACTCCAAAAGCAGACGTCAGGTTAAGCAAAACACAGCCACAGGAAGCAGATGCACGTTACAAAAGCAAGGTGTGAGGTTCCCCAGAGAGAGGTGTGTGCTGATGTAACCATGGTTTTTAATCTCTGTAGATACACTCTCTGTACCTGTGCACAGCTTGTACGGTATGTTCAAAAGAAACGTGATAATAGCTAACAGATGGGTTCTTTCTGGTGCTTTCTTATCAAGTACCTTTGACTTTGCAGCTTTCCAGAACAGAGAGCATCATGGATGTTTAAGGCCAGCAGCTTGATTTATAGGCTTAGCAGAATGAACCTTGTCAAATATTACTACCAATCATTTCCATCATAACATACACCTGGACAGGCCGTGGTACACAGATGGCTTATTTGTTTAACACACTGAAACCTCCACGTGTCATCTTTCTCCTAGGCCTGGGAATAGTCATTGCAGCTATCATTCAGCTAGCTGCCGTAAACATAGCCGTCACCCTCTGATTTCTTCGGGACTACTTTCGCACGCTAAAGTAGATTCATATCACTCATTTGTCTTGGAAAAACAGAAAAGACTCTGTCTACCACTGGCCTGACACCCGTGTGGTCTCTCATAAAAGCCGATACCCAAGTTCAATCCAGGAACCTGCAATCTTTACATGCAATCATTACAGTCCTCCTGGGTATATGAATGTGCAAGTGTTTGCTCCACAAGACAGCCAGGAGCCAAGGTGCAATCAAGACTCTGACTGGTCCCGAAGGACTGGCCTGTGAGTCATCTTCCTTTCTTCCCCAACAGACACAGACACAGAGGAACTCGAAAACATTTTGTCTCCTGAAGTGTATCATTTCATTAAATTACCATACGGTGCTTTCACTCTCGGGTTTTATAGAACTGGCATAGCTCAGGGAGGTTGGACGAATCTCAGAAAGCACCTAACATACAGAGGCCCCGATGAAGAGCTCAGAACCTCTTAAGGAAATGGAGTAGGCAGAACTGTCCTCATGAGTGACCTGCCTGGGAAACTGGAGCTGATGGAACTTAAACAGCACCCTGGCTCCAAGTAATGACACCATCTTTTGTTCACAGGTTCATTTTCCTGTCTAAATCCTGTCACCTGCTTCTTCCCTAGGGGCTGAGCTAATCGGTGATTGTTACCTCTCTCCACTGAGTCCATCTGGCTCACTGAGCTTTATCTCACCACGAGTAGCCAGTCAAATGACCGGAAGAACAGCATGAGGCGGTCTCATTTCCATAAGATCAACACCCTCTACTTATGAAAGAACCCATTAGCTTCCCATTCACTGGAGGTGTCAACTATAAGACAGGACATACAAATACCACCTGATCTGAGCTGGTCTTGGTCAGCTTGTTTCAAGTTAAATACATAAGACCCCAGTCTTCTTCCCTTAAGGACCTTCCTTTCTTAAGCTTCACGACCTCAAGGGAGACAAATCATTTAGTCTCCTGTGAAGTAAAACTGCATTCACCGCCATAGAGTAAGAGTGGATAGATCATCCCTCCTCCCTGGTGATTCCTGCTGAAGTTTTCAAGAAGCAGGAGGTTGTGGCAGATTGCCAGTGCTCCTCCCTCACTAACCTGTAGCTAGAACAGGCTTTGCTGAACCGTACTTTTGCACAAGCTACAGCCATTTTCCTGCCTTGGAATCCTGGTTCTGCTACACTATCTGTATGATCATGGGGAAGTTCACTGATCTCTACCCACCTGTCCTCGCATCTGTAATATGGACACAAAAACAGTGGCCATGGGCTAGGGAGATGCCAGTGGGTAAGGTGCCTGCCATATAAGCATGAGGAGTTTGCACCTGTGTGAAAGCCAGGTTTTGTGTTCTGTATCTGTAACGCCAATATTACTGGGTAAGGGGAGCAGAAACAGGCAGATCCCTAAAACTCACTGGCTGGCCAGCCCAGCCTAGACAAGTTGATGAGTTCCAAAGTCAGTGAGAGACTCAGATTCAAAACAATAGGGTAGAAGGTGATCAAGGGATGCACCTGGAGTTGATCTCTGCATCCCCAAATATGCAATGCACCCACATTAATATACACACACTCAAAAACAAGCTCATACACACACACACAAGATTAACCATGACACCACCTATTACACTTTGTTTATCAACAAAAACACCTAATGTCAGCCTCTGGCCTCCCCAGAAACGTGAGTGCGCACACACACCCATACATACACACACAAATAATACCTACCTTGTGAGATAAGTGTAAGAATACATTTACTTAATATATAAGTAAAATAATAATATTATATTCTACAGATATATGTATTATATTCTAGTATGTTCAAGAGATATTTCTGAGGAAACCAAAGACTGCAATAAAGTAAGACTGAAAATACTTGATCCTGACATAGTGATCCAGTCTACAAAGGCAGCAATTATATACCACCATGAAAGACAAAACAAAGTAGGGCATAATCTTTTCAGGGAACTTCCCTGACTTGAATGGCATTGTCCCTTTGGCATGTGGTAGGACATCCTTTTGCACTGACTTCAAATACGACCTCATCTATGTTGATGTCCTTTTCTTTCTTTCTCTTTTTAAATTAATTTTTATTTTTTTATATTAATTACAGTTTATTCATTTTGTATCCCAGCTGTGGCCCCTCCCTCATTCCCTCCCAATCCCACCGTTCCTCCTCATCTCCTCCCATGCCCCTCTTCAAGTCCACTGATAGGGGAGGTCCTCCTCCCCTTCCATCTGACCCTAGCCTATCAGGTGGCATCAGGACTGGCTGCATTGTCTTCCTCTGTGGCCTGACAAGGCTGCTCCCCGCTCAGGGAGAGGTAAGTTGATATCCTTTTCTTAAATTCTAACAAACACTTGGCTCCTGTTTGCAAGAAAATATAGAATTACAGTGCAATGGCCTGTGTTCTCTGGAGCTTTGTATTGCTTCTATTTATGAAAATTTAAAAAAATAATCTACTTTTAAAAAGAAAAAAAAAAACATTTGCTATGTTCCCAGCCTAGAGTTTCCACCACGCTGGGACTCTTTATACTGTCAAATTCTAGCTTAACAAATAAGCCATAACATATATTTATCAAGCTCCAAGTATCACACTAGATCTGCAAAAGTAATTATGGAATTATGTTGAATCATCTGCAAACACACGACGACAGTGACACAATAGTGATGGTATTGTTGGTTGTAGTTGAGTGACCTCATGTGCAGCAATATAATCCAGATGGAGCTGCAGTTTATCTAGCTTGTTTCTGATGTTTTACTCAGACCAATCTGTAAAAGTCTCTTCCCTGACCCCTGCGTGTGTGTGTCTGTGTGTGTGTGTACACACACAAACATTGTATTAATTTTTCCATGTAGATTCCTGGTGTCAGGCTGGCCTGGAAGTTTGCAAGGTCCATGTAGGGAGAGAAGCAGAAGGGGGGTGTAGGCAAAGCTGAAGGAAGCTGAGCGACTGTGAGGCCTGGAAACCACTCGTCTGTCCTTCATTCTTAAAAACAAGATTCTCACAGAGGCCATCAAATAGACAGTTTACTATAATCCTATTGATAGTTTGTTTGGCTGGCTGGTTGGTTAGTTTTGGAGCTGCTCTGTCTTGCTTTGTTTTGTTTTATTTGAGATGGGCTCTCTCTATATAGCACAGTCTGGACTCAAGCTCAAAGCAATTCTGCCTCTGGCCTCTGGGGTGCTACAATTACAGCTGTGTGCCACAACACTCAGCTAGTTTTAACTTTGGATTTAACTCCATCTAGTTCTTCCATTGCTATAAAACCTCAAGGACTAAATGAAGCTTCATCTGGCCTGGTTTTGGTCGTAAGTGCCCTGGGAAGGCTGGGTACAGCAGAGCCTGGGGATTTGTTTTAGAGCCAGGGGAGCTATTTGCAGCAATAACCAAGAGATGGGGGATACAGAAGGAGAGAAAGACAACATGTAGGAACACTAGAAGCTTGCTTATATGGGGGTGGGAAGGTTGGGGAGGAGGGGTAGAGACAACTCACCAACTTGGGGAGCACTAACAGCCACTGGAGAACCGCTTCCGGTGCCCTTGTAGCAATATGGCTGTTTTCCATCTCTGCAGGGCAGGTCTCTGTGAATTAGCTGAACACCACTTGATATAACATGGGAAACCCCACTTAAAACACGCATTAGCTAATTAATATGCCCCATGGCTCCGGATTAGCCGCTGTACAAAGGACACTTTGTGTCTTTACATGCCAAGTATCTTTCAAGAGAACAAAGAACAACAGATTGCTCCTTCAAATTCAATTCATATACAAAATGTTTATTCTAGAAATAACTTAGAGCCAGGTATGGTGATACACACCTGTAATCCTGGCACTCAGGCAAGTTCTCACCAGTTTTGAGAGAATGGTCCAAAGTGGGACCAGTCTAAATGGACATTATGTCCAAAAGCTTGTTACATTCTGAAAGTGTGAATGTATAAGGTAATATCTAGGAACACAATTTCATTGGTGTTCGTAATGAACATTTGGAGCAAATTCTTTTAGAAAATGTATTATCAATGTCCATTGAGCACTGGAGGGGAAAAACCCTATTTCTAACAAAGTGACTTCTATTTGTCCTTTGTTTACATTAAAGAGAACAAAAAAAAATCCATTTTATCAACAGCTCAACACTGCTTTGCAAACATTTTGCATCAAAACAAAAAAAAATACTGTGGGTCTGTCTTTCTCATGTGTTGTTTTTTTATGGCAAATGACACTTTTGAGGACAATTTTCATCACTGGTCTTCATTCATCTGTCCCACACCTCTCCTTCAAACCCAGCCTCACAGCCAGCGGGAGGACATGTGACTGTTACTGCACAGTTAACAGCAGGACATTAGCTGCCCTGAAGAAGTCTGCAGGACCTGAGCAGAGGAGGCACTGGAGTCAAACACAGCAGGTATTAAACCTCCCGTCTTCCAGCAAGGCGACTTGGCAACAACCATCTCTCTAACCTTAATTTTCTCCATCTGAAGAATGAGATTATGTTGGTATCGTTTTCTTAGAGCTCTTGTGAGGATAAAACTAGGTAACACACATCAAGAATTCAGCGAGGATCCTTGCTAAGACTGTGAAAATCCACAAAGTCCCTCCCTTACCCCACAGTTCCCACTCTGGATCCGGAGCCTTCTTCTGTGCTAGCTAAACAGGTCTCCGTTTCCTTCATGAGGATGGCGAGAAGAGCGCTCAGAATGTCCCTCCAGCATTGGTGAGGACCTGGGGTGTAGGAAGTAGACATTGGGGTCCACGGATTCAAGAGCCAAGTTTTCAGTGGTGTTTCCCGAGTATAAACCCGTCAACCTGGGGCAAGATTGTTCAGCTCCAACCCTCAACTTCTCTTCTGTAAGATGTCATTGCAAATGCTCACTTCACAGGGAGCTGCGCTGGTTAGGCTGCTAATGCACGTAAAAACTGCCTTGAGCAGGAGTGCTGTGCAGAACACAGGCTCAGTAGAGTATCAACTGGACCTGCGCATGAATCAAACATCGCCTGCCAGCCTCACTTTCCCAGAATTTAATAGCAACTTAATTATCTGATGCCATTTATTAAATTCATGGGATAGATGACTATTCATTGACATGACAAATGTTCTTGATCCGTTATTTAGTAAAAAGTATTTTACATCCTTTTTTTTTTTTTTTTAAGCTGCGCACACTCATAACAAGAGGAAAAGGTCTGTTAGGATTTTGGCAAAATGTTAACGGTGATTGTCTGTCACTTTTGGCTGTGTGAGGGAAGAGTTTCTCTGGTTTCCATATTCTGCATTAAACATGCATCTTTTTCTACTTAGAGCCAGAAAATAGATATAAAAATTTAAAGGCAACTATAGTAATAAAATGTATGGTCTGGTGAGTTTTAAGTGAATAAAAGTCTGACAAAGGATGCAGAGCTTGAGGCACAGCAGGAAATGTACTCAGAGTAAGGATCAGTCAGGACGCGCGGGACGGGGGTGGAGGCTCAGGAAATCGGGGTCAGAGAAAGGACAAGCTTTAAGTCAGAGCTGAGACTCCCTAGGAAGGAGTCTGTCCTCTACCAGGCATGTGCTGGGATTGAAAGACGTGGGGCCACGGCTGGGCCAGGCAGGCCACAGGCAATCAAAGTTCACGGGAAATCCTCTGGGTTTCTGAGAGGCATTGAACCATCCTTTTCTTTCTGTCTCAGATCCACAGAAAGGTTGATTTACGCGCTGGCTTATGAAAGCTAAGGGACACCCTAGCTGGACCCTTTCTCCTGTGACTTTCAAGGAGACTTTGACTTGCCTGAGCCTGATTTACTTTCTTCCAGTGAGCAATAAACCGAAAGCTGTCACCACTAGGTGGCATGCCCCAAATACTATTTAACTTTGAAACTGGCAGAAAAGTTGGCTGGGAAACCTTCTGACAACCTAGGCATCGAAAGCATTGTGACTGGAAGCCAGATGACTACCGAAGGCTTTCGGTTTCTTCCTGTTAAAGACGAAGGGCACCAAGGAGAGCCACACCGTCACCGCCCTACACCCCGCCCTGACCCCAGCAAATGCTCCTCTCTAAGAGGGATATAAGTCTGCTCCTCAAAGGGACCTTGGAGATTCTCCTCAAGAGACCTGTCCTTGCCTCTCAGTGCCTATAACCAAAAATCTCTTTTGCTAATCAAAATAAATGTCTTCTATAATACTACCCAAAGGAAAAAAAAAATAGATCTTTGGTGTCATGGAAGGATAGCATCTGGTCATAGACGTTAAGTTAGTTGAAATATAATGAGAAGGATCCCTGTCTAGGGTCTATTGTATTTGAAGGACAAGAACGATACCTAGACCAAAAAGTCAATCCTGACCTCAATGTCTCTTCTAAACACCACTGCTACTACTAAGACTTTTGTACTGAGCTAGAGCTAGCTGTGATTTGAACCTTATATGGATTTGTTTATTAATAACATTCTCTTCACCTATAGTTCCATGCTTTGGATCATCCTATAAAAATGGGTTTTGGGCCCAGGCGTGGTGAGACACATCTGTAACTACCTCAGTCCTCAGAGCCGCGGTTCCTAACCCTCCTAACGTTGCGACCCTTTAACAGTTCCTCATGTTGTGGTGACCCCCAGACATAAAATCATTTCTTTGCTGCTTCATATCTGTGATGTTGCTGCTGTTATGAATCGTAACATAAATGTGATATGCAGAATATCTGATATGTGACCTCTGTGCAAGAGTTATTGGACCCCCTCAAAGGGGTGGCAACCCACAGGTGATAATACCTACTCAGCAATGATGCTATCCCATTCAATGAGGTAAGGTATGTGAAAAACACATGGTGGTGCAGGTAGCAGGCACAACGTTGGTAATCATAGGTTTGTAGCAGCTTATGAACTGTTTTAGCAGTAGGTGACTTCCCTAGGGCGCCGACTTTCATTAACTTGCTTTGTCTTCTGATGTGTTCTGGCTTCTCGGCTGCTTGCTCACTAACTCTTATTTAAGTTCAGGTGACAAATGTTTCCCCAGAAGCGCCTCCGGGTTTGTGCAGATATTCAAACAGAATTTCTGCATCCATGGTTCTAAGTCATTGTAGCAATACAGTGAACTCAATCCAGGTCCTCTACTCCCTAGACATTGTATGTCTTCTATTAATTTACAATAAAAATGTATGAGGCTAGCGCAATAATTTCTTAAGATTGCTGAAACAATTCTAATTAGCTAGTCGGAGACTAAGACAGACCTACTCAATCAATCAAATAATTGTTGCCCATCAATTTGGGACCAATAGGGTTGGGTTACCCACCGGCAATAAAGAGGTGAGCCACAAAGATACAGCAAGTAAACAGACAGTGCTTAAATTCTTATGGATGCAAAGGTAGATGTGTGCATGCTCATACACAGAGAGAGACAGAGAGAGAGAGAGAGAGAGAGAGAGAGGAGGGAAGGAGACACAGGGAGGGAGGGAGAGACAGGAGAGGGGGAGAGAAGGAAGAAGAAACACACAGACAGAAAGAGAGAGGAAGAGACTGAGAGAGACAGAAATAGAGAAACAGAGAGAGGGAGGAAAGGAGAGAGGGAGAGAGAAAGAACAAAAATCTCTAGGAACACATCTCATTGTGATTGCCTCTGGAACACAAGCATTATTTTACTTTTTCAAACTGTTTGAGTTACCACTGCATGCTTTACCATTAAACAAGTAAATAAATGTTAAAAAATTTACATAAACCAACAAATAGCATGGTTTGTTTATACCTACACTTCATAGTAACTGTGAAATCTTTATACTTACCTCTTCACTTAGGAAGAAAATTAAATCATTCACTTCAATACAAGACTGTCATTGCTCCCCAGCCATTAATTACTCCTAATTTCCCTCATACATACATAATAACAGCTATACAATCAATCAAACAGTCCACGTGCCATGGTGATAGCCTGTTAAAATGCTTTGCTAAAAGAATTTGATAGTTGAGGGGTTATCAGGATCCTGCCATCTGGCTGAGTAACCATTTCCAAAGCTGGTGAGCAAAATCTGCAGCCAGGCAGCCGAGCGGCCCAGCATTCCCATCCATCAGCAGTGTGTCTCACTAAGCAATGACTGTCCTCTCTGAAGCTCATTGCTAGGTGCCGGACTCCAGAGAGCAATATGCCCTTCAGCTTTAACCTTGCCAAGGAAGGAATCCATCAGTCTATCAGCAAGCATTTATTAATCATCTCCCACATTCAAGGTACCATGATAAATTCTTCAGAGCATGCCGAGAAATAGAAGAGGTGGCTTCTAACCCATAAGAGTTTATTGTCTAGTTGGAGAGATGGAATACATAACAACGCAAAAGGCAGAATTATACAAGGCAAGAGATTGAAAGTGGCACATTCAGATGTGAAGGCGGAAGGGAACTAACATTTATCAAGTGCCTGTATGTGGTGTGGGACACCTCTCATATACGCCTCACTCAATCATCCTGCCAGCCCCACTCTTAACTCCATTTTATAGACCCAGACATTAGGGAGGTTGCATAGAATCACATGGACAGGTAATGGCAGGACCATTAAAACCTCCATCAGTCTGATTTCAAGGCTCTGCTCTACTGACTTGGAAGTGTAGCCTTTCTCAGGATCTATCACACCGCCCACTGAAAATTAATGTTCTAAGAATTATCTGAAAAGACTTGCCACAGAGGAATAACGTGCAGCATCCATGTGTGGAATGTAGAATTTGAGGAACCTTAGAAAAGGTTGAAAAATACCAGGATGGGAAGAACGCTATGCAGTGGAAGAGGGTATGGTCCTTCTGCTTGCAAAGAAGCGTCTGCATGATGGAGCAGAGATGGAGAAGCTCAAGATGGTATAAAGAGTGACTCATGTTGTGCCCAATCCTTTTGCAGCATGATCCTTGAAGTAAAGAAATGTTTTGGGGACCAGCCATCTATGAATCAGTGAGTCATTCTTAAGAAGCAGCCATCCCTAGCATGGGACTGACATAGGCCTAAGTATCCCAAAACCTTACATCACCCCTTAGTGATGCTGGGTGTTTGTCAGATTTATCATCCAAGTCAGTTACAAGCAATCAGGATGGATGGAAGACGGATGGGTGGGTGGATAACTGGATGGATGATGGATGGATGGATGGATGGATGGATGGATGGGTGGGTGGACAGGTGATGGATGATGGATGGATGGATGGATGGATGGATAGATGGAGAGATGAATAGATGAATAAATGTATAGATAGGTGGGTGGGTGGATGGACAGACAGACAGGTGGGCAGATTTTGGAGCAGAATCCAATAGTAATTTAAAAATATATATACAAGGCTCTCATTGCAATGCCTTGCTTGTCATGGGTGGTGCTGTGAAATATGACAGGCAAAGTGTAAGCTGCTTCCCTTTGCCACTTCATTCCTTATCCCACACCCCACACCTGACCCATTAGCAGATCCTATTGTTCCTACCTAGGAAATGTACCCATTTCTAACCACCCTGTGGTTACAACACCCTGTGCCGTTTCAGCACCGCTTCCCCATGGCGTTGCCATGACCTCTTCACTGACCTCTTCTTCCCCGGCCTCCCAGAGTCGATTCTCAACAGTATCCAGAGTACTCAGGTGAAAGCACACACCAGAGCGTGCTATGCTCTGACCTCAACCCCCTCCGGGAAGTCCTCTCCCACTCACTGTCACAAATGTCCCACAGATCTTACCCACCATTTCCTCTGACCCTATGCTCTCACCATTCCCCAACCACACTCATTTCTTTCCCTCTTCTATGTAAGGCACCTCCCTCCCTCCCCTTCCTCCTCCTGTGGCAACTGGGCTTTCTACTTCTGTCCTCTGGGGTGCCCTCCCTCAGAGAGTCACATGATGCTCCCCCTCTCTCTCCCTTCCAGGTCGCAACTCAGATGCTGCTTTTCAGTGAGGCTGTTCCCAGCCTCCTTGTGGTGTGCCCACCCTGCCCTGCCCTCTCTCCTGTGTGCTGCACTTGGCTACTGCCCACCTCCTTCCACTGAAATAGCCATTGCATGAGGGTAGAGACTGTGTTTCCTTCGCTGCCAGCACCCTAACTGGCGCTGGAGGCAAAGGGGATACTCAGAAGGAGAAGGTGGAGAAGGAGAAGAAATGAGCAGATCTATCTTTGGCTCAAAGATTTTTTTTTTCTTTTTTGCTTGTTAGTTGTTTTATGTTGTTGAGGTTTTTGCTATTGTAGGGTTTTTGTTTGTTTGTTTGTTTGTTTTTGTGTTTTGGACTTTGTTAAGGACAGATGAAGCAAAACTACCTAAGAGAAAAAAACAGGAAAAAAAAGTAAGCTGCAAAATTTCAATAATATTATCTCACTTTTTAAAAATTATGTTGTGGTCAGCAAGATGGCTTAGCAGGTATTGCCACCAATACCTGTCTGGAAAAACAAAACAAACAAAAATCCCAATAAAGGAAGCAAAACAAAAATATTGTTCAGCGGTGTGTTTTCTATTGACCTTTTCCCAAGTTTGTTTCACCTCCCACGGAATGGTTTTCTTTGTATTTGAAACCTGGGTCGTCTGAGGGTCTTTTTTTCTCGGTTTTCACCGAAACCGATGTCTGAGCTGTACGTACAACTCTGGGCTACATTTTTAAGGTTTGTTCCAACTCATGGTTATAAAATAAGAAACATTGCATTAGAAGATGGCCACTGTCCCGACTTAGGGGCCCAAATGTATGTCCCACACATTCTTAAGATTCCTATCTCAGTGATTTCCACATCACAGCCTAACAGCAGGATGCAATTGCCCCTTGCCAAGCTGCAGCCCAACAGAGCTGCTGTGTCCTGCTGCAGTTTCACAAATACAGTCCCCTTCTGCTGGGCGTGGATGGAGGATTCTCAGGAGCTGAAATGACTCCACCCCGTGCGGAAAGGACATAGCACGCAGGGCCTGCCCGCCCCCCGCCCCCCGCCCTCCGCCCCCGCCCCCGCCTCGTGCCCTGGCCCATGTTTGTTGTTCAATTGGGCAATGTGGACAGCGGTTCACAAGGCAACACATCCTCCACCCCTTACCATGTGAGCCGAGCAGCTGGCTGAGGAGGGATGCTCCTCTTCTCAGTGACCACGCCCTTTCCTAGGCTGGGCAGCACAGGAAGTCCCAGCGGGAGGAGGCATTGAGCTGTGGGAACCGCACGGTACGGGCTGACAAAGATCTGCTCCACCCCTCACCCAAGAGACTGCTCAGAACATGTTTTCTTCTTCCTGCCTGAGCGGCTCGACTGATGTGTACACTCACGTTTTCATGCTGATGGTGGTCGGGAGTAGGAGTTACAGACTCAAGGCCCACACTGCGCACTAGGAACCTTGTGAGACAGCGCATGTTCGGCACGAGTCCTGAAAGTGGAAATAATCTACAAAGTAGCCACTATCTCCGCTCCACACAAGCGCGGTTTTCAATGGTGACAGTGACAGCCACGTACGCGGTTTCCACTTGATTGCTGGTGGAGAGTACAGCCTCGCTAAAACTTCTCCTTCCGAGGCAATTTAAAAACATGTATTGAAAACCTTATAGGAGCCAGGTGCGGTGGCGCACACTAATCCAGCACTCGGGAGGCAGAGGGATGAATCTCTGTGAGTTTGAGGCCAACCTGGTCTACAAAGAGAGTCCAGGACAGCCAAGGCTATGACGCAGAGAAACCTTGTCTGGAAAAACAAAACAAAATGAGACAAGAAAAGTCTCACACTGGGCTACTGCGTGAGTTCAAGACTACCTTGAAGAACTTAATGAGCCACTGCCTCAGAATAAAAGTTCGGGGGACAGCTCAATAACAAATCACTTCTCTGCCACGTGAAAGGCCCAAGCTGCAGGTCCCAGTCCCCACCCCCAAAACAGCATTCCTGGCCAAGCCCAAAGAAAGCCCAATGCATCATCTGTAAAAACACATATTCACACATGAAATGTGCTTGTGTGCATAAGATACATGTTTATATGTGTGCAAAAAGAGGGAGAAGCATTTGTCCTTTGTCCTGAGGGACCCTCTTCAGTTGTCCTCTCTTCCTGCACTGTCCTTCCCTGTCCTGCTCTGGCCCCTGGCTCCTTTTTTTGTTCCCAGGCAGTAACCTCCTCTTCCCAAATAGTCTCTGTCCTTAAGGCTCATCCCCATATACCCTTAGCTCACTACATTTGCCTCATCTCTTTTACATCCTTGCTGTGTTGACAGTTCTTTCATCAAAATATCTTCTCTCTGCATCCTGGTCTTCCAGGCCCCCAACACATATCCAAGTATTTACTAGAAATGCTCATGCAGGCATGACACCTTAACTCAGCCTCCCATCACCTTCCTCACCCCACATGCACAAACACCACTCATCTGCTTCCTTCTCACTGTACCCCACCTCAGTAAATGGATTGTCATTTCACCAGACGTGGTACAGAAGCCAGGATGCAATCCTTTCTTGGCTTCCTTCCCTTACAGTTTACAGCCAATCCATTATAAGTCTCGTAGTCTCCACATTTAAAAAAGCCATCAAATCTACCTTTGTGTCAGCCTCTCCGCACTTGACCTCTTCATGAGTTTCCAAAATGGTCCTCCTGAAGGCAGTGTCTGATCATAACCCACTCTACACAGCAGCTGATTCCCCAGCTTAAAAATAAGTAGAGAAATAAATCCGATCAAAAGGCTTGAAACCTCCGACCGCCGTGCTAAGTTATGTAAGAGTGATGAGATGATGCACTGTTTTTATTTTATTCTAGATACTTCTCTGGGATTGGTCAGATACCTAACAATAAATGCATCTCACTTCTGCCAGTTTTTAAAAATATTGAAATGGTTTAAAAGAAATTAAGGTAGAGTTTTTAGCTTGGGATATAAGACATTTGTATTCAATGAGTCAGCACTGACAAAGTAATGTCCAATAAGCTAAACAGATGAGTAAGTTTCAAACTTCCAGAAGCCATTGCAGGGAACAAGGAAGGAATGTCCCAAACCAAGGAAGCAAACACAGGGCACTGTAAAGCCACTTGGGCCTCATCTTGGTCTACTGAGCTGGGATGTAGTCTCAGACCCTTCTTGACAGAGGCAAAGACACTATCATTCAGTTAGAATTAGCACTTAAAAGGAAACATAGTTTGTCCTCTCTAGTAAGTATTCTGTGTAAAGGTTGCAAAGCCAAGTGATTGCACTCCTTTTTAAAAATAAACATAATGGGTATTTTTATCCCATTATTAATGGAACAAAGATTAAAGTGGCAGAGTGCTTGTCACCTCTTTGCCACACTCCTTGTGATCCCTACAGAACCACACACCACAGTGGACTCAGGATTAGCCCAGGACCTGGAAAGAGAAGGTCAAAGGCACAGAGAAATGTGTTACTGTCGACAACTTTGAAAATAAATAATGGGGAAATAGATGAAGTCCCCAAGTTTCATAACAAAAGCCATTATGCTCCTCAAGGGCAGGGCTTCCGGAGGCCAAACATGTTTGCAGGTTACCATAACAACCACAGACCATCATCTTCTCTCTGACCTATTCTGAAGTAGCTTTTACTAGGCCGTAAACAACAGATCACTCAACTGGCTTTAGCATCTCCTTGCACTTTTCTGCTTTTTCATCTGTGGTTGCACACAGGACTGGTGTCCAGGAAAAAGGAAGTGTCCACGTAACTGCTACAAAGAGAGCACACATCCCCACTGCCACGCCATCTCTTTGAAGTTGCCTCTCCCCAGCTACTCAGTAGTTCTGAAGCTGTCTTAGTCTGGGTTCCTAATGCAGTGACATGACACCATGACCAAAAGCAAGTTGGGAAGGAGAGGGTTTGTTTGGCTTACACTTCCACACCACTGTTCACCATTGAAGGAAGTCAGGACAGGAACTCAAACAAGGCTGGAATTTGGAGGCAGGAGCTGATGCAGAGGCCATGGAGGAGTGCTGCTTACTGGCTTGCTTCCGTGGCTTGCTCTGCTTGTTTTCTTAGAGAATCCAGGTATGGTACCACCCAAAATGTGCTGGACCCTACGCCATCAATCACTAATTAAGAAAATGCCTTACAGCGGATTTGTTTGTTTTGTTTTGTTGTTTTTCAAGTCAGGGTTTCTCTGTATAGCCTTGGCTGTCCTGGACTCGCTTTGTAGAGCAGGTTATCCTCAAACTCACAGAGATGTGCCTGCCTTTGTCTCCCTGAGAGATGAAATTACAGGTGTGTGCCATTGCACCCAGCTACAGCTGGATCTTAAGGAGGCATTTTCTCAACTGAGGTCATCTCCTCTCGGACTTTAGCTGCGCCAAGCTGTCATAAAACTATCCAGCACGGATGCCATCAAAAACAATGGGAAAACCAGTCCCTGGAAGTTTACTGGTGGAAGTAAGGAGGGACACCCCCCATTTCCAGAAGAATCAATGTGTCACTTTAAAATGTAAAGAGACATCTGATAGGGAGAAGGCTCTTTCCATAACACCCAAAGAGAAAGCCCTCTTCTCTACCCTATGGCATCACTACCCCAGTCTTAAGAGCTCTGGCCCCAGGTACAAAGCTCTGTTGCAATCTGCTTCCAGAATGCATAGCCAAGCCTCCCTGTTGACAGGTGAGACTCTAAGACTTTCCATGTGTTCAGTGAAAGTAACTAAGGAATGGTGCCTGTTGTTCTTGAAAGAATGATGAGCTGAACACAGGGATGAGAACGCAGCACTGACCCTTCCCCTATTAATTACATGTATAGACTACCATTCAGGATAATGGCCATTGTAGAGTTCACTGTGCCAGTGTGGCATAAACACAGCATTACCAGGGAGTAACTTTGGTACCAAACAGAGATGTTGGAGAAGGAAAGCAAGTGGAGAGAAACAAAGTATCATTTAGCTGAATCAAAGAACTAGTACATTAGTAAATGACTCATGGGGTCAGCCTAATTGCGGTGTAACTGAGTAACCATCTAGGGTTCTATTCCACAGGTGCCAAATTAAGTCTGTTGTTACTTTAACACAATGGAGGACACTATGAAAGATCAGGACCACTGGCTCAGGGAGAGGGGATCAATGTCTGTTCTCCTTCTGGGTTGTTGCCTCCCATCTCCACTCTGTGTTACTCTGTTGTTTTGGTTAGGGTTTCCATTGCTGTGATAAAACACCATGAGTAAAGTCAACTTGTGAGGAAAAGGGTTTATTTTAGCTTACAGTTCCACATCATCGTCCATCATCTAGAGTAATCAGGGCAGGAAGCCAGAGGCAGGAGCTGTTGCAGAGGCTAGAGAGGGTGCTGCTTACTGGCTTACCCTCCTGGCTTCCTCAGCTTGCTTCCTTACTGCAACCAGGACCACCGCCCCAGAGGTTACGCAGCCCGCAGTGAGCTGGGACTTCGCACATCAATCATTAATCAAGAAAATTCATCATAGGCTTGGCCACAGGTTTTTAGAGTAGGGGGTGTTTTCTCAGTTCAGGGTACTTCTTGCCCAAAGGTTTTAGTTTGTGTCAAATTGACATAAAGGTAGCCAGCACTCCTGTGTTATTTACACACCTTCTGGCTCTATGGATCTGTGAGTTTCCCAGTTTGCTCAGGGCCCAGGAGCAGGTGGAAGGAAACGGGTTCCTCCAGATCAGATAAGTTTCTGAATCCAAGGCTGATTTACAAATGTTAGCATCCTGACTGGTGGAGAAGCCAAGGTCAAAGGGAGGGTCCAGGCAGGGTAACAAGAAGGAAGCTGTCCGCAATGAAATAGTCAGAGCTCAGAAGAGGCAGCTGTGGGGGTAGAGGAAGCTGGGGTCACTTGCAGGGGCTGCCGACAATGGGCTTTGAAACTGCCAGGGTCAGAAGCCAGAAGGAAGGGAACTCCCCAGAGCTGGCTTCTGATCTCAAGGGCCTGGGACCTGACCACTTGCCTTTGATCAGCTAGGACCCATGAGGGGGAGGGGGGGCTCTGCTGCTCTTTTGGAGGATGAGCCTTCATAGTGAGCCTCTCCTCTGGACCTCAGACAGATCTGAGAAAAATCATCCAGGCTATCCTAAATCCATATCAGCAAGCCAAAAGCAGAGCTCCAGGGAATCCCCGACTTTACACTTGAGGGCAGATCCCAATCTGCCAAGTCTGGGTTGAATTCATTATGGTTCTGAAACAGCGACTCAGGACTCCCTTCAGGAATGAGTCCCCATCTGGTTGTAAGGGAATGAGTCCCCATCTGGTTGTCCAGAGGACGCTGCCTAAAAAGCTAGGGAAGCGCACAGTGCACCTAAGGAAGCACTGTGTGGCATGCTTGCTTTCTGTTCTTACTGCCTTTTTGTTCCTTTTTCCACAGTGGTCCCTGAGCTGTGGCAGGGGTGGGGGACAGATGTGCCTTTGTGAGTGTGTGTGTATGTGTGTGTGGCAGAGCACTCCACTGACTTATTCTCTGCATTTTGAGCAGTTGTGAGTTTTTATATTAATCACTACCCAGTGCACACAAACTTCTTTGATGAGGTCTGAAAAGTGCCTTAATCTCTGGGTAGAGAGAGATAATATTATGTCCACTCAGCAGAATATCAGTAATACAGTTCACTTCTGTGGCCTGTGAGCTCCTCAGTCATGGGCTTTTTTTCCCTCTCTCTCTCTTTAAGATTTTATTTGTTTATTTATAAGTGCTTTATCTGCATGTGCACCTGCATGCCAGAAGAGGTCATTAGAGGGTACAGATGGTTGGGAGACACCATGTGGTTTCTAGGAATTGAACTCAGGACTTCTGGAAGAGCAGACAGTACTCTTTTTTCTTTTCTTTTCTTTTTTTTTCAATTTATGCCATGGCCCCCTCCCTCATCTCAAGTCTCATCAGGACTGGCTGCATTGTCTTTCTCCGTGGCCTGGCAAGGCTGTACCCTCCGCCCCCAGGAGGAGGTAATAGTACTCTTAACCTCTGAGCCAAAAGATCTTTTCCTTAATTTTTATTTTTTATATTAATTACAGTTTATTCACTTTGTATCACAGCCTTAGCCCCCTTCCCCCTCTCTTAATCCCACCCTCTCTCTTCTTCTCCTATGCCCCTCCCCAGTCCAATGATAGGGCAGGTTCTCCTCCCCTTCCATCTGACCCTAGTCTATCAGGTCTCATCAGGACTTGCTGCATTGTCTTCCTTTGTGGACTGGTAAGGATGCTCTCCCCTCAGGTGGAGGTGATCAACCTGTGATCAAAGAGCCAGCCCATGAGTTCATGTCAGAGATAGTCCCTGTTCCTATTATTGGGGAACCCTGTTGGACACTGAGCTGCCATGGGCTACATCTGAGCAGGGGTTCTAGGTTATCTTCATGCATGGTCCTTGTTTGGAGTATCAGTCTCAGAAAAGACCCTGTGCCCAGATTTTTTGGTTCTGTTGCTCTCCTTGTGGAGCTCCTGTTCCCTCCAGGTCTTTCTATCTCCCCCTTCTTTCCTAAAATTCCCTGCACTCTGCCCAAAGTTTAGCTATGAGTCTCAGCATATGTTTTGATACCCTGTTGGGTAGAGTCTTTCAGAGGCCCTCTGTGGTAGGCTCCTGTCCTGTTCCCTGTTCCCTGTTTTCTCCCTGTTCCAATGTCTGTCTCGTTTGCCTTTATGAATGAAGATTGAGCATCTCACCCAGAGTCCTCCTTCTTGTTTAGCTTCTTTAGGTGTACAGATTTGTTTATCCTGTATTATATGTCTAATATCCACTTATAAGTGAGCATATACCAGCCATATGTATTCTTAATCCCAGGCATGTGCCTCCTCCTATAGAATGGTCCTTAAGTCCAACCAGAAAGCAGCCAGTTACTCCCATAACATTCATGCCACTATTGAACCACCACGCTGATCGTCACTGCACTTAGTAGGGTGCACAGCTTGATAGCACGCTTTGTCAGTTTTCCCTCAGCAGTCTTCATAGCACCTTCCAGCAGTGTGAAAGCTAGCTAGCAGGAAGGAAGCTTCCTCATCAGCACCAAATTGTTTTCTCCGTGACCTGTGACTAATGTGTGTGGTGTGTTCAACAGCAGGGTCTTACTGTCAAGTTCTGGTAGGCAACCAAGAGCAATACTACCTAGTAAGTGTAAGGTCCCAAGATGGCAACTGGCTTGGGAGGCACCTGGTTCCTGAACCCACAAGAGAAAACCTGGGTCACAGGGAAAGGACAAGCCAAGAAATCAGAGTGCAAACTCTTCAGCCCACCCCTCTCCATACCCACACTGTTTTCATACTCTGACACTGCAGGGAGGTGCATTCTCTCACCCAATCAAGACAGAGTTTCAAACAACAACAACAAAAACTTACAATAAGAACAAAGTTTCCGGAAGCTCATTGTGAAATCCAAGCTCATTCCTGTGGCCTGAAAGACCTAGCAAACCTCACCCGGTGTCACTGTGCCTGTTCATCTCATTTCTGCCACTTAGGCTTTTTTTTTCTCATTTGCATACTTTGGAAATGCCACCCACATTCTCTTCTGCCTGGATCTCTGACCCAGGCACTTTTCACTCTTTCTTTCTGCACAGTTTCACACATACACCTCCCAAGACCTTCCATTCATATATTCAGACAACAAACACTCCCAAGACCTTCCATTCAGACATTCAGACAACAAACGCTCCCTGAGAAATGTTGCTTGTTGAACCTGTGGACCAGACACCACAGAGCACAACAAGAGGAGCAAGGCCCTGCCTTGGTGGAGAGACAGATAACAAGCAAAGACACGAGGAAAGAGTACACCTGTCTGTCAGGCAGGAGAGGGACTGATGGGAAAGGAGCTGCCACTCTATGTAAAGAGCTGCCCTGGGGTCTCTCTTTCAGTCCAAAATATTCATTACGGCACATGAATTTGCAACATCTGGATTTGCTTTTTGTTCTAATCTGTCTTCTCTACTTGAATGTTAAGAGCACAAAAGCAGGAAGTGTCTGGTGTCAGTATATCATTTATCCCTGGGCTAGTAAGTGCTGGGTAACTTTGTTGAATAAATGGAAGAGGGAAAAAGCAAAGAAGGAAGAAGGGAGAGTGAGGAATCAACGGAGGAAGAAAGAAAAGAAGGAGAGAGGGAGAAACAGAAGGAAGAGAAGAAGGAAGGAAGGAGACAGGTATGTAAAGACCAAGGAACTAAATAAAAGCAAGAGCAAAGGAATCACAGAGGCTGGAGAAAGTCATGCTGAGTGAGAAGATAGTGTCAGGGGAGGTTAGCCTGCAAGTGGGGGAGGGGGCTTGCACACATACAAGTGTGAATAGGTGTGTTGATCTAAGACTGGGAACCATGGGAGTAGGTGCCCTGGTCCACCTAGAGCATTTGAAATAGAGTTAACGCAGCAATCTTATAGTTGCCTGGACCCCTGAAAGGAGGAAACACTCACTCAGAGTGATTAAACATCCCATCCAAGGTTGTACCACCTGGCAGGGTGAGAACCATACACAAGAGCTGAGACACCACCCTCAAAAGGGAGTGAGGATGTGGCAGAGGTTGGCTCTGGGTGCTGGGAATGCCCCTGGGAGTGGATTGAGTGGCTGGGAATTAAGTGACTTTGGTTGAGGGCAAGCAAACTGAGCTGGTGGCTGCATAGGAACAACACTTTGGGAAGGCAGTTAAGCAGCCTGTACTAGGAACTTTAAACGCCTTAAGATTTTACTCGGGAAATTTTAAGAAAGGAGTTCAAAATATGAATAGTACCCAAAGATACTCAGAGACAGTAACTGCAAAATCAACATATCACAATAAGTGAAAACCAAGAAAAATCTCTCAATGTCCAGCAATAGAAGATAAATAAACTGGAGTACATCCAACTGATGAAACAGTGCTCAGTTACCAAAAAAAGTAAAATCTACAAAGACTGGGTAGAGTGTAAAGTGCTTCATGTATTGTTAAAGAGGATAAGGTAAGGATAAAACTTCATGTGGCATGGCCCACGACATACAGATGATTGATAATCATTGCTGAAAACACAACATGACTAAAGCAAAAGCTAAATGTGAATAATGGCTCCCTCTAACACGGCTGACAAACATCCTGTCATCAGTGTGACATGGACCAAGGGGCTGAGTGCTGAAGATGGAGCCGGGTCTTCTCCAAGAACCACCAAAGACACAGTATGATGAAACTCACAGAGGAGAAACCGGTGGATTCCCAAGGCACCTGGGGAGGACCTTCAAACTCCAATCACTCTGGGGAAAAGAAAAGGGACAGTCAGCGACAGCTTTTCGAGGAAAGAAGTGTCTCTAGATACTGAAGCTGTGTGGTGGGAAAATGAAGGGGTGGAAAACAAGGGTGGGGTGGGGGAGCAGAGGGCTGTCACACCATGAAACTGAAAGACCAGACCAAGCAGAGAGGTCTCTGAATCAACAGCCTGTGTGAAGAATCAAAGGAAATTCCGTTTGGCACTGGGGAGCTGGGATGGGCCTCAGAGGAACAGGAAACCGAAGAGACAAGCAGAGCCCCATTTGGACACTAGAAGCAACAGCAAGACTTTGAAGCTTGGCAGAGACCTGTGTTTTAGGAAGCTTTCCCAGCTGTGCAGCTGGTGCGAAGGGTGGCAAGTTGGAAAATCGTGTGAGAGTCCAGGAGAGAGCAATGGACCTGGTTCTGTGGAATGGGCAGTTTTTCACCCTTGTCTACTCCGAGTTTCCCAGCTTGGACAAGCCAGTGTTATTTTCATAACAGAACAAAAGAATAACGTGTGTTAAGGAAGATGAGCTTTACAGTGTTTTGCCTGAAAATCGCTCAGACCCTCTTGGGAGTGTCTGCTAAGCCTGTATCTGAAAGAGAAATCACACCCACATGCTGACCCGCAAGACCCTACAGCTCCCACAGCCGAGCACTGAGAAGATGCGTTTTCCACAGGCCAGAGACTCAAGGTGCATGGATGTGAGGAAGACTCCAGACATCAAACTGTGCCCCCACATTTGTATATACTCACATGAGCTCCCACAATACACATGCACAAACACACACATACTCGCACCTGTACCTGCACACTCACAAAATGGCAACAAAACTGAAACAAATTCAAGTCCGTGTTCCCCCTGTTTGGTGAGGGGGAGCTGCGCACTGTTCTGCTGTCTGCTGGTGTGGGTTGTTTAGAGAACATGGAGAAATCACTGAACATGTGATCTGCACGTGTTCTGAACATGTTCCTTGGTCTCTGAGTCCTATGAAGACCACATCTTCGTGAGAAGAACAGGGCGGCTTTCCAGTATCAATTTCATGTGAATACATGCACTTCTCCAAATGTAACTCAGCTTTCACCAGACCCCCAAACCATGCGAGGAGACCCCAACAACCTTTTTTTTCCCATGTCTGCAGCATCCGCAGGTGTTTCGTGTTCACACTCAAGCTGCTCAAGGTCTTGCTCTTCTCCTCCCCACAGCCCCAGCCTCAGCAGCTGCAGATCCTCACTGCAGAACCCAGTTTTCTTACTTAAGCCTGCGAGAATTCTACTTTCTTTCCTGGGGTAAAGATACAAAGACCCCTAAACTCTAACAATTGAGAGAGCAAACTCTTGCATGAAGAAAATGTCCCTCTCCCACTGGGCAGATGAGAGCTGGGCCAGTTCAGATGGAATATTCAGGCAGCTGTTAACAGGAGGTTGTGAAAGTGATTCATGAAGTCTGGGTTCACTCTCAGTAGCCGCTTCCTCGCCTGGGGCCCGAAACAGCATTGCTTTGAGATCTTTGTCTCAAACTCTGAGAGTTTCTTGGAACAAAGAACACCTGCATAACAAGGACAAATAAGTCCCAGTCCCTTTCTGCGTCCGCCTATGGACCGGATGGCTCTGGAGGGGCCCAACCCAGGCCCCTGGCTAGGCTAGAACAACGCGCAGCCATCTTGCCTCCTCCACATCCTCCCATCAGCTCCAAGCCTTGGAGCATAAACCTCTGCTGGGACCAAGCGCTTCAGTGAAGCTCTGTAAGGTCGTGGGACACAGGATGAGGAAAGTGCTCAAGTGAGGAGGTGAGATGGGAAAAGGGGGCTTCAAGAGGCTGAAGCAGGGGCTGGAGCGGTGTTCAAGAAGGCTTGTTGCTCTTGCAGAGGACCCAAGTTTTGTTCCCAGCACCCATGTGGTGGCTGATAACCACCTCTTATTCCAGTTCCGGGAAATCCCACATACTCTTCTGACCTCCGTGGGTATTAGGCAAGCGCACGGTACACAGACATGCAGGCAAGCAAAACACCACATACACATAAAAGATAGTAAGGGTCAAGAGGGGAGGGGGTCAGCATGCGATGAGGAGGGCACAGATGTACACCTCCTTTCCCAGCTTCTTGCTGCTGACCACATCTGCCAATCACCCTGTCCCTAGCAAGGCCACGGAGGACAGAAGAGACGCTGCCGGGAGCCACTCAGACAGGACCTTCTCAAGCACCAGGTCAGTCCCACCGGCGAACCTTTCCCAGAGCTTCTATCCCAGGATGCAAACTTCCTTAGCACGGCTCTGCCTTCCCGGTAGAGTTCCCCAAGACTGCTGAAGCCTGCCTTCACCCTCTGGTTGGGTGACTGGGGCCCCCATGGCTTGCACTGGAACGTAAATGTCCCATGGCAAACGCCAGGGTTTATCTCAGTAGCCGTAGCCCCCCCCCCCCACCAGCTGCACCCCCAGCAGCCCATTCTCACATTTTCCCTCTGGTAACACTTAAGGAGGCACCAGATGAGCCAAGCAGAGGTTCATGCTCTCTCGCTCTCTCTCCCCCTCCCTCCCACCTTCCTTTCTCCCCTCTTTCAGCCGGGGGCGCCCCTCTAGCTCTCCCCCCCAGCACTCTGCACTGTCCCCTTGTTCTTTGCTGAGTGTGTGTGGGGGGGGGGGTTGTTTCCACACTGCCACCGCCCTCCCCATTCCCCTTCCCCGTCATACTCCAGCTCACTCAGTTTAGCAGATCTGGCGAAGCTGGTTACCTGGCAGAAGCTGAGAGCTCAGCAAATATTTCTTGAATGAGAGAACGGGCTCGACCCTTGCAAATGAGATCTCAGGAAGAACAGAGGGAAATCCCCTGACACACTCAAAATTAAAGTTCATCCTAATTTGTTATACATGGGTTCATGTCTCGCTTTTTAATTTAAAGACGGGAGCTAAGGCTGAGCCCCTGCTAAGGCTGGAGTTCCCGTGTTAAGTTCCAATATCAGCATCTGAGGCGGAGATTATTACCTTGTTTTACAGCTGAATAGACAGAAACGGAAAAGGGTTAATAAACACGCCTAGACCCTCACTGCCGGGAAGAAAGAGATCTTTTGGCTCCCAAACCTGCCCTCCCTGCTGCCAAGCATTTTCCAACGTAATTAACCTATCTTTCACGGCTTCGTAACTGTTGCACTTGCTACTCAAACTAATAGGAGCCTGGAAGCGGGTTCAGAATGCAAGCTCTGGCTTCCTATCCCAGACACCCTAGGTTAGCTTCGTCTTTTCTTTGATTTGGTTGTTTTTTTTTTTTTTGTTTTTGTTTTTGTTTTGTTTTGTTTTGTTTTGTTTTGTTTTGTTTTGAGGAAGGGTTGTGGCAGGCAGGATCTTACTATGTGGCCCAGACTGGCCCTGAACCCACACTCTTGCTTCAGCCTCCCCAGTGCTAGGATGACAGATTTGTGCCACCACACCTGGCTGAAAGACATCTTGAACTGTTGGTATTCTACACAGTCAGCCGAGTCAGAGGGCGCCAGGTGAGAGTGCCCGGACCACAACCCACACATCCGGTCCATCCCATGTTTTTCAGTGGCCTCAAAGATAGGAATGGTTTTGAATTGTTAAATGGTTAGACCTTTTCCAATAAAATGATACTCTCCAGTGATACGCAAAAATCACATGAAAGTCACGTTTCAGTCGATGTAGCCACTGGTTATCTGTGGTTACGGTAGCACTGCAACGTCAGGCCCAAGTCAAAACGGCGAACCTACAGCCCACCAAGGTGTTCCGTGTCTGCTACGTCAGGGCCTCTTAAACCTTTCTATCCGTGACCTCCCCTTTTGTGGAAAGTTTTACAGCGCAAGCACACGTATCATACATTCACTGATAATAAAGATTGTCTTAATGCTTGAGCACACGTGTGTGTACACGTCTGGAAGTGTGAGGTGTGTGTGAGCGGGCCCACAGGCCACGGATTGTGTATGGCGGTCAGAAGACAACTTGCGGACTTGTCTCTCTCCATGTACCTGTAGGTGGATTCTGGGGCTTGGACTCAGGTCGCCGTGATTGTAGGGCACGTACCTTTGCCTTCTGAGCCATCTTGATGGCCCATGACATTTAGAATAACTCTTTGGAATATATATATAATTTTCCATTAGATAAAGTCAAAAGCAAAGATGCATATTAATGAGGTGATGTGCTTCTTTCTTTTTACATAAGTAATTAAACATCGGCTGAATATTTACTATTGCAGAATGCAGAGCCTCAGAGAAGCCTTGTTGATGTTTTTCTGGGTTGATCAATGTTTTTTTTTTTTTATTTTATCAGTGCTAAAAATGTTGCTCTTCACATAAACAAGCAGTGAAAAGTGACGGGAGTACATTTAGGGCATTGTCAAAATTGTTGAAAAATCTGTCTTAATTCCAAAGCAATTTTTTTTTTCATCTAACGCTTTTTAAATAAAACTTGGGTGAGCAACTCACACAGCAATTTTTATCAAACATTGTAATACGAACAATCCAGAGATACACTAACTTAGACGCTAAGGAATGAAGGTAGAAAAACACTAAGGCCTTTGTTTTCCATAATTAAAACAATATGTTTCTGTAAGAACAGAAAACTTTTTATGTGCAATAAAAACACTGCAATTCGTCGTCACACACAAAATGGTCTAGGGTCTGAACCGAGTCCAGGTCGTTGCGAGGAGTGCTTCGTGTTTCCTGTGTGACGTCATACACTGCTGCGCAAGTACAGATTCTGCGTTTAGAGCCAAGAATACGGGGCATCTCGCAGTAAGTTACCAGCTTGCGTGAGCACTGTCAAAATTAACTCGGGTTTGTTATGCGCTTAACATCGAATTCGCTTTTAGTGGTTGCTCATTCACAAAACCTTTGCTGTTTACCAAGCTGTGTTTGAGCTCCACATTCTGTTACCACAGTTGAGAGGCGTGTGCTACCTTGCAGAACGTCGGGCATTCCCGTTTTCGCCCTGTCCCTTGCCACCTTGGGCTGTGTGGTTTATAATGGCGCTGTGAAAAGTGAATAGGGGCAGCTGGCGTTTGCGAGGACAAAGGGAGAAAGGCATCCCCAGTGAGAGCTGGTGTTTGGCAGAGGCCTGGATTTACCAGAAGTTCAGAAGGTAGAGGGAATGGGGGTGAGAATGAGGCCTGTATGTGGGACAGCAAGGAAGAGGAAGCACAAGCTGAAGGCGAGAAAGGACGGTACAGCAATGTGCAGGGTCCTGCGGAAATAGACCCTCCAGCTGAGTGGACAAGATTTGTAGAAGGTGAGAGGTCAGGTAGTGCCTATGGCCTTGCTTTCTGGTGGGAAGCACAGTTGCATTCATTTTGAGATAATTGCAAGATGAAGGGTCGGATCGTGTCCAAGTAGTCAGAACACACAGATCTTTTCCTAAGATTCCCAAACTGTGATTGTGGAAAGGCATTTTCATTCCAAAGAAAGAAATCCTAAGCTTATGTTTTTAGGGAAAAAATTCCATGGCTCTCTTAACTTCTGTGTGAGCATCAGCTGAGCGAGAGAACATGAGTTTAGAGTTTAGAGTAAGGTGATGGGCACGGAGAGAAAGGAAGCCCCAAGTAAGATCCAGAGCCCATGGTCTCCTTTCTCTAATGTCTCAAGTGATAGTGGAAAGATATGGATGATCAAGAACAGGGTCACCTCTGCTACCCCTCCCCCAGAGTTGAAGGGGGGGGGCTTGGTGTCGAGTAAGGGTGTGATGCCAATCCCAAGGAATCTCTGAAAGGAGATGGAGATGCAGGAACAGCGTATTTCTCACAGGTTCCACGAGGTAGCATTGACAGAGAGCACCGTCTCATGCATCGCTAATTCAGTCCCCTATGAAGAGATGGGTGGGTGGAAGGATGGGCTGAGAAAAGCGTGCTTGCTTTCATCTGCTCTCTCGGCTGCTGTGGAAAAGCAATTGTCTCTTTGTGTTTCCTGTTCATTGAAGGAAATCACGCTGGAAGCAACCTCATTTGAGGCCCAGCAAGGAACATCTGCCCAGCTTTGGCATTTCGGTGAGATATTAGCTCAGCTTTTGCATTTGGCACTTTCCTGCTTATAACACACACAGACACACACACACACAAGAAAAAAAAAAAAAAAAAAAGGAGCGGCAGCATTCCCAAGCTCTTTAAATTACTACGCAGGGCTTCTATTAAGTATTAGCGCGCTCAGACAGATTTTCCCAGCCCATCCAGGGATGTAAGTGTGACTCTTAAAGACCATAAATCAGTCAGCTCCAACAGAGGCTGAAACTCCCTGCCCAGCTATTTTCCAATCCGAGCAGCATCACCTTCTGCACATGATAGCATTTGTATAATGTGTCTCTGCCCCAACCCAGCCTCCACACCCATCCCTCCCCTGTACATCAGACATTTGCTCTACTCCACCCCAGGGTGAACTTAAGAATGTGGACGTTGAGTGAATAGACACCCTAACATGCGGTTGGCCTTTAAGAAACCACTCTCAGGAGTTGATAGTTCTGTTCATGCTTGAAACCTCGGTGCAATGGGAGAATTTCCCACAGTTGTGTTGCACAGCTGTTTTGGGAATTTCTCTCACTAAGTAACATTCTGTTATTTGAAAGAATTGCTCATGTATTCTGCAACATCCATGTAAGCATATCAGTATTATTTAATCTAAAACAGGCTTGTTGGTATGTGAATGTTAGGCTTACTGATAAGGATAATATTAAAATCATATGTAAAGGCTTCAGATGTATTCTACCATTAATAAGTGACCATTAGTTCTTCAAAAAGTGAGAATGAACTTGAGGTATTTTGCTTCAAAGAATCTGGCGTATGGAACATGACATTAAATATTCATCAATTTTAAAAGCTGCAAATGTCAAGGGAAAAAAAACAAAGCTCTCAAATGCTAGAAGGGCTTTATGAAGGAAACATCTTGAAACCCCAAGGTGAATCTGAGGAAGCAGTAGGAAGCTTTGCCCACTGGTGATAATTGGTGTTTGTTATTACTGAAATACCAAAGGGGCAAGAAAGAGTAAAGTGTCCCTGGTATCCTAACTTTATTTTTATTTTTATTGTTCAACAGTTATTATCCTGCTGTCCTGGCTAGCCTGGGACTCACTATAGAAAAAAAGCTGGCTTTAAAATCAGAGATCTGCCTGCCTCTGCCTCTCCATTGCTGAAATTAACAATCACCACATAGTTGGCAGCCCAGACCTACTATAAAGAAAACCTTTATGTAAATAATCAGTATCACCTTCAGGGAAATTGTAATATCAGCCCTACGGCAAAGCTGATTAACATAACCGGTACAGGGGGACAGACAATCCACACACAGAACTCAAATGGACCATTGAAGGTATTTCTTTCAGTCGATGGTAAATGGTCCAGGTAGGGATTTCAGGCTGCAAATCACAAAAACATCCAATGAGCTGTGACATAAAAAGTAGGAGATTTGTGTCTTTTATTGTGTTCCAAACCACACCCAAAACTTAACCGCTTGAAATAACGTTGCTTTTGTTCATGAGTCTGCCATTAGAGAAGAGCTTAGAGCAGTGGTTCTCAACCTTCTTAATGCTTTGACCCTTTAATACATGTTCTCATGTTGTGGTGACCTCCAACCTTAAAGTTATTTTCATCGCTACTTTATAACTGTAATTGTCTATTGTTATGAATCGTAATGTAAATACCCGATATGCCATTCCCCTCCCCACAAAGGGATCGTGAGCCAGGAGAACCACTGGCTAAGGGGAAGAAAGCTTGTCTGTTCCCCTTTGCATCAGTGAGGGTAACTTGAAGAATGGGGATTGGCATCCTGTGCAGGCTGGCACACTCCAGCTTGGCAGTTGTCACCAGGAAGCCTCAGAGAGCCGGATACAGGGATAGCTGGGCTCCTCTGCCACTACTATCTCTCTGTGGCCCTCACACGTCTTCTCCAGCTTCCAGCTTCCATGTAGTCTAACTTCTAGCATTTCTGCTAAAGGACTCCAGGACACCTGTCAAAGAAAAGAACAAGGCAGAAACTGTATTGTCCTGGAAGGCCCAGTGCTGGGATCCAATCCGTGTCACTTCTGCTAGATTCTGTTTGCTGGAAGACAGTCAGGAAAGCTGGCCTGTGTTCCACCGAGGGGGATGGGAGAGGAGCAATGAATTTATGGCAATGCAATGAAGCTGCCAGGGTAGAATTGCTTTCCACGTATAACACAAAGTGGGAGGTGGACCTGTAGAGTGTGGGACTCCACTCTGTGAGGGAGGGTCAGCTTCTGCAATTATCTGTTGTTTGGTTTGAGGGGTTCTGCTTTGTTTTCTTCTACAAGCATGTCATTATGTAGCCCAGCTGGACCTAGAGCTTGGGATCCTCCTGCCTCAGTCTTTTAAGTACTGGGATTACAGGCATAAGCCATCATACACACTTCGTGCTACCATTTTTGGATGACTTTGTTATCTAAAAGTCATCTGAAAGTATAATGGCTGCAGATGTCATGGCCATGTCCAAGACTAGAAGGAGTAGAGGGAACAGTGCCAACAACTTTCAGCCCCCTTGATCAAGTCATGAAGTGATCCCCAAGCCCTCCATAGCAGAACTGGGGCATTTGTCCATTCGTCAGAAAGCTGATACAACGTCACTCTTTGCCTCATGGGAGATTGGAACCCTGAATGTTTAGCTTCCTCATTTGGTATTGCAGAGGTCAGCAAAGGGCCAGGAATGGCCAGTGGTTCAGCTAAGCCACACACTTCCGCCTCTCCAAAGTTCCACATGCTCCACTGGAGAGCACACCAGACCCACGCACTCATGGGGAAGCAGAACCTCAAAAAGTTGCTTCTCTTCCTCAGCCCAGGTCAATGAGATAACCCAGTATCGTCGGCGGATAATATGGTCGGCAGATGGGATGTGCAGCTGCCAATGAGGAGAACCTCCTCCAACCATGTATCTCCAAGAGCTGGATCCAGAGCTGGATGATTCTTTCCCACAGTTTAAACAGAAAGCAGAACTGGCTTGCCACACAGACATGCTCACAGACAGGGAGGATGAGAAGACAGACCATTGGCCTTGGAGGAAATAGAATAGAAGATCACCTTGGGCTCAGAGACCCAGGGCCTAAAAATATTCTAGAGACAAGGGAAAAGGGAGGCATTACCTTGTAAACCTCGCCCAGATTTCCTGCCTGAGCTTAGAAGACACCCTCTTTGGGGTTTCCGTAGTTTACTAGTAAACGGGTAACAGAAGATACTGTGACTTGGTAAAGCATTCCAAGTTCAGCTTTAAGGTTGTATCATAGTGGGCTTAATTTGTTTTTCTCCCCCCCTCCACCCCCGGAAACAAAGCATTGCCCCATCTGAGGGCGCACAGTAGGTGCTCAGAGTAAAGAGAGTACAATGCAGCCAGCATTTTTTTTTCCTAAAGACTTGATTCAAACAAATGATCACAGATTAGCCCAACAATTGCTAAGGTGAAGGATGAGATGACTGGCTTTGCTGGCTTGGCTGGTGTCCAGAACTCTCCCAGGTATGCCATAAAAGCATGGAAAGTCAACGTGAAGCAAGAACGTGGCCACAATGGGAAGTCAGGGCAATCCCAGATATGCCTTGCATATATATCAGAGAATAAATAACTCGTTAATTGTGAGAGACAGAAAACCAGGAACTAGTAAACATTTCCCTTTAAGATGAAAGAGTTGCAGCACGGGGATTAAATAACTGATTCCAAGCGGCACAGCTCATTGTTAACAAGCAAGCGTCAGGGCGCGTGCAAGCATTCCATTGTTTAGTTTGGAACAGAAAGTTATACAGGTCTTCACTTTAAACAATGGATTGTTTGAGCTAATACAGAATAGACTCTAAAATAAAATCATAAAGCATATACTATGGAAGTTGCCATCTTTTTATCATTTATAATCCAATATTCTGCTTTCAGTGTTTTCTTTCATCTTAGAATTTTAATTAAGAAGCAAAGAAAAGGCTTATGGAGATCACGACCCCACATTTCTCATTTAAATTCAAAAGTATAATCAGGCCACGATGACTTTTGATCTTCACAGACCATAACAAAAATAATATATTTGAACTTTTTTTTTAAATTAAAATGCCAAAGTAGAAACCTACTTGAAGACACTTCAATTATTCCCAAGTCACCTAGCAGTATTTTAAAGCATAAAAACTATCATAAATTTATCTTAGCTTGGAAAAACAGCTTCTGAAGGCCAGAAGCAGCGTTCTGCTCATACAGCAGTTTACTGAGCTGTTAACACCATTTGCAAACTCATATATTTTTTGTACACGAAAGTGTCTTTGAAGTAGAAAATTTCTCACATTCGCTTCCAACAAGAGACTCCCACTGGGCTTTCGATGAAAAGATAGGTGACAAGACAAAGAGTCCTCATCAAACACCAGTTTGTTTTTATTCTGCCAAGGCTAACACCAAGAATTGCCCACCCCGGGAGCACATGTCTAAGAGAACAAGCATGCAAATGGTAATTTGGTAAATGAACCAGTTACCCTCCAACACTTCCATTTCCATTACCAGTTTTGCCAGAAGTAAAACTGGCAGGGAAATGATTGTCTTGTTGTTAATGATTCTCTTTGTTGTTAAGTGAAACTTAACAAAATGATTCTCTGCTACATCAGCTCAACTTCCTTAATGCTAACGGGGTGAAATGCATGGAACACACATGGAGTTTAGATCAGTAAGCACTTACCAGGTGTCTATTACAAGATGCCATGCTAGTGTCAGACATGCAGGCACAGACTTGGGTGTGACAGGTCTGAATTTACACCCCAGCTCATTACCTACTGGGTAATCATCCAGCGGGTTCCTCAGCTTCCCTCAGCCCTAGCTGCTGCTTCTACAGTAGCATAGCAATCACCACCAACCTCACAACCCCTACTACCAACACCAGAACTTCTTCCACAGGTAACGTAGGGTGAAAAGACACATACAACAGATTGTGTTCGTGTTCATGCTATTGTAGCGGGACCTTAGAAGACACACATTTAGCTCAACATGGAATTCTAAGTCCTTGAGCCCTGAGTTGAGTAATGAGCACAGCTAGCCAAATGGAGAGAGGTGTTACAGAGGAAACAGCTTGAGCAGATTCACAGGGAGGGGCACACTGTTCACAGGAACAGGATGTGGTTTTTTGTTATGAGACATGAAGTTCAAAAGGGGAGAGGTCATCTGAGGCTTCTAAGGAAGGTGGGGACTGGGTCACAGGAGACCTGATAGGTCACAGTGAGCAATCTATTTCTTTCCATAGATCAAATTTCATGAACCAGGTTCCATGAAGCAGCTTATAGAGGTATGTCCTGAGGTGTTCTTTGGTATTCCTGAAAATAATAGCTTAATTGTGACTTGTGTTTAGAAATATCTTAAACATCACCTTCTCTCAATGCTCTGTAGACTCTGTGAACTCCTGCATATAGAGTCCTGTGTATGTCGGCTGAACCTGAGTCTTAAAGAAGATCAGGCTGCAGGACCTCCGTGGGTTTGGGACACTGGAAGAGAGTCAGCCAGGTCCTCATCTGAATAATGAACTGGACAGTTCAGCCTAGGAGCCCTTCTCACTCCAGCCACAGAGAAGGCTTTTTAAAGAGCGTGCCTGAGAACAGAGGCGAAATGCCGACAATCCAGCACAGAGGAGACAGATGGATTCAAAAAGAGAGGTCACTAAGCATGACTGATAAAAAGTAAAGCGAAGAATGGCACCTTGAGTTCTTGCCTAGGTCAAAAGAATAAGAGAGTCATTCATTGCAAAAAGAATCTAGAAAAGCATGATTCAGGGGAAGGAACTGGAGATGGAAAAGATGAAGGACTTAATTTGGAACATGATAACATTGAGCATGCTTGGTACTCTCAAGTGAAATAACAGGCAGAAATTCAGTCTAGAAAGGATGCTTCGGCCCTAACTTAAACCAAAGTCATAGGACAAGTAATTTGCAGCTCTTTTTGCACAAAATATCAAAGTTAATTTAACATCCTATAATGTATTACATTAATTTCAATGGTCATCTTACTACTAAGATTATTATTTCTATTTTAAAACTTGGACTTTTTAATAAATTTCCAAATGAAAAATGTGCGCACATTCAGACATACATGCATGCGTTGCCCACAGTAAATAGCTTAAATTCTCACTTTAAAAAGTGAGTCTGCTGTAAAGCTATCACAGTTATGTAGATGCATTACAAGTCTATGTAAACGAGTCCCAGTCAGTTGTAACTGTCAGCCTCACGCAGCCCAAGACTCATCAGAGAGGAGAAGCTAAGCTGAGAAATTACCTATCCCAGACTGGCTGGTGAGCATGTCTGAGGAGGAGTGTCTTGATCCTTAATTGATGTAGGAGGGCCCAGCCCCTGAGGGCGGCACAATCCCTAGGCAGGTGTTCCCAAACTGTAAATGAAGGCTGTTTGAGTGTGAGTCTGCCTGCCAGCTAGCAAGCAAACGACACTGTCAATTCCTGCTGTACTTCCTGGCTATGAAAAGAATACCTTGGTTGAAGGCAATGTGTAATGAAATAGCAAGCAGGCCTGCCTTCAAATTCTTGCCTTGAGTTCTTACCTTGACTTCCTTCAGCAATGGACTGTGATACGGAGCTATAAGTGAAAATAAACCTTTCCTCTCCAAAGTTGCTTTTGTTTAGGGTGTTTATTACAGCAACAGAAACGAAACTAGAACAATGACTTAACTTTCGTACATGTTAAAAAAACAAAACAAAAACACTGTACAAAACCAATTTACTTCCTTTATATCTCTGAGCCTCTTTCAAAAAAAAAAAAATCTTTGGGAGCCTTGAGAGTCCAAAACAGTTTCTGACATAGGGAAGGTACATATTAAACTTTTATTGAGGTAATAAAATTAATTGAGGCAAGTCCCAGTAAAAAGTACAAAGCTGACAAGT
Organism: Psammomys obesus; assembly: GCF_907164565.1. Taxonomy (NCBI): domain Eukaryota; kingdom Metazoa; phylum Chordata; class Mammalia; order Rodentia; family Muridae; genus Psammomys; species Psammomys obesus. Next base: position 12,231,569 of record NW_026596073.1, on the reverse strand, counting down.
TCCAAACTGCACTCTCTCCCTAATTTATGTCATATTTCGGCTTGTATTTTAATATCTCTACATGCTAATAAATTTCTGTGGTGGTTGATATAAGGTGTCTACTTGACAGGATCTAGAATGACATGGGAGACAAACCTCTCTGTATGTCTGTGAGGGAGTTTCTATTCTGGGTTAACTGAAGTGGTTCTTGTCATCTTAAAAGCAACTTAAGAAGAGAAGTGTTTATTTTGGCCCAGAGTTGGAAGGTGCAGTCCATCGCAACGGGGTAGGTGTGGTGGCAGGAGCAGGAGGCAGCAGGTTACGTGCTATCCACGGTCAGGAAGCAAACAGTGACTGATGAATGCTGGTGCTCAGCTGCGCCCTCCCTGTTATTCAGTCCAGGACCCCAGCCATGGAACTGTGCTACCTACATTGAACCTGGGTCCTCTCATCTCCATTAACCTACTCTCAGAAACTTCTTACAGGCTATGACCAGAGATTGGTTTCCATGGTGATTCTAAGTCCTGTCAAGTTGACAGTGAAGATTAGCCATCACACCTCCTTATGTTGTTCTTGCCAGGTGTTTTTTTTTTGTGTGTGTTTTGTCAGTGATCAGAAAAGTAACTGATACGCAACCAAGCTCTTACCATCACTTCTGCTCCCCCTTCAAACTCGACGCTTGTTTTTCTAACCTCACATGACTTTGCATGGGATGGTTCATCAGGAAACTTAACGTGTCCTTGATGACGCTGCTGGCTGCCTGGATCCACAATGTCCACCCACCACCTCCCGATGAAGGTGCCCCAGTTTTGTCTAGGGGGCCAATGTGTCCAACCAAAACCTGAGCCTCCTTGATGCTAGACTTATACACAAGTAATTCTGGTCAGTGAGATTTTTTAGAATTCTGCTGGGAATTTATAGGAAACCTTTTATTTTCCTGACACATGTATTTCCCTTCTTTTACCTATTCCATCTTTAACCTCGACGATATTGATGCCCAATGCATTCGTATCACATTGAAGAGAGTAGAAGGCAGAGGAAGAATGCCAAGGAGAAGAGGTCATATGCCTGGGGTTTCAATACCATTCACAGGCTGCCATCCAAGCGAGGGCTATCTTTGGAATGCTTTTTATGTAGAAAATGACTTGATTAATCAAATAGCTTGCTTGTTTAAAATGTGATCTGCTGGGTTCTGGTTCCCCACAGCCGAGCACAGTTGTCCTTGACACAACATACAAAACAAGAATTTTGACTTCCATGATCAAAGAGAGTCTGGTAACTGCCTGCCCTCCATCTCTCAGACCTGTTCCTCTGCAGTCACAGACATCCTGGCTTCTGCTTTTGCATCCCTTCAGTAGCAGAGAGGGGGAAATGGGTCTCATCTTCAATGCCTTAATTTTGACCTACCTCTGAGCTGTGTCTTCAAATGTTTCTTCTCTCCATTTCCATCATCCTGTCACCTAAGCAACCCATCACCATAGCCTCTCAATGGTACCTCCTGACCCTAGCCACCATTTTTCCAACCCCAACCAATCCCTCCCACACGTCTACAGTCAAGTGAAAATTCGTATCAGGTCATGGCATGCTAGTTTATAAACTTTCTAATCATTTACTGTCTTGTCTACAGTATAATCCAAATGTCTGGCAACTATAGACTGAATGTTATGTCCCCAGAATTTGAAACTCCAGTATGGGGTAGGATGTAGAAACTCTGGTACAGGGCTATTTGTAGAAGGACAGTTGGTTTAATAATTAGGTCTTAACATGAAACCCTCAGTTGTGGGATTAATGAAGACTTAGAATCACCTGATCCAGGAATGGTGAGGTAGACAAGTAACCCCAGCACGCTGTAGGGAGTCAAGATCAGAAAGCCAAGGTCATCCTTGACTTTAAAGCCAGCCTTGAGAGACCCTATCTCAAAGGAAAGAATAAAAAGGAGGAGGAGGAGGAAGAGGAAGAAACCACCATGAAAATGTTCTCTCCGCTCCTTCCTCCTCCCTCTCCCTCTCCCCCCCACCCTTCTCTAGAGGTTCTGATCTCACCATCAATTTGCTTTCTCTTCCTCACTGCAATCAAGCCATTCCACCCTCATTCTGCTCTTTAAAACTTCAGTGTTTCCACCTTGGGCCTCCGGGCTTCCTGCATCTCTGCTTCAGATTCTCCTCTACCCAGTTCTTCTGGCTCCTTCTCATCTGTCATACGTGGTCTCATCACACCATGTTGTTTTCTCCGAATAGTCTTCTAAAATTAGCATTTATGTTTGGATTTTTGTCATGTTTTTATTGTTTTTTGTGGGGTTTTTTTGTTTGTTTGTTTTTTTCATTTAGACTAGAGGTTTCATGAATACAGAACTCCATTCCCATTGGCACATTGGAGGCCCTCAGTAAATAGTGTTTTTAACGAACAGATAAAGTTTTGAAGAGAACAACCCATCTTAGATTCTTAGGATCCTGCCAAAGGTTATGGTTCTGAAACAATTCTGCTAAAATCTGTAAAACACAAGCAGAGCTTTAGATGTAAATAAAAGCTTATTCTAGCATAGTTAGCTCTGAACTCACCAAATATATTCAGCCCCATTAGTTACCCATTCCCACAGGTAAGTGGTTTTTTCTTACCAAGCAGACTTTTTGGCCTCAATAGAGGAGCGTGGCAAGGAATTGAACCCTCAATTCAGGCTTCCAAGTGTCGTGTTCTTACACAAACAAGCCCTCGGGAGTTTGGAAGGGAACCCCATAGACTCACAGTTCAAAGATTCCATACGGGTTTACATGTGGCAGAGCTCAGGGAAGGCTGCCCTGTGGGCAGTCTCCATGGCTAAGCTAAAAGATCAGGAACTGTCCCCTCAACTTTCCAGTTCTAAGCCAGATAAAATGACATGAAGGAAAAAATGTTCAAAGTAACTAATACAGCTGCCTATTAAGGACCAAATGCTTTCAAACCACAAGCAGGCGCATAGCCACTTGTGGCCAGCTGTATTTCTAGAGGGTTTATTCAGCATTCTGAAGCATACGCCACTGTTTTCATCACCAAATACTTACAGTTACAAGGAAAGGCAGAAACAATCTACAGGAGCCCGTGGCAGAGCAAGGAAAAATGCCTGCTCAGTGTCGAGGGCTCCCACTGACGTCCTCTGGTCACACCATGGATGGTCAGGACAGAAGAGGAGGACAGTAGGAACAGGCCAGGACACACAGTGTCTTAGGAATACATCAAGAAGAATCACTCTCGTCACTTGGAGCCTTTCATTCCCTCTGTTTTCACCTTCCTGAAGGTGGTCTACAGTGTCCTGGGAATAGTTTAGGGAATCTGTGAGAGCAAAATTATTTACAGTAGTATTAAAGGCATGATTTGCTGTGTAGACATTTATAGTGATGGTGAAAATTAATACTGGGTCAAACTGTTGGTACTGTAAGGCAAGGCAAGGCAGACTCCCAAACCGTACCTAAAGGTCCAGGTATTTTTTACCATTGTGTGTTAACAATAAGTATATGATGGAAAGAGTGAAGAAGGAAGAGAAGGAAAGGTGTTCCTAGCCCCTGGGAAGCTGAAGCAGGAAGATCATGAATTTGAGGTCTGTCTGGGTTACACGGCAAGACCCTGCTGAGATACAGAAGCAAAAGGAACTGTGTTCATCAACCCAAGCATTTGCCTAGACACAGATTTACTGAAGCATGTTCCTGGCGCAGCAGTAAATCACCAGTTTCAGTAAATCTCAACATGTCAAGATGGCTCTTTACCATGTCCTGCGTGACAAGCTAGAAAGTATGTCTAAAGCACTGCTCCTGCATGAAGAAGTTGTTTTACAGTTGTTACCAGGGAAATAATTGTGTTGTGAGTTATGCCAAAAGCATGAAATGTTGCTTTTGCTTTAAAGAAATCTTGTTCCAATTTATCAAGCGTGTGCTTGAAAATAAATAAGGTGAGTTTGTCACTCCAAAAAAAAAAAAAAAAAGTCTCATGTTTGTGAACCACTTCTTGCTGAGGTTTGGATAATGGATAGAATTACCCAAGAAGGTCATTAACACAGTATGCCCTTTCCAAAACATCCAGTCAAGTCAGATTTCCTCAAGATACTTCAACAAAACCAATATATCACATCAGACCAAATGACAATGTGTCTATAAGAGTCTGATTGCCACATGTATGTTATGGTTGTGTGGCTTGGTGTTCTTGTGGGGTCACTAACAGTGAAAGTGGTGGGGGAAGGGGGCTGTCTCTGACTCTTTTGCTTGCGTTTGGGACCCTTTTCTTCCTCCTAGGTTGCCACACCCAGCCTTAACAGGAGGAGAGGTGCCTAGTCTTATTGCAATTTGATATGCCATATGTACTTGATATCCCTGGGAGACCTGCTCTTTACTAAAGGGAAACAGAGGGGTGGATCTGAGGGGAGAGTGGGGGAGGGGTGCTGGGAGGAGAAGAATAAAAAAAACAAAAGAATCTGGCTACTATGTCAGCCACATGGTAACAAGATTTGAGGGTGAAAAGATAAAACAGAACCAGGCACTCCTTTCTTCTTGTCTTATTTTTTTTTAATCAAAAGTATGTTATTCGTGTTATATGTTGCTGTTTTGAAGTAAGTTAATAATTATTTTACAAATGCTTTTAGCATGTTTAGATACAGTCCAAATATACAAAGGCTTTTTGGGAAACTCAGCAAGTTTTCAGCATATCAAGGAGGAGCTGGTTAGGACCACTTGCTTCTCTTAGCAGAGGACCCAGGCTTAGTTCCCGGAGCCCACATGGTAGCTCACAACCAGCTGTAACTCTAGTTCCAGGGGATCCGACCCTCATAGTCTCCAGGCACACACATTCATGCAGGCAAAACACCAACACACACAAAAATAAGTGAGTCTTCAAAAAAAAAAAGAATACAGATGTGTCCTGAGACTAAAACCTGAAAGAATAGTTATAATGGAAATATAGAACAGAACCAAAATACACAATAGACACAGAATATATAATGTATAGCAGAAATAAAAACATGCACATCCCGTAGAGTAGGTGAGATCATTTCCGTGTCGTCAGAGGAAAACTCTAAGCAGGAAAACACAACTTGCTGAGCAGCCTGTCATGACAGGAATGGATGAGCCACAGATATTTGTGACTCAGGAGAGAGTCTCAGTCACTGGTCTGGACTAAAATATATATATGCATTTAAATGCCCAAATGCATTTAAATGACAAGAAGTGAACTCCAAAGCAAGAGAACTTTTTTTGCATTACCATAAATCCCCATCTGTTTTTCCATCTTGAGATATATTCTTCTCACTCTGGGGAAACTTAAGATTGAAATTCCTGTCTTTTGTTTGCAGGAGACTAAAATAACAGTAGAATCCAGTTCACTCTGAAGGAAAAACACCCCTCATCTAAAATAAATTTGCCTCTGAGTTAATGGAGGAATCAGAGTCCAAGGTCTGGTATATTCTTTTGTAGGACATGTGATGTAATGCATTGCCTCTGAGGACACAGCAGGGGCTCCAAGATGCTGGACACTGATATAAAACTGGGCGAAATGTGAGGAGCTGGAGGGATGATTGATTGGTTAGTGTTCACCATGAGAGCCTGACTTCAGTCTCCGGCACTCACAGGGAAGATGGGTGCACCCTGTGACATGTACTGTTACTTGGAATCTCAGCAACGGGGAGGCAAAGACTTGGGGATCCCCAGGGTTCTCGGACAAACCAGCTTGGCCTCATTGGCAGAAAGCTTTAGGCTCCAGTGAGCAATGCTGTCTGGAACAAGGTGGGTAGCTCCAGAAGAATAATATACAAGGTTGATTTTGGTATTTCCACACATTCACACTTTTGTTTGTTTGTTTGTTTGTTTTGTTTTGTTTTGTTTTTGAGACAAAGTTTCTCTGTGTAGCCTTGGCTGTCCTGGAACTCACTCTGTAAACCAGGCTGGCCATCAACTCACAGAGATCCATCTGCTTCTGTCTCCTGAGTACTGGAATTAAAGGCTTGCATCACCACTTGCTTGCCTTTTTAATTAATTAATTTATTTATCTATTTGTTTATTTATTTTTAAGTAGAACATTAGCCCTGGCTTCCCCTACCACAATAATTTCCATACTCTAAAGATTAGCAAAAGGGAAAAAAAGAGATAATTGAAGAACCATGAGAAGCTGAACCAATTATTTGGTTACAAGTAGAAAAGTATGAAAATTACTTGGCATTGAAAAAAATGAAGTGCTACATAGGCTAGGACACGGATAAGCCTTAAAATCATACTAAATTCTGGGCACAGTGGCGCATGCCTATAATCCCAGAACTCAGGGAGGCAGATCTCTCTGAGTTTGAGGCCAGCCTAGTCTCCAAAGTGAGTCCAGGACAGCCAAGGTTACAAAAGGCCACACAGTGCCCAAGTGTGGATGTTCTGAGCAGGCAATTCTATAGATAGAACATAGATTTTTGGGTTCACGGAGCTAGAGAAATGAAAGTCAACTTCTAGAAAATAAAGATTTGGGGGAAAGATGGTTTGGAAATATTCCAGAATTGATTATGGTGACGGTTGTACGACTCTGTAAGTCAGTTACATTCCACGTGAGCAACATGTATGACATGTGGATTATGTCTCACTAAAGCTATTACCAAATATATATATAAGGAAATTCAGGCTCCTTCCCACCTCAAGTGTGCAGATACTCACACTCACTTTATGGGAGCAAAAGCTTGCAAAGCTATCCTAAGGTTGTGTTGAGGTAGACACGTCTGAAACTGTGCACCACCGCAGCTAAGGCCTCAGAAAAGAAATCCAAGGCACAAGCAATGTGAAAGATGCAGGAAAGGCCAGACAGCAGGCTCTACATCATGATGACAGGTAACGGGCGGCCTAGGCAAGGGCTCTGCGCCCCTGCAGAAGGGCACATACCAGTGGTCTTCAGAAGACCAGAGTGTCATTCAGAGACACAGTAAGGGCACCAACATAAAGACCTCCACGCACTGCAAAGCGCCATCGGGGGCAGGGATGCAACGGCAGGGGTACCATGCCCAGCACACGACCGCAACGAAGGCTGCACCCTCAGAGAAACCGGGTGAGCTCTGAGGCCACAGAAGTAGCTGATGGCGCTCCAGGTGAAGAGGGGAAGGGGAAAGGGGATGTGCAAGTCTGCTCCTGGGTTGACAGACGCTCCTGGGCCTCAGTGGTGGGGGCCCAAAACAGCCAGCAGGATCTGAAACTTCACAAGCTCTTGCCAATATGCAGCCAGACAGCCCTTAAAGTCTAAGGTCCTCAACTTTCACAATGTGGCAACCCTTTAATGCAGCACTTCACAGTGTGGTGACCCCAACCATGAAATTATTCTCGTTGCTACTTCATAATTGTAATTTTGCTACTATTATGAATCAGAATGTAAATATCTGCTATTCCTGATGGTTTTAGGCGACCCCTGTGAAGGGGTCATTTAAACTCTCAAAGGGGTTGTGGCCACACGCTTATTACTGCTGACAGTAAGAAGCCCAGGACTAAGCATCCAGGGCTTAGTACTCCATGTGTCCTAAAACACAAATACCAACATGCTAATCTGAACAAACACCACACTAAGAATGCGGAGGCTGCTGAATAGGCTTAAGTGTGGGGCAAGAGAATGAAGGAAGCCAAAGAGAAACACCAGGAACAGATTGCCAAGACACGTAGGCTGTCCTCGCTGAGAGCTCCTACTTCTGAGTCCAGACAAAAATAAGAGTCTTTAAGAGTAACTAATAGGTAATCAAACCTTGGAAAATAAAGGGGGGGGGGTGATGGGAACAGAGCTGAGATTAAAAGGCAGATAGATGACAATGTGCCAGCATCCATCGCCAGCTCATCAGGCTGGATTTAGGGCAGCCTCCTATTTAGGACCACTAAGGCCGGAAGCAAGGCTGAGGCTGGACAGCCCTGGGCAATGGGCTTTAACACCCGTCCTTTCAGAGAACTGGCTGGCTGTGGGCGCAGCGGCTACAGGTAGCAGTTAGCCGATGGCCATGGCACACACAAGCAGAATGGGACCGGACAGCTCTCACCTTGCACTTTTTTCCTTTAATTCACCAGAGTACTATGCAGTAGCGTCTCCATCTGCTAGAGCAGCTATGACAACACACTAGACAGCGAGTGTCTTAGCTGGGGTTTCTATTGTGTAAATAGATACCATGGCCACGGCAACTCTTATTTTTTTTTTTAAAAAAAAAAAAAAGCATTGGGGCTGGCTTACAGAGCCGCTTACATTACAGGAGCTAAACCTTCTGAGATTTAGTTCATTCCTGTCATGGTAGGAAGCCTGGCGGCATGAAGGCAGATATGGTTCCTGAGAAGAAGCTGAGAGTTCTACGTCTTGATCCTCCTCCGCAGCAGCAAGCTACAGAGCCACTGAGCCTTGCTTGTGCATCTCAGACCTCAAGGCCCGCCCCCTCGTGATGCACTTCCTCCAACAAGGCCACACCTCTCAACACTGCCACTCCCCTGTGGGCCTACAGGGGTCGTTTTTATCCAAACCACCACAACAAGTGACTTCTAAGTGATAGAAATTTATTTCTCATACAAGATCAAGGCGCCAGCAGACGCAGCGTGGCTATCTAAGGAGCCATCTTCTCAGATACAGCTGTCATCCCATGGAAGAAGGACCGAGGGTTTCTTGGGGCTCCATTACAAGAGCATCAATCCCTCTCGTGAGGGCTCCGTGCTTACGACATACAGTCACCGTGGGAATAAATATTTTAACCGGTGAGTGGGAGGAATGCAGACGTTCAGGCTGCAGCAGACGGGTGACGGCACCTTCCACAGATAAGAAGGTGACACAATTTGGCTAAGGACTCTGAACAGTAGATGGGAGAATGGGCCCCCATTTTCTGATCCCAAGACAGCTGTGGAATTCACAGCAAGTGATTGGGGAGTAGGGCAGCAGAGTGGTTAGCGTATGCCTTGTGGTGTTCCAGTTGCCATGTGTCTTTCAAGAGCTCCTGCCCTCTCTGAGCCTAGCACCTTCCTCTATAACTTAGTATTAGCCGTAAGATCTAACTCCTGGGATTGCTTTGGGAACTCAACAAAGCCATACGCATGGAGCCATCTGACAGAAAGCCCGTGTATACAGTGGGTGCTCAGCGAGCAGTAGCTGTTTGAGCAGGTGATCATTTCAGTGTACTGCTGGACGAAGACAATGTTTCAAGTCCACCCAGACCCTTCTGAATCGCTTTCCCCGCTTCCTTCATCAGTGCTAAATGGAACAGTCGTTATTTAATCTAGAGCCAGGTGTGTTGGTTCATGCCCAGAATCCTGGCATTCTGGAGACTGAGGCCGAAGGGAGGATTGTGAGTTTGGGGCTATGTCCTATACCCTATCATTATAACATAACTATCTATCAAATGAAAAGGAAAAAAAAAAAAAAGAGAGAGAATTAGTGAATTGGTGAATTACTGGAGCTCTTTTTTAGCTAGTTGTGAGCTAATACTTTATTTGAAAATCTAAAAAAAAAAAAAAGATGTTAATGTGAAGTAGAAAAATGTGTAACCAGTTGGACCGCCTCCAGGAAGCCCTCCCAACTGAGGTGTCACCTGATGGGAAAGGCAGCGGTGGCCCGATCCCTATCGGCCTCGGCAAGCTGAGTGAGGGGCCCTTCCTGGGAAGCAGGAAGTGCTGCTTTCAGATACTCACCCCTATCTCCCATCCCTACCCTGAGGTATTGTCTCTGGCAAACAAAGGAAACCCTGAGCTTGGGAGATACCCAATAGAAGTTAACAAAGGCAACACCAGTATCTTGGAAGGCATATGGCAAGTATGAGATTAGTGTCAGGGAAGGATCAGAAGGGAGGGGCGGGGAAGAAGTCTTTGATATCCTTTGACTGGGGTGCCCTCGCTTGCTTGAAAACTAGCTCAGCGTTGAATGGAATAAACAGCAGGTGTTGGGTAGGTGCAGGGAGCGTTGGCCTGCAGAGGTGAAAAGCTTAGAGAACGAGGTTTAGGGGAGAGAAGCTGTGTGTCTGCATGTAGGCAACATACCCCCAGGCCGCCTGGCTTTTGCCTCCGCCCTGTATTTAAGAGCTGCCCTTGAGGGGGAATCCACTGGTGTCTGCTGTGTTATTCATGAGAGCTGAGGGAGTGTCCCAGGCGGTGGGGAATGTGGTAGGTGGGAGTGTGAGGCAGTAAAGGATTGCGGAGCCGGAACTGCCAAGGGAATTACGGGTCCACCTGCTAGGAATTCATTACACCTAGTTCCTGTCCGTTGAGGGCCACTAATGCGTCTTTTAAGAGAAAAAGAGTACATTTGGGAAATAGCTGCCAAACCTCACTCAAAAGAGAAAAGAAAAGAAAAGAAAAAGAAAAGAAAAGAAAAGAAAAGAAAAGAAAAGAAAAAAGTTTAAATTGCTGTGGTTTTCTTTCTTTGGTTTTGTTTAGTTTTATACATTTTTTTGTGGGTTTTTAATTTTCTTTAAGTTTGTCTGGGAGTTTTGCCTCCATGTACATCTGTGTATGCCTAGTGTGCCAGAAAACCACAATGGACCCCTTGGAACTGCAGTTACAGACGGTTGTGCGTCCCCATTCGGGCTCTGGGAACAGAACCCAGGGCCTCTGCGAGCAGAAAGCGCTCTTACCTGATGAGCCATCTCTCCGGCTCCAGTTTTGTGGAGCTTTGAGACATGGTCTCGCCCTGTAGCCCAGGCTGGCCTGGAACATGACAGGTAGTCCAGGTTGGCCTTGCATTTGTGTTGATCTCCCTCATCTGCATCCCAAGAGCTAAGTTTATAGTTATCAAAAAGAAGTGACCGTATCTGCCTGATTCCAATATGGCTGATTCCGTGGGGCTTTTTTTTGCTCTTTTATTATTATTGTTGTTGTTGTTGACTTGTTATTGCTGCTGCTGCTGGGGGGGGGACAGCATATGTGTGTGGTGTTGGAGAACAGAGTCTTGCTGTTTCTGCGGCTGAATTATGCCACTGCTGTTGATTCGTGTTGCTGTTTGATGTTGGCTATTTGACTAGAATAGTTGCTGGAATCCAGACAACGAAGAGCAGACTTGCCCCGAGGAACCACACCTAAAAAGGTCGATGACCCCATCTTCTCCCCTACTTCTGGTCAGTGGGTTGGAAGAAGGGTAGAACAGAAGCGCTTAAGGACCCTAAATAAAGTAGGCTTTTGGAAAATCTAAGCCTACAGATCTTCCCGGAAATATTCTCAAAGGGGAACAAGTGTTATGGGGAAAAGAAATTGCCCAGAGCTGTTGAAGGATCTGGCGAGCCACAGACTGTATTTCAGCCGACGTGCGTACCTTCTCTAAGCAACGATGCACACCCGCCACAGGTGACTCCCACGTCAACCTCACCACGCCTGCACCCTCAGCACCCCAGTCCTCACACCCAACACGACGAGCTCAGTGGCACTGCTCAGTGGGCTGCTCTCGTGGAGACTTCCCTGTGGGGCATCCTGCTCTCTTCTACGTCCTCATACCTTCTGGTCCCGGAACTTCCCCGACGCTTGTCTGTCTTCACTGAACACAAACAGCCTATCCAGCCTATGTCTCCCTCACCTTTATTCATGGATACGATGTTAGGATGATGAGCAACTGCTAATGTCTGTCTGGGAACTGCTGGGCTTGTGGGGTTTTACAGCTTATGCTTTTGTTTGTTTGCTTGCTTGCTGGTTACAACATAGCTTTGGCCCATTGCAGTCATTTTGGTGAAACTGTATTTAGACCTACACCCACAGGGAGGGTCACAGGCAATATTTTCACAATATTTTCATTGTGTTTCATATGTTACATTCCTTAGCCACAACTGGTAATGTATAGATGCACACGAGAGTAATTGGAGCATGGCCTCAGTTCATTCTTCTTAGTCACCCCTGGCTGACAGCCATCTTTGTTAGCCTATCAAAAAAAATTTTTTTAAAAAAAGCATGGTCAGTTTCTCTTGCTACTTAAGTACACTAGCAAGGAGGTAGTAGCCAGACCCCATACAGGGAGCATTGGAATTGGACTATTTGTTAATGAGATTATCTCCTACTGTATCTCTGTTCACACCAAAATCCCTAAGCGGAGAGAACTTCCATTGACATCAGGAGCCTGGACGATGCAAGGCATGGTAAAGGTCTATGGGGTCAGAGAAATGGTAGCCCTTTCAGCAGAGAAGACTCCAGCCTCAGTATATACACCTTACAAGAGATATGAAAGAAAATAAAAGGGGACTGAGGAGAGAGAGACAGCTGCCGCCTCAGCCCTGTGGGGTCTGTCCTCTGCATGGGACACAGCCGCAGAGACAGTAGGTTTACATTTCTAACGTTTCTGTTTCTCCCACACTGGACTGACCTTCTGTTCCTAGAACTAAAGCCATGGGCTGAGAAGGAGCAGTCTCTAGAGACCCCTGAGCAGGGATCACACAGCCATCGGACCTGCCTCTCAACCAGGCAGGGCAAGAACAGACCCACCATCCATAGGAGCTAAAAGGCTTGAGGAACCAGAACTTCATGACCAGCAACATCTCTACTGAGCATCCACTAGGGAGACGCACATACAAAACTACACATTGGTATCTTCTCAAGCTTTGTCCTCCAGCGGTGTCCCCAAATCTAAGAAAGTGCAGCTGTGCTGTTCTACTTGCTAAGTTCCCAAACCAAGTATCATCGCTGACTCACTGGTGTCTTTACAATTCAGATAGAAACCATCGCACGTCCTGCCATCCCTTTAAGGAAATATTCCCAAAATCCATCCACTCCTCTTCACTTCTGCTACTGTGGCCCTTTCTGATAGCCCCTCAAATAGATTGCTACAAGAGACCCCCAATTCCCATTGCTTCTGCTAGCTTGCATCAACCTATCCCACGCTATGGTTGTTGGTTTAGTTCCATCTCTGCCTTGCTTGGTTCCTTTCCTGTGGCTATGATAAAGTACCATGACAAAGAGAGGAAGGCTTTGTTTTGCCTCACAGCTCAAGGTACAGACCTTTATGGGGAGAAAGTCACAGCAAAAGCACGAAGCCACTGGTCCCATGGCATCCACAGTTGGGGAAAAAAGAGAGGTGAATGGATGTGTCCCACTTCATACGTTCCAGGAGTCCCTGCCCCAGGCCTGGTCCCACCTGTCATTAATATGGGTCTTCCTGCATCAACTATCCTGATTAAGACTGTCTCTCACAGGGATACCCAAAGGCCCATCTTCCAAGATGATTCTAGAGTCCACCAAGGTAACAACAGTAGCCAGCACACACACACACACACACACACACACACACACGTTTCCACAGGTCAGAGACATTTGCTTGTTTGTTTGTTGCTGCATCTTAGCACTTAGAGCACACCTGGCACAGAGTTGGCACCTTTGTAAGCAGTTGATGGATATGTATTGGAGGAGAAGGAAGAGCTTTGGGAAGTGACGAAAACCCAGCTTAGCCCAGAAGGTCTTGGCGTGTGTTAAATGAACAAAGCAGACAATTTGTCTGATCTGTAGCAGGTTCTTAACAAAATGTGTTTCCACACCCCCTCTGGAGAAACTTAGATCAAACAACATTGGTATAGAAGATAAGAGTGTGATTTTCAGATGCTTCCTTTCACAAAACGTGAGAAGGTAAAGAGGAATGGCTCGTTTAAATTTGGAGGCAGGCATCGTTTCAGTGGTTGTTTTCTTTTTAGGTCTCATGACACTCATCCCTTCAAAGCACACACACCCCATTTAACAAGGTGACCCACCTTTGGCTTTCTAAATTGTTCCATAACTCCATCTTAGAAGTTCTTTCAGACCTTTATGGACTTTGAATTAGATGCTCACTTTGCGAATCATTCAGAGAAAAATAACAACTAGTTTATCTGCCACTCTCACTGAATGGCCTCTTAGAGGCCCGTTGTCTCCATAGCAGTAGCCAGACAATAAGATAATCCCCAAAGCAATTGGCAATTATTGCCATTTCAGAGCTACTGTATGGTTGCCGCTGAAATAAAATCATTGGGTAGATGATCTTCAGTTATTATAGACCCATGCCATTCATTCTCTGGCAGGAAGCCATGTAAGCAGATCCTTTCTGCAGAACAATAATGTTTAAAACCTTAATAGTGGCCAAGCGATGGGGGCAATTTTCCTAACAGGATTGAGCTTAGGATAAAGGAGACGTCTGAGAAGCCACTTTGCTCTAGATATTTCCTGAGCCCTTCTGGGACGCTGCCTTATTTATTGTTGTATTCTAAATCGAGCACATTTCCAGTTACATGATACGTGCTCCGCAAATGTGTGTGGATTAGAAGGATAAATAGGCAAATGAGTTCCTGCAAGCCCCTAGGTGAAGGTTTCCTTGTCTTAAGAGCCAATCCACTCTAGGTGGTCCTGACTTTACTGAATCACCTCGTTTGTCTTCCTTGCATTGAGGATCAATGGATATGACTGTCAAATCCTGGCTTGTCACTTCCTCAGTGCATGGCACCGGTGCAGCTACTTAACCATTCTGCTGCTCACAGCCTTTAAGGGATTATTAAAAGGATTGAATTAGCTGCCTTAAATCTTTAGTACCAGTAACTAACGCACATGGGCAATCAGTACATGATTGCCTATTAAAGATAAAGCTGTCTGCTGCCATAAGCAAAAAGCCCCCTCTTAACCTGTTCTCCCTCGGTCAGTCTTGTCTCCCACACCCCAGGTTAAACGTGGAGAAACTCAGGCACCAGCAATTCCATTGTAGCCTTCTGTTGGCTAATCCCTGTTACTTAAAATTTATTTGCTGTTCCCAAAGTGCTCTCAAAGGTGTCTTGTCTTTGAGATTCACAAGGCCCGTAAGTGGTTGGTAGAAGACTCAAGACCTATTTTACAGATGAGGAACTTGCTGCATAAATCATTAAATCCCCGGGGCTGGGACGACAGGGTAGTGGGAAAGCATCGGCCAGCCTGAGGATACGAGCTCAGACGCTCTGCTATAACCGAGAGAGCCCACCTTAGAGGGAAGCTACGCTATAGGAACCTGCCTAAACCACGCCCAGTGAGTTGTCCAGCAAAGATCTGAAGACAACTCACCGCTTCTTCTTGCTGCTCCGAGTATGCATCACCCCTTCTCACCGTTCCACCTTCTGAAATGACAGCGGACATCAGAGGTGGAAAACATGCAGCCAGAAGAAAGAGGAAATGCAGCCACTAACCAACAGAACAGGCAGAAAAGGGGGCACAGTGCAGACAGCATGAACTTGGGTCTTCTCGGGCAGAAAATGTCAGAATGTTCCTATTATTTTTAAAAATGTTGACTGATTTGAATTGGCAATGCATTCCTTTGGCGGAGCAGATTCCTCTCGCCTATCCTACGCCCCAGACACCAAATTTCTCTCCACCAACATCCTAAATAGCATCAGTTTCTTTTGTTACCTAATTTTCTGCACCCTGGGCTTTTTTTTTTTTAACTTAATAAAATATCTCGGTGAGCTTTTCACGTGTATACATAAAGAATATTGTCGAGTTTATGGCTGCATCACACTTCATTGTAGAGAATGCCATAATCTAGTTACTTAATCCCCTGTTGAAAATATTTACATGATTTCAAATCTTCTATTCTTGCTGTAACATTGTGAGCATTTCAATCTCTCTCTATAAAAATGTCTATAGAATCAATTCCTACCATGGCTTCCATAAGAAAAGCATTAAAAATATTTGCAGTTTTGAAGGCTATTTCCAAATAACTCTTCATAAAGTTATATGAATTTATTATCCCAGCAGTAATAAATGAGTGCACCCATCTCCTCACATTTGCGCACCCTTGATTTCCTTATCACCCTACAACAGGTGTTCCCAACCTGTGGGACACAACCAGGTTGAGGGTCAAACAACCCTTTCATAGGGGTCACCATCAGGCAATACAGATACTTACATTATGATTTATAACAGCAAAATTACAGTTATTTAGTAGCAACAAAAATAATGGTTGGGGGTCACCACAACATGAGGACCGGTATTAAAGGGTCACAGCATTTAGGAAGGTTGAGAACCACTGGCCTACAACATTAAAAATGGCTGTCTGTATCGACTCAATTCTTATCTTCAGTATTAAAAGCTAGCTATCTTATGATACGCCTAACAAGTACATCCTCTTTTCTATGAATTTTACTTTGCACATTTTTTTCATTGAGCTGGTGGTCTTTTTCTTCTTGATGTATGAGAATGTTCTACACATAAAGAAGATGAGACCTTGTTCATTAGATGAACTGCAAATGTTTTCCTGTTACTTATGATTTTGTAATGGTACTTTTTAAATGTAGTGTGCGTGTGTGTGTGTGTGTGTGTGTGTGTGTGTGTGTGTGTGTGTGTGTG
>NW_026596073.1:12205042-12215345 GCF_907164565.1 Psammomys obesus | reverse complement strand
TGTGTGTGTGTGTGTGTGTGTGTGTGTGTGTGTGTGTGTGTGTGTGTTTGCATGCTTAGGTGCATGTGTGAGAGTGCCCACAGAGGCCAGAAGAGGGTATCAGGTCCCCTGCAGCTGAAGTAGCGGGTGGTTGTGAGCTGATGTGGATGCTGAGAACCGGAATAGGATCCTGGGCAGGAGCAGGCAACGCTCTGGGCTGCTGAGTCATCCTCCATCCATGTTGATTTTCCCATATTCAGGAAAACATGCCCTCTCTTCACTCTCCGAAGCATCACACTGAATTGAGGTGCTTGGTGAAAGGAGCAGAACTTTTATTAGACAAGGAGGAATGGAGCATGACCATGATGAAGGAGCTTCGCTCCTTAAGGTTTCTTCATTTTATTTGACATCATCACTAACTTCCCTCTGGTGCCGATACTGCCGCACAACCCAGTCCACTGAATAAACGAAAATCATTCCTCGTGATGTCGGCAGTCACAGTTCAAAGGGAGACAGGCTTCCTGCCGGTTGGCATTCTGGCTGAATCAGAAAGGAAAGCTCCGAGGTCCCCCCCCCCCGAAAGAATGCAGCTGCCACAGCAGTTTTTCTTCTTCCTGAAGCTACCTCCTCCGGACAATCCAATTATACGAGTCTGAAAAAATCAGCCTACAGGTGACTCAGTAAATGAATGAGGACAGAAAATAAAGAAAGGGGGAAATGAATAATAGAAGTCGCACTGCACGTGAGGCGTGTTCACATAGGACCCCAACTGATCCTGCCTCTGACAGGCAAGTAACCTTTCTCGAATAAGAGAGGAGGGGCCCCTGTCAGAGGATCACGCTGGGCCCTGGCATCTGGCAGAACACAGATGTGGTGGAAGGAGGGGGCGATGCTTCTTTCGAAGGTTTAGGAAGAAAACCTTTGGTTCTGTAACAACACCAAGAAACATGGCTGAGGCTGCTTTTGCAAAGAAGGCGTCCTTCATTTCACGGCCCAGTCTGTGGCAGTTTCCGAAACCCTCCAACAGTCTGTCTCACCTGAAGCACACATCTGCCTCTGCCTTGTAAGATCCTGGGAGCCTTGTCCTTATTCCCTACCTAGTCTAGACCTCTGCAGATACGCTATTGCCTCTCCGGGTGCTTCCTCTTTCTCCGATCAGCCTCTCTTTATAAGTTTTAGCCCTGGGTCCCTTCGCCCTGGCAGAGCAGTCTTCCCCAAGCCTTGGCTTCAGCCTGGCTTCCTGACCCGCGTTCAGCAGCCTGTTCCTGCTGGAGCACTGCCTTGAACTTCAGCCTCCTTGGCAAGGGCACCAGCAGCCCAGCTGGCCTTCAGCCACCATCCTGTTCCTCTCTCTCGGACACAGGACAGAGTCCTTTTCCAGCCCGGATGGTACTCCCGGGTTCCACTTCTCTTCCTGAGTGCCAATTGAATATTTCCATTTTCCAGTGTTCTGTCTAGTCCCTGTATAAACCTCCCTCCTCCCCTGTGTTGGAACTCACAGGTGCCTGTATCGGCAAAATCAGGTCCAGATTCACCATACACCCACTCCACCCACTTTCAACAGTAAGTGAATTTGTTAGAAACAAGGAAGCCAGAGGTACAGACTCCAGGTGTGATTAATTCTGCAGCTTGCAGGTGTCATGAAGGAGCCTTGGCTTTCCCTACTTGCTCTGCCGTTCCAATGGTGCTGCCTACTCTTTGGAGAGTGGCACAGCAGGCTTAATTGAGCAGAGCTGGGCTGGGATCTCCACAGGGTCCTAAGAGCAACTTCTCATCAACTCGGGAGTCTCTGGACAGCCAGCTATTGAGCTACTTATAGTGTGATCTAGGCCATGGGAGGAGAAGGTTCCAGGAATGAAAATAGGCAGAGGCAGTCAGGGCTTTTTGATTTGGGGAAGTGAGTTTATAGCAGGCTCCTGTTGACTGGCATCCTGGCATGATAATATCTAGAGACAGAGGGCATTTTTCTCAACATGTCTTTTGTCAAGAAGAAAGGGATTTTTTTCTAAAAGCCTCACAGACCCAACACATACTCTTGCCATCTTGCCCTGGTTGTGTCCCAGGGCAATATTTTAACAAGTCCCCCGAAGTCCGTGAGCACCTGATGCAGCTGAGCTCCCCTCTAAGGTGACCTCACCTGAAGAATAAAAGCCAACAGGAAAGGCAAGAGAAGATGGAGGTAGGGAGCAAGAAAGGGGGAGACGACATAAAACAGTACCCAAGTACAAAAACATTATCCCAAAATTGTAAATTAAAAAAATTCCAAAAAATAATTTGTGTGAAATATACATATTTTTTCTTGCCAGTCATTAAATGATAAATCATTTTTAAAAAGAATTAACTGTTAACCAGGAAGAGAATTGCTTTTATGTTTACATGCTGATGTGCTGTTTAAACTGAGCTAAACAGATATAAGCCTGAAGCTCAGGAAGCACTTGACTCAGAATTAATTTTCCTCCATCCAGGCTCAACCTGCTCTTCTTTCCTGCAAGGATGCAGTCTGTGAGCTAAAATGTACCTCAGGCTTTTTCTGGAGGCGCTGCTCTATGGGCTGAGCTGAGCTTGCAAAGTTAGCAGGATACTGTAAAGTGCCAGACCCTGATCCTTCTGTCTGCACTGGCTTGCTCACAGAAAGGGACCTCAAAACAACTCTGATCACCTCAAGATGGCTTCTGAATTTCCCTTCTCTGCATCCCATCTAACTTCCCAGGCCTTTCTCTTCCATTAACAAAAACAAAGCCTTTTGCCCACACATGCCTATGCTTGCCTAGAAGAAAAACTTTATGCAAGTTTTTGTAGGCCATAAAAAATAACTGAGAACTCAGGCCTTGCCTGCTGCTGCTTTGTCCAGAGATACCACCTGCAGAGGGGAAGTAAACAAAAGAAGAGGGAAAGTTAAAAGCATTAGGGAAACAGAGATCATTCTTGGCTGGGTCTGAAATTTCTTTTCTTTATTTGTCTTCTACCATTGAATTTTAGTATGAACATGTTCAAAGATACACAAGTTGAAAGCCTAACCTTCCATCATTTAAATAAATGATATCCCTTTCATTCACATTAAACACCTGCTAAGTTTGCCATGTTAGCCCTCTAGATATTTTGCTAGTCATTTTTAATTTATTCTGTGTGTATGGGTGTTGTACCTGCACGTAAGGCTGAGCAACCCATGGGTGTTGGGCTCAAGGAACATGTTCGATCCTGGAGCTAGCATTATAGATAATTTCGAGCTGCCACGTGGATGGTGGAAATCAAACCCCAGTCCTCTGCAAGAGCAGCCTGGGCTCTCAGCTGCTGAGCCATCTCTCTGGTCGTCCCTTTACTAGACATTTCAAAGGAAGGTACAGTCACACTTTAATGCCTTTGACATATATCTCTTTAAAAACGACATTTGTCTAACATCACAAAACATTTGTTAGATCTTTAAAAAAAATGTAGCATAATAAAACCTAGTCAATATTAAAATTTCCTAGTATTTCTCCCACCACAGAGAATTATATATAGACATATAGATACATATCTG
The DNA here is from genome assembly GCF_907164565.1 of Psammomys obesus. Lineage (NCBI taxonomy): Eukaryota > Metazoa > Chordata > Mammalia > Rodentia > Muridae > Psammomys > Psammomys obesus. The sequence goes on along the minus strand of NW_026596073.1, from coordinate 12,211,846 downwards.
CAAATGTATATATTTCAATTTCTAATATATATTTAGCTGATTTTTTAAACGAGATTTATGTAAACTCGTATTGGTTATTTTTCTGGCAGATGTAAAAAAAATCCTTACCAAAGTCAACTAAAGGAAGGAAGGGTTTATCTAGCTCACAGTTTGACCGTGCACAGTCCATTATGGGACAGTCACGATAGCAGGAGGCAGAACCCACTGGTCACACTGTGTCTTCAATCAGGAACCAGAGAGGTGGGTGCTGACACTCCTCGGTTATATTTCTTTTTACTCAGGGTTGGACCCCTGCCCATGGGATGTGAGTCTTCCTTGCTCTGTTAAACCTTTCTGGAAACAGCCTCATGTGTTTCCAGGGTGATTCTAACCCCCCTGGAGTCGACAGTGTAGACTCACCATCACAATACTGTATCCAGTCCTTATCCCCTTAGCTTATTTTAATCTAGAAGAATTTTCTTACATTTATTTATTTATTTATTTATTTTTAATAATGACAATCACTGAAAACACCACACCAGCAAGAGGCCCCCAATTCTGGACCTTCTGGCTTTTATCCCAAGGCATTCTTTAACTTGTTTTTCTGGTTTGAGCATCTGGTTTGAAGACAAGCCTGATTAGATTCAGGCTGAATTTGTCTGGAGTCCTGAGTAGAAGCAGATAGCTCAGTGCAAGAGTTTAATGGAAGAAAGTTAAATGAAGGAGCTGTTTCCAGATGGGTGGGCAGGCACAGGGAACAACATGGATGAATGGAGCTCTCTGGAACCCCATCCTCAGGCCAGGGACTGAGGGGACAGTGAATCCTGGATCTAAAAGGAACACGGCAGGTATCTAGGAGAGAGTGAAGGAGCGGAGCCTACACACCATCCCTCTCTTCCATCCTCTGCATTTCTGCTGAAGACCAGCCCCTCCACCTACACACGCGCGTGCGCGCACAGACACACACACACACACACACAGGCACGCATGCACACGCACACGCACGTAAGTCAGATCCAATCAGAAGGCACACTATAGGGGTTGCTGAGTGACCGCAGGGGAATTCTCCAGCAGCCAGAGCAGGATGCAAACAGACACCAAATGATTGACAAGGGTAAATGGAGAATAACACACAGCTTAAACATTTTAGCCTAAGACGCTTCTGAAGGCATAAGAAGATACAAACAACCATGGGATGAAAATATTTGGAAACAATTATAATGACCATGTTCAGATATTTTTTCCCTTGTTATCACTCTCTCAAACTATCACCATAACAACTGTTTACTCAGCATTTGCAACCTGCTATGCACTATACTTAATCGAGGGATGCTTTAAACCATATAGGAGAATGTCCCATGGGCTAGATGGAAACAGAGTTTTATATGAGGGTCTTGAGCATGTGCAGATTCAGAGGCTCATGAAGGGTCCTAGAACTGATCCCTCACAAATGCTTCATTCTCCAAGTTCTTAATTCAAAAGGTCACATACAAAAAAACTTTCCATAAATATTGACTGTGTTAGTGGGCTGTGATGGCGCACACCTTTTATCTCAGAAAGCAGGAGTCATAGGCAGGCGGATTTCTGTGAGTTCGAGGCCAGCCTGGTTAATAGAGAATGTTCCAGGACAGCCAAGGCTACACAGAGAAACCCTGCCTCAAAATAAATAAAATAAAATAATTGTACTGAGTTTCACTGTGGAAGACTCCATGCTGAGCCTAACCAGCACTCAGTCTGTTGTGAAACCCCTATAACCACTCTCCCAGTTAAAGAAAACATTCCCATTACTCAACCATCTTTCACACAATTTATTTATTTTGAAGCCCGGGGCCTGCATTATTTCTAACTATGAAAACACACCCAGGGTCATATATTAGACCTCATTCACTCATCCCTCCGTGTTTCAGCTTACTTGTAAGGTGGCTTCTGGTTTCCAAATAACCATCTGAAATGCCTTTAAGTAGAATACGTTAGTTTTTAAACAGACGTTTGAAGTGCTCTACATTTACATGTAAAAGTGTCATTAGGTTGAAGTGTGTGGCTGCCACCCAGGGCTTCACAAAGGAAGTGATTGAAAGGCCTTCTCTGTGGGCTGTAAAGAAAAAGACAAGTGGCTGAGACTGTCTTCACCCAGCTCCCTCCCCGAGGGGGGCAGATGGATGCATTATTATAGGGAACCTGGAGGCCCCTTTTGGATCAAAGATCTTAATTGAGCTGTGTAAATTTACCAGTCCCACCTGTCTTGTGACTAGGCCAAATTGGTTTGGATCTACACCTCATTATCTGCACGTAGCAACTTCGGTAACCCTTGACAATATAGACATCTGTTGAACTCCATCTTCTTATCAGTAAGGCAGGAAAGCTCAACTGATTAATCTCTTTGGTCACCAAGTACTGTAAGTTCATAAATCTTTTGGAAGTCTATAATGGCTCAGGTATATACTTCCTGCTATACTGACTGAAAATATCCTAAATATACATTATTAATAAATATCATATATGTATGTATGATATATACATAACCTAAATCTTCTGAACAAATGATAGTTTGTTTTCCAAAGGGCACATGTAGATTTATTGAGTCTAAATATGTTTTAGGTTCCTAACATATTTAGATTTATTGAATCTAAATGTGCTGTAGGTTCCTAACATAAGTATTACAGCTGGTGGAGAAGAGAGGAACCACCCTGTCTTGAAAAGGAGAAGAGGAGGAGGAAGAAGAAGAGGAGGAAAAGGAGGAAGAGGAACTAACAGACATATAGAAAAACCATTGGATATGGATTCAATTGCTAGACCCGCCAGTTACAAACCATATGAACGTGTCAATTTCCCCACCCTCAGCACAATAAGCAGAATGTCTGTGACATCAGAACGTGTACAGAGAAGGCTACTGTCCAGTATGTGGTGCACTATGGAGGTGGGAGCTCGGGGATGTGATAAGCTCATGAGAGCGGGGCCATCCTGAATGTATTGGTTCCCAACAAACACCAACCCCAGAGAGCTAAAGATGGCTATCCACGGCCAGTGCCTAGGGTCACACCAGCTCAGTGTCTGCGAATTCCTTGATCTTGGAACTTCTAGCCTCCAGGAGTGTGAGGAATGGATTTCTGGTGTTTGTAAGCTCTGTGGCATGCTGTTAGAACCACCTGGAAAGACTGGAAAGACCTGGTATTTCTGTGCAAAATAAAACATCTCTCCATGTGAGGAACAAAGTAGATAGCCTGGATGACAACTCCTGGCCTCTTATTCGGCATCCTATAATGAACATTTTTTTTTCTTTTTGATTTTTGGGTGTTTTTGACACAGGGTTTCTCTGTGTAGCCCTGGCTATACTGAAACTCCCTCTGTAGACCAGGCTGTCCTGGAACTCAGAGATCCACCTGCCTCTGCCTGGCAGTGATGAATAAATGCTTATTGGCATGCTCCTTATCATACTTTTTATGAAAAGAATGTATTGAAATCCCCAGGTTAAGACTAGCCAGCACATCAGTCAAAGTTTGTGATTAATATTATCAATTTGACAAGACCTAGAATCACTCGGGATACAAGTCTCTGGGCATGCCTGGGAGAGAGCATCTCCACTGGGGTGACCTGGAGCACATCTGAGAAGCATTATTTAACTTGGGTTAACTGGAGTGAGAACATCCACCGTGAATGTGGGTGCTCCCCCACCATGCCGTCGTACTTCTCCCGGAACTGTAAATCTAATTACGCCCCTTCTCTTTCCCTGATCTGCTTTCCTCGGGGTGGTTTTATCACAGCAACAGAAGAAGGGACATACAAGGTTGCTGGCTGTCAAAGTTAGAAATCTACCTTGACTCACTTGGAGAAACAGAAATTTACCGGAAGGATACAGAAGGGCTTGGAACACTCAGAGGAGCTAGAGAGTCAGACCCAGGGGGAAGAAATTCCTCGGGGACGTGTCACTTTCTACGTGGTGTCATTACTGGAATAAGTGAACTGTCTTTTGTCTCTGTGTCATGGAGTGATCAGGTTCCAGGGTGGCTCCCATTTAGTGAGATCCACAGTGCAGCGTGCCGGAGGAAGGAGGGCTTCTCCATTACCAGCCCCACCAGAACGTAACCAACGAGAGACAAGCAATTCCCCCAAAAGCAAAATTGTCATAGTAAATAAAAAAGAATATTGGGCTATCTAATGTTCATTATTAGCCCTAAGATTGTCACGGCAGCATTATTTAGTCCGCTGTCACAAATAACAAGACACAGACACCTGTTAGATTTTATGATTGCCTTATTTACCCTGGGCCGGGCAGATATTCCTCCCTACGCTGTCTGAATCACCTCACCATCCATCTCCCAGTCCTTCTTAACCACCCTATCTTCCGTCTATAATCTTATAAATACTAGCTTTTACTCTTCATCTGGGCCTTTTTATGCCATTATTGGAGTCTTTCCTCCCAGCCCCATGAGGTTTCTTCTCTATGTTAACCCATTACGGTATCCTCATTCTTCCTGTCTTCCCATCCATCTGTCCTTCCCGTGATTCTCCAAAGCCTGGGAACCTTAACCACACCTACCCCGTTCTGCCCTGCCCAGGTATAGGCTGTTTAATTAGCCAATCAGGAATAAGGATTTAGGCAGCTTTACACAGGGGGCCAGGAATCAGCATCAGGCCAATCTCCAACCGAAAATATTCCTGTCACTGCCAAAACACACTGAGCAGATCGAGCACTGCCAAAAATCACAACAAAAATTTCCACTAAACACCCGTTTGTTTGTATTTTGGAACCTAGGAAATGTCTGGGAGATGAAAGTATCCGCGGAAAAGCTACGTGCCCTGCGCATGCCTGTTTAAGTCCACACTTGGGAGGTCAAGATAGGACGGTCACCAAAAAATCCAAAACCAGCCGGAACAGAAAAGAGGGAAAGAAATGGGTGTGTGTGTGGGAGGGGCAGACAAATAGACATTAGCAAGGTCCAATAACTGATTTCATCCCTTGCTTCAGTTGTTTACTCAAAGGAATGTTAGGCTCAGCGCCACAAATGCTGTGTGTGGTAAAGGGGTACCATTTTCTTTGACTCCTTCCAGAGTCTCACAAGTACTGAATTTGACTTTCTGGCTATTTTTTTTTTTCACCCAGATGCTTGGGGCTCCATACAAATCTTATCGCGTTCACTTTGGAGTGACCCAGATAGACCCTGTGTCTACTTTTTCTTCTTCTTATTCCCTTCTTTATAAACCTGACTTACATGCCATCCAGATCGTTCAGGTCCTTCGGGCCCTCCTACTGAATAATGATCACATCCCACCATGGTGCTTGGCCAATCCCCACACCAAGACTAAGTAAGATCCCAGATGACTCAACCTGCTAAACCGCCTGTGAACCACGCCCTCTCGGGCCTGGTTTTCTGGGTCTCCGACACTTCCCCTTAGAGGCCCAATTCCCTCAGCAATACCTGCCCTTGCCCTATTGCAGTGGGTTGCACCCCCTTGACGGGCCGAACAACCCTTTCACAGGGGTCACCTAAGACCATCAGAAAACACGGGTGTTCATATTACAATTCATAACAGTAGCAAAATTACAGTTATGAAGTAGCAACAAAAGTAATCTTATGGTTGGAGGTCACCACAACGTGAAGAACTGTGTTGAAGGGTCACAGTATTAGGAAGGTTGAGAGTCGCTTTAATTCACGGGGACCTGAGCCAGTGATGACCGAGTGTCCTTAATGACTCATATGAGCCAGTGTACAAGAGGCTCGTTTTCCTCATATTATCTCGCTCTGTGATGCGTTGGCCCCAAGCGTGGTTGAGTTCTCATATTCCTCAGTTTCTCTGCCTCTCCAGCACTCGGACTCCTCCTCCCCTTCCCCATGTCTCACGACCTCAAGAGCTAGCTCTGAGGAACGCATTCACCTATTTTAAGTCCTTCCTAGTTCAAGCAGTTCAGAGGCAAAAAAATGCCTCGATTATCATAGTTTCCTGTCTGAGTCACTGCTAACCACCCCCACCCCCACCACCTCGCCCAACCCCACCACCCCGCCCACCCCCAACCTCCGCCCACCCCCACCCCCGCCTGCATGCTGAATCATGGGATTTTTCTCTTCCTCTGTGATAAATGTCAGGCTTGTAGGCCTCTCTCTTCCTCCAAGTTTTCTGATTCTTCTCATAGGTTCCAAGTTTTGGGGGAGGGTCCCCAGAAGGGCTTTTAGCACATGCTCAGTTTGTGTTCTCTGTCTCTTGAACACTACACACTATAAGGAAGGCAGCTGTGTGCCTCCTTCTCACCAGGTCTTTTTGCTGCTTTTTCCTGTTAAGTAAAAGGATAAGTCAAAGATTGGCCTCCACCATCTTCTTCTCGAAATTCCTTCTACTATGCCTTGCAAGAGTGTGTTCTTTCTGAGCAGACAGCCAAGCCTCAGTTATACGTTCTTGTATGCCTTCCTACCCACAGCAAAGGCCGTGTTCCGTTCTGTCTGATACTACTTTCAACAAATGTGCTCTATTCCCAAGTCCGACGGCTACTGGGCACATCTCCACATTCAAGCGGCACCCCACATTCGTCACGGAGGCATGCTGTCACGGCCCACCCTGGTGTTACCACAAAGATAACGCAACAGTGCTCACATGACTTATCATCCACATCAGGGTACACACAACTGCCACAGCAGCGAAGAGGCGCGTGACCCGATACCACATGGGGAAAGGTAGCCATGCCGGATATGCCCCTGAGTGTGCTCCGTCCTCAGATGGATCAGCCTTATTTGAACTCTTTATCATCCATCACAAGGGCCTTGCAACTGCTCCTCACTCATCTTCGGTTCTGTCCCTCTTCAGGCACCAATTGTCTTGTGTGACTTTTCCTAG
>NW_026596073.1:12198856-12205032 GCF_907164565.1 Psammomys obesus | reverse complement strand
ATCAGCCTGGCTTACACAATGAACTCAGGGCAGGACCCCAGGCTGATAAGATAAAGCCGATTACAAAACACAGTCTAGGATTCAAAATGATGCATTTTCCCTTAAAGTGTTCCTATGCAAGTTTTTTCTTAATAATGGATGATATGTCCTTACTGATCTAGACGATGGATACACACCAATCTTGGGTTTCTATAAGAAGAGGATGAATCTGTCCAGTCTGTCTTCATTCTATTGGTGTTGGGTCCTTTTTTTTCCCCCCTGTGGATATATGGGCCCTCACAGGTAACATGCAATTCTGCATTTTTGTATATGCATGGGATGGAGAGGTAAGGTGTCCCTGCTCTACAAGGCTAGGCAATCCCCTTAGAAAGCGGGGCTCCCACGGGAGAGCTAGTGGCGAAGGGCATTTTGGCCTAAGGAATCCATTCTGTGGGTCATGTCAGGACCCAAAGTTAGGCTGGGAGACGAACATGCAAGCTGCATGCCTCCCAGGTGGAAAAACTATTGAATGCTGAGTTAAGGTGACACACTGCTCTGGCAGCTGGCTTATCCCTTTAAATGTGAGACATTTTTCGTGGAGGGACAGGTGGTGGACACACCTGGCCAAAAGATACACAGGGGACTATACAGGACTATACACACTCGCCTAAGTGAAGTCCCAAAACTCAAAGGCTATAATTCATATGTTTAAAAGGCAGAACCACCTATTCCACATGAAGAAGGGGGGAGGGGGACAAAAATAGCCACAACAAATGTAACAATCCAGGCCCAAACCTTTAAACAGGTACATGGTACCTAGGGAGTGTTTAAGCATTACATGTAGAAAAGAATTTAAATAAAATTGATTTTAAGAGGTAATGTCTTTCCTGTTGCTCTGGACAACCAGATTATCCCTTTAAGCATCCCTTTCTCTGGGGACAGGTGGTGGCTTGGCCTAATACAGCAGGGCCCAAAGGCCCAGAGGAGGATATCTGAATAGTGTATACTTGGCCAGTAAATCCTTGGCTACAATAGCCTTAAAACTTATTATGCCATTCTTTTATTTTTTCAAAATTCTTTATTAATTACACTTTATTCACTTTGTATCCCCCCTGTGGTTCCCTCCCTCCTCCCGTCCCAATCTCTCCCTTCCTCTACCCTCTGCATGCATGACTCTTCCCAAGTCTACTGATATGAGAGGTCTTCTTTTCCTTCCTTCTGATCCTAGTCAATTAGGTCTAGGTCTCATCAGGAGTGGCTGCATTGTCTTCTTCTGTGGCCTGGTAAGGCTGCTCCCCCCTCAGGAGGAGGTAATTAAAGAGCAGGCCAATCAGTTCATGTCAGAGACAGTCCCTGTTCCTATTACAATGGAACCCACTTGGATACTGAACTGCCATGTGCTACATCTGTGCAGGGGTCTTAGGTTATCTCCATGCATAGTCCTTGGTTGGAGTATCAGTCTCAGGAAAGACCCCTGTGCCCAGATTTTTTGGTTCTGTTGCTCTCCTTGTGAAGTTCCTGTTTTCTCCAGATCTTACTGTTTCCTACTTCTTTCCTAAGATTCCCTGTACTCTGCCCAAAGGTTGCCTATAAGTCTCAGCATCTGCAGTGATAGTCTGCAGGGCAGAGCCTTTCAGAGGTCCTCTGTGTCAGGCTCCTGGCTTGTTCCCTCTTTTCTCCTTCTTCTGATGTTCATCCTCTTTGCCTTTCTGGATAGGAATTGAGCATTTTAGCAAGAGTCCTCCCTCTTGATTAGTTTCTTTAGGTGTACAGATTTTAGTAGGTTTATTCTATATTATATGTCTATATGAGTGAGTATATACCCTGTGCATCTTTCTGCTTTTGGGATAACTCACTCAGGATGATCTTTTCCAGATCCCACCATTTGCCTGCAAATTTCATGATTTCCTTGTTTTTTATTGCTGAGTAATATTCCATTGTGTAGATATACCACAATTTGTGCATCCATTCCTCCACTGAGGGGCATCTGGGCTGTTTCCAGCTTGGTTTACAATCCAGTCTGGTTTACAATCCAGACTAGCTTAAGGAGAGATAGATGTCTTTTCTTCTGCTCAAACAAAGAACAGAAAACATACTTAGTTGATCTGTACATCCTGCACATCCCATGTGTTTATTATTCTAGAACTATATATTACTTGTGAGAAGTAAGAACAAAAGAACTGGACAACAGTGATGCTGGATCAAACCTGATAAGACTCATCCTCCAGGATGCTGAGATGCTGGCACATCTGTTCCAGCATCCTTCATGCTCCAATCTCAACTACTTCAGTCGCTGTCCCTTCAAAACCTGCTCTCAGGACAGCTTCAAAGAATGCTGCTGATCTCAGCTGGTCCAGCATTTCAGACAGTCCCAAACAGGACTTCCATTAAGCCTGAATTTTTTTTTCAACATTTAGAGACTGGACCACAAATGTTATTGCTAGCTTGCTTAACCATTTTCCTCCAATTTTATTTGGTCCCCCAAAAAGGTATCCTGTGCCCCAAAATCAGCAGGAAACAACCTTGAGAAAAACAATGCCCATTTCCCTTAAAGGAATTTGGGTAGGTTTTTGGTTGTTCTAATGGGCTATGGATGTTTGTTATTATTTAGGGAAACTGATTATAAGTTATTAATGATCCATTTAGAGAGAAATCAAGGTATAAAAACTTAAACTCAGGGATTTCTCTCTCTTTTTTTCTATCTTTCTTTCTTAGGTTAGAAGGAAGAAGTTGAAAAGAAAAAAGGGGGAATATAGATATATCTTATAGGAATAATAACACAAAAGGTAAATTATGTATCTACTTTTCAATTTAAAGATACTGTTATATTTAAATAAGGTTATTTTGATATACTGATATAAATTTTAGTATACTGAAACAAATTCAAGGTTACTTTGCTACACACACACACACACACACACACACACACATATATATACATATTTTTACTCTGATATGAGGTATTATGCCCAAACAACTCATAAATACAAGGTTTACCTCCAATACTTTTAAAACTGCTATTACAAGCTATTTAGGATAATTAAGTAATGCAAGTTGTTAGTTGACCAACTCATGGTCATGTCAGATACTAGTCTAATTAATCCAGGAATATACATCCTAGGTTTAACAGATAGGTATGATTCTATAGATATACAGAGTATATCAAAATGAATAGATAGGTAAAACCTGACATTCAAAAACCTCAGAGACCTAAGAATATGACATTTAAAGACGTTTTTATTATTTTAAGGAGTCTTTGACAAGACAGGTCAGTTCCTGGCAACACCCAGTCTACTTCAAAGAAGAATCTCCTTATGATGATGGCTTCAAATGTGTCAAAGACACTGGGCGAAGAAATGCCCCTACTGCTGCAGATGGTATTCTGCCCAAAATGGGCAAGCTTCGATGCAGGCCAAGCTCTGCCAGAAAAGGTAAGCAAGTCCTGCATAGTTCCTGCTTCACAAATAAGCCTATCAGATGTACTGGCCCAGAAGGTTGAAGATGACGCTCCAGTATTACAGTTTTGGGATAGTTGTCCAGGTAGTGGACTGTCTCTGTCATTTTTTAATTTTGGAAGCTGCTAGCCTGTACTTCCTGTTTGTTCCTTCTCAAGTCTCTGATGGGGTTGAAGACTAGATAGTTATAGTTTTACAATTAAGCTTAGTTGCTTAGGACTTAAGATGTTTTAAGGTCTAGATAAGTGCTTTTAGGTTGTTAGACACAAGATATGATAGGGAATAATTTAGGTACAAAACTGTAGACTCACCAAGATAGATAGATAATATTTTCTTCAAGGTTGCCAAATACCTTTAGGCTAGATATTATGTCTTACCTATTGGTTTTTATGATTGTTTCATAATTATTATTACTGTATATGGTTTTTAAAATGGCCTTTTTAACTAGACAGAAAGGGAGAGATATTGGAGGAAGGTCCAGCTGTGTTTTCAAATGCTGATTTCAGTGCCTTTGAGATCTGGTTACCGCCCTGCCATGAGTATTGTTATAATGTTGAATTATCTCCTGTACCCATAAGATGAGAAGGAATGTTTCCTGATTATCCCTGACTGGCTGATTAAAAGACCTGTACCTGGGCAGAGCAGAAGGAGGTAGGCGTGGCTAAGGTTCACGGGCTTTGAGAACAGAAGGATGACAGGAGAGAAAAACAGGAAGAGGAGGAAGAATGAAGTTGAGAGCCACCATGAATGAGCATGGGGAGAAGCATATGGCGCGCATGGATGGAGGAAGTAGCCCAAATGAGAGAATAATCAAATATTTACGAAATGATGGATGGGAAGTAACCCAGATAGAAATTATTAGAACAATTGTCCTGAGATGGAGCTAGGAGGTAAAGATAGTTTTGGGGGTTAATATCTGCCCTACCCCAGGTAAGATAAGGCTATTCTCAAATCTACTGGGTGTCTGTGTCTTTTATTGATCATTATACCAGGTTAGGTAATACCACCATAATCATCATAGGGCTACTAATAAGCATTATTAAGACCATACCATTAAATTAACCACAGGACCTGGTTTTTATATTCTATAACTTCAAGCGAAGTAGGCGATCTCCTGTAAGAAATAAGAAGAAAAGCTAAACCAAAAAGAGGACCACAGTGTTATCTGCAGTGCAACCACTGGGGAAGGCAGAGACTTCCTCCTCTTGTGAGAGAGAAAAGTAAGGCAGTGACTGGGGGAAGAGAGGGAGTCAGCTGTGGCTGCTTTGCCTGGGAGCACTCAGGTTCTCAACCTTCCTAGCGGTGTGATCCTGTTCCTCATGTGGTGGCGACCCCCAACCATAAAATTAATTTTTGTTGCTACTTCGTAACTGTAATTCTGCTACTGTTCTGAATCACAATGTAAATCTGATACATGCAGGATATCTGATATGCAACCCCAGAGCTTTTCTTCTCATGCGATAGTCCTCAGTGCTTGTGCAAGACAAAGACGGCTTTCAAGCTGTGTCAAATTTCCCATCCTGGTCACGTGGCAACTGAGACTTGAAACCACGTTAGGCACTGCAGGCGCTGGATGCCCTAAACTAAAGGCTCAGCCTTGGAGTCATGTAGTGTGGCAGCGGTCAAATGCACACAAGCAAAGCAAATCTTAAACAGGCCATCAACTTAATGGATTAAAACAAGATTCTGGGGCTTAAAAAGAGGAGAAGAGAGAAATAAAAGACCTTGGAAGTCAAGTTGTAGACCAGAACTTGTCCTGGAATGGTGTTTTTAAAACTGAGGGAGTAATGACCCATGGAGAGTTATTACATCAGCTTAATGGGTCATGACCAGCTTATTGTAGAAACTGTATTAAAAGTGAATGGACTTACCAGGGTAAATCACATAGCGAAAGGGGAAGTGATTTTTTGTGGAACCTTTGTCTCAACAGTAAACATACATATGTTGAATTGTTTTGTAAAATAAAATTTTGTCGTTGGAGTCATGGTCAAAAATAAATAAATAAGCCAGTGGCTCGGAAAAAATTCAGATAGTAAGTGCAGATGCTAGTGGCAGCTTTTCATTTAAAGAAGTGTGAGGGTCTGGAGAGTTGGCTCGGCAGTTAAAAGCACTGGCTGCCCTTCCAGAGAATTCAGGTTCGATTCTCAGCAAACACATGGTGCTCACAACCATCTGTAACTCCAGTCCCAGGGGATCCAATATCTTCCTCTGGCACCAATGTGGTGCACAGACAGGCAAAATACACATACACATCAAAATAAATTAAAATAACATAATAAGTAAAGATCAATGTGGGTGGGCCACGTGAACTTAACCTAGAAACACAGCTAAGGAAAGTATGTGAACAGCCTCTATGGAAACATTTTACCAATCCATCTCAATACGGCTTTTAAAAGAAATACTGAATACTTTTACCTCTGCACACCTCCGTGCAGAAAGTTTCACATCCCAGCATTACTTTTGAAAGTAGGAAGATGGAAAGACCTAACTGTTCAGCTTTAGGGAAATGGATAAACACTGTGCGCAATGCACCAGCTTCAAATGTTCCTGACGGCAGTGGAAGTTTCATTTGAAAAAAATATCCCATGACCAGAAGCTCTGAAGGAGGATGGGGTGGGGGAAGGGGTAGCTGTGGCTCAGTGATAAAGTACTTTTGAGTGTATAAGAGACACTGGGTTTCATTTCCAGCAACACGCACACACACACACACACACACACACACACACACACACACACACACAC
>NW_026596073.1:12196894-12198846 GCF_907164565.1 Psammomys obesus | reverse complement strand
ACACACACACACACACACACACACACACACACACACACACACACACAGGATTACATCAGGTCCACGATCCCAATCCACAAACCTCACATATCTGTTTGCTATTTACTATCAAACCTGCTAGATTTCCGGCCAAGTATCTCGGGCTCCACTTTCAACTAAACCATCCATCATAGAATTGTAGTTTGGGGAAGCTGTTTCAGTAATCATGTTAAAGATAACCCCAGATGCTAGCATCACATTAAGCAATGAAACCTCAGGAGCGGTTTGGCCTGTTGGAGACGTTTGCCCAAGACTAAGCCCTGTTGGAATCCTCCACTTCTCTTCCCCCTCACCCCGGTATCTTCCATCTGTCTGTAGTTTGTGGTTACTGTCTTATCTGTCTATTGTATCTGTGCCTGCTTGAATGATGTCTTATGTCTGCCTGTCCCTATGTCTGTCTGTCCCCAACAAAGAGCTTTGCTCTGTATTTATCAAATAACACAGAAAACATGGCAAGGGGAAGGGATATAGGATCATTTATGAATTTTTGAAAACGTTTTACAAGGGAAGAAATTTTACCGACCCCATGCAACCCGTAAGCACTCAGTATCCACAGACTGCTTCCAACATTGATGGTGGGTATTTGTTGTGTACTGGTAGAAGCAGATTATTGGCTGCTTTCAGCAAATGATTACCACAACGTGCATACTATTATGAATACATTATATTTAAGATTGATACATAATTTAAGATTAAAGATACATATTTAGTTTAGTTTATAAGAGCTGACTGCATGGGAAATCCAAGGCAAGTAAGGCTGGTTGTTACACATCCCTCTTCAAGGGAGACTGAACATAAATAGACTGACTATATAGTAGGATAACAGATTAAGTCTTAATTGATCTCAAGATGTATTATTAACTTGGCTGAGAGGTCCAGCAAAAGTTCACTCTTTGGGGAGGTCAAAAGATATTTTCGTAAAATTGTATCACTATGTGGAATGTTTTCTTAGACTTTTTCCTTTTCCAGTTTCCCTTATCGATACCCTGTGTCCATCACCTCCTTGTCTACTCTCCTTCCCATCACTGTCCTCATACTGGGCTCAACTCTTCCCAGTGAACCTTCATTCGTAAGAAAGGTCAGAGAAAAAAAGAGTCCACCTAGTAATGAAATACAGAGCAGCCACTAAAATTTACCTTCGGTCTCATTTTGGTGGGAAAATATGTATAAATGAAGTTATGGCTAGGTCAAATGAAGAATCCTAGTTCTAAAATTCCCAAGGGATCAAAAGGAAGTCATCTGGGATGAGAGTGGCTTTTCTCACTGCTTAGCAATTGTGACAGTAGGAGAAAAGGTTACTTTTTTTCTTCTGTGTGTGTCTGTTTGCACGCAAGTGCCCAGAGACCAGAAGAGGACATTAGATTCCCCAGAAACTCAAATAGGTATTTAGAACAGATTTCCAGTCTTCTGGAAGAGCATCCAGCACCTCTAACAGCTGAGCCATCTCTCCAGCCCCTAAGAAGTATTTTCTTAATAGACTCAGTTTTGTTTTTTCATAGAAATATGACCACAGTTTAATAAACAACATACAGAGTAGGTTTGTGGTGAGCTTAAAAAAATAAATCTTTAAAATACAGAGCTTGTTGAAGTTTTTAGTCACCTAGGAAAGAAAGAAAAGAAGGCAATAATGAAAACCTGAGCCCTTTCTTTAACTCTAGCTCTGCATCAAGGAACCAGAGGGACCCTCATCTTTGTCATCACTGCCCCAAAAGAATAGACTGGCCTCTGAAGTGTTGAACAAAGAACTTTGTGTTAACTAACAGAGAGAAAACCCAGTCACCCACCAGGACTTGAGAATAAGAATAAGATGAAGTTGATTAAGTGTAAGAAGAAAGGCAGAGGGAGGCCTCCTGCAGACATAACATACCTGCCCAGCCCTGCCCTGCCCGGCCCTGCACAATCCTGCCAGTCCC
>NW_026596073.1:12179431-12196884 GCF_907164565.1 Psammomys obesus | reverse complement strand
CCTGCCCAGCCCTGCCCTGCCCGGCCCTGCACAATCCTGCCAGTCCCTGCCCAGCCCTGCCCTGCCCGGCCCTGCACAGTCCTGCCAGTCCCTGCTCAGTCCTGCCCTGCCCTGTCCAGTCCTGCTAATCCCTGCCCAGCCCTGCCCAGCCCTGCCCAACTCTGCCCTGCCTTGTGCAGCCCTGCCCAGCCCTGCCCTGCCCAGTCTTGCCAATCCCTGTTCAGTCCTGCCCAGCTCTGCCAAGATATGCCAACCCATGCCCAGCCCTGCCCAGTCCTGCTCAGCCCTGCCCTGCCTTGCCCAATTTTGCCCAGCCCAGCCCTGCCCTGCCCAGCTCTGCCCAGCCATGCCCAGCCATGCCCAGTCCTGCCCAGCCCTGCCCTGCCCTTCCCAGTCCTGCTCAGCCCTGCCCTGCCTGGGGAAGCAGCTACTGCACAGCCCAACAGCGGTTGCCTTTCTCCAATGCTCCTAGTCTTTCAGGAGAGGCTGTAGACCAAAGAGAACTATGCGGAGGCACGCTGCACTGCCCCCAATGAGAAAAGCTGGGCTTAGGCTCATTTTGATTTTCGCTTTCACATTTGCCTTGGGGCTCTAGAATTTTACAGTCAGGAAACATTAACACCACCCATCAAATATCTTAAAGTGAATTAACTGAACAAGGCATTAAAATAAAGATCAAAACAACAAATGTTCCAGGAATTTTGTCTGGGCAGATGTGAGCTCGAGACAAGACTGTCCGGTTTCCCAGTTAGAGTTCTGCCTGCATGCTAACCACAGCGTATGCAAAGCCTTGGCTTACTGAGCCCAGGCTGATGGTCCCTGTCGAGGTATCGTTTCCACACTGGGCCTGGTAACATATTGTTCCAGAATATTATCATTTCTGTCTAAGTAGTTAGGGAAGGACTAACTACTGGATGACTAAGTAGCAGGAAGCAGGGAATGCTCCCTGCGGAGTATTTACAGGAGAGATTGCTATAGACCGTGGTCATGAGTGATGAGTGGCTTGAAATATCCAAGCACTCCAGATAGGAGCTTGGCACAGAGTAGACCCCAGGTGCATGTGTCTTAGTTATAGTTCCTATTGCTCTTGTGAAGGAAAACATTTAATTGGTGGTGGCTTACAGAGGTCCAGCCCATCATCCTCACGGCAGGAAGCATGGCAGCATGCAAGCAGACACGGTGCTGGAGAGGGCTTGGGAATTCTCCATCTCGACCCGCAGGCAGCAGGAAGAGAAGTGAGCCACTAGGCCTGCCTTGAGCTTCTGAGACCTCAAGACCCTGTCCCCTAGTGACACACTTCCTCCAGCAAGGCCACACTTCCAATAATGCCTCTCCCTATAAATCTCCAGTGTGGAATTTTCAGAAAGCCTGTTTTAAGAAGTTTGTTTGGGGAACACCTGAGAAAGGGAGAGGGGTACGATGTGCCAACACAAACTCAAGCTTCCTCCTTCTGGTTAAGGTCAGCCGTGGTGACACAGCTTCATCCTAGAAGGTAGGAACCAGCTTCAGAAGACTGCTCCTGTGGTACCCACAACCAGACCTTGATGAGGACAGGGGCAGCCTAGAGCGGCAGATTCTCCCTTCCTGAGGAGCCCCTGTATCCGAGGAGAGACTATGATAGAGGCCTGAAGATATTGCCCCATCAGTAATTCTGAATTTTGAATCTCTGTGAGATGTGAACCCTCTTGGCTTTGAGGAGTCTGTTGAGTGGATGTGACTTCAGCGCAGTAAAGTTTCTGCTGTGACAAAATAAAATAAAATATGGGAAGGCCTGCAGCCTGCCCTCTGCAGACGCTGCTGGGGACCAACACAGCTGTGAGGATTGGCAGTCAGGGAATGTGAGGGAGAGATCCCATCTCCAGGGCTCTTCCAGGAATGACTCTATTGCCGAAGTTCTCAACCTGTTGATCGTGACCCCTTTGGAGGGCAGAGGACCCTTTCACAGGGGTCACCTAAGACCCTCAGAAAACACAGATATTACATTATGACTCATCACAGTAGGAAAACTACAGTTATGGAAAAGCAACGGAAATGATTTTTATGATGGGGGTCACCACAACATGAAGAATTGTATTAAAGAGCTGCAGCATTAGGGAAGTCGAGAACCATTGCTTTATTGTTTAGAAAGCCAAGAACATAAAACCGTGTGCAAACTCCCTGCCCACCTCACACTCCCCAACAATGGCCTCCTCTGGCTAAAAAAAAAAAAAAAAAAAAAAACAGGGACAAACCATGACTAAGGGGATATAAATGTTAAGTAACCACGTGGCCTTAGTGTCTTGGCAATTCCAAGGCAGAACAGGGGCTGATAGGCAACTCCTTTGTGAGATGGACGTTAGCATCTCAATCAGAGGTTATCTTTGCTCACAAATGAGCCAGTTCAAGCCAAATTAAAGTATAGATGCAGGTTTACTGGCGGCAGCTCTCCAGCAAGTTCACTGGTCCCAAGAGAGGAAGCCTACTCCCTGGGCTGGAAAGTTCAGCGTAGAGGGCAGGGTGTGCTAGCCGTGCCCTGTAACAGGTAGGGACGGAGGGATGCTGGGAGAACCTGGAGACCAGGTCTGATTTGGTATGTTAAAGAAGCACCTCAGCCACTTGTCCTGGCTCTGACACCCAACACGCAATGCACTTACATTTCAGTTATGTTTTGAAGGGGGTCTGCTCTCTTGCCCACCTTCCTCCCTCACTGAGCTAAGAAGCCACGGCAGGAAAATGCCTACGTGTATTGATTATGACCTTGCTAAAATCTGAGTGTGGGAAAACCAATTGCTGTCACATTGCCTCTGTTGACCCAGAAACTCACATTTTAATCTTCCTGACCCCAAAGAAATCACAGATGGCTCCCGTTTGCTTTGTGTATTTTGATAAGGGCCCAAATTTTCCTATCTGTGTCAATGACAGTCAATGTGGGATCTCTCAATGCCTTGAGCCGTATGCAAGGAAACAAAGAAGCCTCAGACTGGGACACCAAACCTGGATTTCTGATTCAGCCCCTGGGAGCTCCCCAAAGAGTCTCAAGATAAAACAAAAGAAAGAGCAGAGAAAAATATTCTCAAGTAAAAAATAAAATAAATTAATCCCCTCTAATTAAATCCCTTTTAGCACTTTGTTGAGATAAATGAGTTTCCCTATGAAATGAAAAATAAGATGACTCTCCCTGGTCTCTCTCACCAGCTTTTTGTGATCTACCCTTAAGTTGCTGAGTAAAATGTGGCCTCCCTCACTGTCCCCCAGTGTCCACCCCTCTGCCTACCCCTGTGCCTGCTGTCACTTTGTCTCCCCTGCCTTTTGCAGCTCCTCTTTCCCTCATCTATGCAGACTCAAGGAGAGCCTTGGCATTCTCCGTCTGACGATGGGCTCCGCTTTGTGCCTCCCCAACATGTGTCTAGAAAGAAATCATGGAACTCACCAGCCAGAGATGTTCACTAACCCTCCAGCCCCTATGTCCAGGAAGGCTATGACCACTCAGCTGCCACCTTCTGCTGGGACAACTGTCTCTTATCCCTGTGGCTCTAACTTCATTATGGATAGCCTCCACTCCTACTCTCGTAGAGTCTCAGATAATGTATTGGTCTAAGAGCAGTCAGTGCCCTGAATATTCGCCTGTTACCTGGCCCTGCTTCTTTCTCAGAAATGCCAGACTTCAAGGCATCTCCACTTCTGTCAGCAAGTGCCATTCCTCAGAGGTTAGAGGCCTTGGCAGCTGACTCCCTCCGCCTCCCCACCTCATTCTTTATCCGCGCAAGAGCTAAGGACAGAGAAACTGGACATAATGGATTGTCACCAGCAATGTGTCCTCTTCCACTTCGTGTCTTTGTACCTCAGTGGTACAGTTTACAAAACAAAGAGCCTGTGACAGGGCCATTGCAAAGAGCAAATGAAACAGAATGAGAGACAGCACTATGATTGACAATAATTCTGATTACTCTGGTCACATATTCATGCAACACATTTATTGACCAGGTACTGTTCTAGGTCCTGGAGATATATCATGAGCAAAACAAGAGAAAATATCTTTGCTTCTAAGGCTTAGAATCTAGTGGGAACATTAGACAATGAACAAATAATCATATGTTGGGTGGCACGAAGGGCCATGCAGAAAAGGACAGGCAGGGTGAGGGGAAGTGGGGTACCAATGTGAAGAGAGGCTGCTGGGGTGTTTTTCAAGGTGTTTGAGGAAGAGGCCATTAATAAGATGGCATTTGAACAGTGAACCAGAAGAGATGAAGGAATTAACCAGGCAGATTTTCACAGGAGGAGTGGGCACAGGACAATCCAGAGGTAGGTTTGTCCGATGTATCCGAGCCACAGCCTTGTGGAGTGGTAAAGACAGGTGGGTGTGCAGTAGGAAAGAAAGCCAGTGGTCTTTGGGTTCCCATAATACAGGCCTTAGGGGTCCAGCAAAGAGAAGCTTGTGACCAGAGTTGGGTAAGATCTGTCATTAGGCTGTGCCTGCGTGAGCCAAGGAGTGACCATGTTGAGACAAGGACGGCAGCAAAGCCAAAGAGAAGTCAAGAGGAGATTGCCAAAGCATGGGGCTATGCCAGCCTAGACCAGGGCAGACAGCTTTTTTTGAAGGTTCTCACAGCCTTCCCATCACATTCCCCTGTCAAAGCCTGGCTTTGGCTTTCCTCACCTAACCCTGAGGTTATTACAACAGGGCCTTCCTTGCTAAACCACATCCCTTCCTTTCACGTTTATCCCTTCATCATCCCCTGATCAGGAAAGTACGGCAGTGCCTGGCAGTTGGTCCCCAGTCCTAACTTCTCTCCATCATTGGAACCTTCCACTGGATCCTATATACTCAATGTTTCTTTCCTACTCTAAACCAGTCCCCTCTCGGGCTCTACAAATTCAGCAGTGACTCAAACGACAGCTGGCATCCTTAACAACCAAGAGATGTCCTGTTCAATGTGGCAATTCAAAATTAATAACATGGCTCTTTTAATTGGGTCTTACCGCTAGATTTCCATGACAACAGTTAACATTAGGCACGTGCTCAAAAAGCTATAGATGCTAACCTAAAAGACTTTATGAAAAAAACAAAGCCTCTATAATTCTTAGAATACTCTTGAGCTGTCAATAGCACAAAGCTAGTAAGAGAAGTTTGGGGGAGCTAGGGTTGGAATGTTGAAAATCTAACTCCAGAGGCAATCAGGAGTCTCTGGCTTCCATCTTGCTGTCTTCGGTGCCTTCCTGTGGACCACTGAACTGTAATTTGCGTGCACTACAAAAATCTCCTTTCTACCCGAAGCCTTTGGTGACCCTTTTCTGTCCTTCCTCTCCACCATTCTCTGCCCTGCCAAGTCCCACCCAGCTTTCAAAGTATCCCTTGACTTCCTATTCCTCTAGGAAGCCTCTCCAAATAAAACCTCTCTGACCCTCTGTTTCTAAGCTATTCTTGCAGATCACATGTGCCTTCTTGCATTCTTCTTCTTTTTTTTTTTTTTTTGCATGAATCTTCTCAAGTACACTACAAGCTGCTTAAGTAGAGCAACCATAATTGATCTTGCTTTTTATATACCCACAGTATGTATAGCAATTGTGGGCCATTCAGTTCAACATACATTTTCAGACAAAGCCTGTGGTGAGCTAGAGTCTGTGCTGCTCCTGGAAAAAGAGCTAAGCTAGCCCTCAAATTTATTTGTAGGCTATGGGCACAACCAGGAAACTGCTTCTTCAAATGGATCGTCCATTATAACTAATCCTTTTTATACAAATGGCGTCAGTGACACCAGGCGTATGTAAATAAGTGGCTTTCATGTTAGTCTATAAAAATTCATTGAGTGTTTTCCTGATGTAGAAAGCTGAGCCAAGTGCTTGTTCCAAAAAAGAAAGTAGGAAAAAAAAATCCTCATTGATTCCTGGTTTATGTTATTCTGTGTCTTAGGTGATGCTGGAAATAAGGAAACTACTCCTTTGTGCAGAGGTTAAAGAGGATACTAGACTCATCTGTAGAAAGCAGTCAGATGAAATGCAGAATAACCAAAGAAATTACTTTCTCCATCATTACCTATTTTTTGTTTTGTTTCTCTCCCATTCTTGGAATGCCTTCCTTAACTCTGTTTTCATGTGATCCATCATGGCCTCCAAAACTTGGTTCCCTCAACCTCTAATCACCCACTTCGTATCTTCGTATCTTCTTCGTATTTTCTAAACCCAGTTATCCATTAAGAGAATATAACCAGTCTATCACAAAGTTTTCTATCCCTAACTCAATCATCTATGTCTGAGGACTATGAAAAAGATGTTCCAGATTATATCAAAGAGACACAGGGATTCTGGGAACACTCTCTACACAGGATGGTAGCTTTGGGAGAATACAGTGGGATTAGTGGTGCAGTAGCTGCTCTAGAATACAGGCATACCTCAGATTTTCAGATCACATTTAATGGACTCATGGAATTTTGAAAATAAAGGAATCTAGGAGTCATTTGATGCAATTTTCATGTTTCAGCCCTGTGTTGTAGACAAATGTTCCTTAGCAGCTAAGGGTGGAGCCAAGGGAGTTTACCATGGTCTTTGATTCCCAAATTTATGCCAAAACTTACCAGCAGCTAAGACCACCTTTAATGTGCAGGTATCAAAAGATAGTAAACGCATAACCAAAGTGGGCTTATATTTCCTTTTAGCATTATTTCTAAGAACGTTTTACATGCACTATCTTGCTTTTCCTCACAACAATCATGAGACTTGTTTAATTATGATAAGCTGACGCCTAAAGAAGCTGAGACTCACCTGTGTCTTATATTAGCACTGGGCAGAACCAGGGCTCTATCTGATGGCAAACCCTTGTTCATTCTGCCATGCCAGTGGTTATGAGGGGTCGCATGTCACATATCTGCATGTCAGATACTTACAATTCATAACAGTAGAAAAATTAGCTATGGAGTAGCAACAAAATAATTTTCATGTTACACAACATGAGGAACTGTATTAAAGGATCACAGCAATAAGAAGGTTGAGAACTAATGTGTCATGCCATGATTCTTCCACTCTTGAGGAAATTAGGTAAATGTCTATCTCTACTGTTTATGTTTTAATTTTCTGCATATTATGATTTTTTGAACTTATTTACTTTGTGTGTATGTATGTGTATGGGTGTCCATGTACCATGATGTGCACATGCAGTTCAGAGGCAACTTGCCAGGGTCAGTTCCCTCAGTCCACCATGTGGTCTCTAGGAATTGAATTCATGAAGTCAGGCTTGATGAAAAGTGCCTTAACCCACTGAGCCATCTTATTGGCTATATTATAGTAGTTTGAGATCTTAAGAATCTAGCTGAGGACTGGAGAGATGGCTCAGAGGTTAAGAGCACTGGCTGTTCTTCTAAAGGTCCTGAGTTCAATTCCCAGCAACCACATAGTGGCTAGTAACCATCGATAGTGAGCTCTGGTGCCCTCTTTTGGTGTGCAGGCACACAGGCAGGCAGAATGCTATATACACAATAAATTCAAAGAGAAAAAGAGAGAGAGAGAGAGAGAGAAAGGAAGGAAGGAAGGAAGGAAGGAAGGAAGGAAGGAAGGAAGGAAGGAAGAAAGAAAGAAAGAAAGAAAGAAAGAAAGAAAGAAAGAAAGAAAGGGGAAGGGAGAGAGAGAAACTAACTTTGGGGGGAAAAAGAAGATTATCTAGGTGAGAAGACATTGACCATCCTGGAGCTAGCCAATTATCAGAGGTGGCAAAGGTTTAAAGAGGAAAGTGATCAATGTGGAGCCATTCCTCTTCTGTGTGGTTAGTGCTGAGTCACACCCATCCCACAATCCCCTAGGCCAGTCATCTTCCCTAGCCATTCCAAGTACCAGATGAGGAAACACTCCTAACACAAAGCCTGCCAAATGTATGGAGACTAGCCCCTCCTGAATGGCTCCCTCTATCCATACCCTGCCTTTCTCCTGGAAACCTGTAAAACACCTGGTCTAGACTTTTCCCTTATTCCTGTCCCACGCTGCTATCTAACCACTCTGTTGCTTTCCTATGTGGCCCTGCACACCATGCTATCCAGCCCTAGGACCTCTGGAGATAACAAGCCATTTTCATGAGCCTCTCTGTGTCACCTCTGTGGGTCACAGTGACTGACCCAACACATAAAAGGTAGAACATAATCACAAAAAAAGGGGCTGAGAATCAGACCAGTTCAGAGGGGTCCTTGAGCGATACTCAAGGGCTCACCATGTACAAAGGAGAGGAGGGTGCTCAAACCAGAGAGTTAATCTCCCTCAACCCTCGAAAGCATGGCTGAGACTTCCATGCCTCTGCATTCGTGTCTCTAGGACAGCAGGAATGACAGGGACATTTTTCAGTGTGCAGATTAATCTGACCTGTGTGGAGTGGAACGCTGGTTCTCATCTATGGGGCCTTTGTGTAGCAGTGATTCATTTATTCTATGAAAGGTTTCACTGGCTCCTTTTTTAAAGTTTTGTTGTTGTTGTTGTTTTCTTTTTTTTTTATTTTTTTTGTTGTTTTTTTGTTGTTTTCTTTTTATGTGTGTGTTTTGCCTGCATGTATGTCTTTGCATCACATGTGCCTGTGGAGGCCGGAAGAGGGCGTTGGATCCCCTAGAGCTTGCTTTACAGCCAGTTGTGAGTGCTGAGAACTGAATCCTGGTCCTCTGAAAGAGCAGCCAGTGCTCTTGACCACTGAGCCATTTCTCCAGTCCCTCATTGGTACAATTGATGCTAACACTATTATCATCAGCTGTTCTGGACTCAGTCCTGAAATACAAGCAATGTTTAGCCTGCTGGAATTCTTTGCAGTTCTCTGACCTTCAATAGCTTATGAACTTGGTTCTGAGGTTTTTGGGGCCAAAAAGAAGCAATGCACTAAGGTCTAAATCCTTAACTGTTTCTGAAAGGCACTACCTCACAGAAATCTGCATAAAGCAGTTCCTTAAGATGTGTCTACTTGTGCCATCTATTGACCATTGTTTCTTGGCTGTGATTGTGATTTATTACCCTTGAAAGCACAACACTGGACTCAAAATCAATTGCATGCCCTGGTTTCAAGAAATACTGATAAGGTCTCTCAACAACACAAGAAGGGTAGAGTGACCAAGGTTTTCTATTTACCCAGGCCTGCAAGGGTCCCTGGGATTTGGAACTTTCCCCTTTAAAACTGGAAAGTCCCTAGCAAACAGTAGCAAACTAGTAGTCACCCTATCCCAGGCACTTTTTTTGGCATATGAAAATGATGGTTGGTTTGTTTTTCTACTAACCTGTATTAATGCCGTATGTATGTATGTATGTATGTATGTATGTATGTATGTATGTATGTATGTATGTGTATGTGTGTATATGTGTGTGTATGTATGTGTTAAAAATATCCGGTGTGATATTTTTATGCCTGCATACAACATGCTCTGATCGTATCCATCTTTAATCTTTTTCTCTTATTAACCTTTAAGATATGTCCTAGAACCAAATATTGCAGCAACATAAAATGCTAATTACACTTGGATGTCTTTACACAGCATATTTTAGTAGCCTTGCAGAAAACCCAATGTATAAATCTGTGACAATAAATACAATAGATTAGTGATTCGTAACACCCCCAGTGCAGATGAAATACATCAAGCAAATGAAAAGCAAACCTGACACAGGCGACAATGATTCATTTCAATATGGAAAGCCCTGGCAGGGACTTCTACATAAAAGCAAGCCTTTAGCATCAGCCCAGGAGCCTTTATTCACTGCCAGGAAAAGCTGGGACAGGAAACTTCACCCTTCTGAGGAAGGGGGAGGGAGGCCTCACTCCCATGTTCCTTATTCAAGTGTCTTCCTCTGCCCCCTGCCCAGCAGTACTGGAATGAGCAAAGCCAAATAATGAGCACATTAATTAAATCTTAAAGAGAGGTGGAAGGGACAGAGCCTGTCAAGAGCCCAATTTGCTTAAATCCTTCCGGGAGAAGACTAAGAAGGAAGAACTTTAACAGTCTAGTCAAAAAAGAAAAAGAAAAAGAGAGAGAAAAGAAAAAGAAAGAAAAAGATAATCCTATCCTTCAAGTGTCAAGTTCCACAGTTCTAATTGATTGATTCCATTTAGATGTAATCTAGCAGCACTGAATAATTTATTTTAAAATAACAGATGTTGAAAACCTAGAGCTACAGTAATCTATGTCAAGCAGAGAGTATATTCATGACGAATGTCATGCCAAGATCAAATTTTTGTTTTTGTTTTAAACAATCTTCAAACACCGTGTTTTAGTACTTAAATTTAGGTCGAGGGTAATTTTGAGCCAACGGGTGAGACTGGATCATAAATCTCCATTCCATGAATATAGGCCAGTCATACCCGGCACTGGGCAGGAAAGTCAGAGAAACAGTAGAGAATGGAGAAATGGGTCTGTCCCCCTCCACAGGCATGCTTCAGTCTGATTTCAGTTATGGTGGTAAAATACCTGAACTACATCCACCTATAAAGACAAATGACTTCCTGTGTTCGTGGTTTGGACTAGCTGGCTCACGGTTTCTAATTCATAGTTTGATCAGTGAATAACTGAGTCTGATTCCCCTCTACCAGGAAATTGTTTTGCCTTTGTAGTGCCCATGTCCTGGCTCACGGTTGGGACCTTCTGAGCCCTTTACATAGAGCCTGCTGTTAGGCCGGGCTTCCAGTCCACATTTCCGCCAATTTCAACCTCACCCTCGACTCTTCTGCCACAATAGTGAGACAGCATTCTATGGCAGGGACAACAACTGCTTGCCTCCTGTGCCCTGGAAGCAAAGAGAATGAAAGGAAGAACCCAGAGGCCAAGTAGTCTCTTCACAGGGACACCAATTACATAACTTCCTGCCGCTAGGTCCCACCTCTTAAAGGTCCCAACAACAACAACAAGAACAAGAATCGCCACTCTCCTAGCTGTAGTGGCTGGCACCCCAGCCTTTAACATACGCGCCTCTGAGAAATACTGAAGATCCAAACTATAATATGTGAGGAAGGCCAACAACACGTGCAGAACAAACAGGAGAAATCAATTCTATGGTAAGAAGCAGTAACAAGTCTACTCTCACTTTACAGTTCCTTGAGCCACTTATGACATCATGAAACCTCAATTGCAGCTACTGTTAAACAATAATGTTGAGGGGTTTTCCCCCCTTAATGTGGTCCTTGTTACCAATTCATCTTAAAAATGCATGTGTCTTCATGAAGAATGATTGAACATACTATTCTAATTTCCCTACTAACAGAACCCACATTACCCACCTTAGGCTATTAAAGTATTACGTTTTTATTTGTTTTACCAACATATTTAAAATCCTATAAATAATTCATAACTTCAAAATACAAAGCTTTACAAATGGCCTGACGTTCCTTTCCTCACTGCTAATAAACACTCCTTTTCTCGCTAATAATTCAACACCTGTTTTCTCTAGCTTCTAAAACAAATAAACCACATTTCTGCCAATGTGGGACAGATTATAATGGAGCTGAACATTTTCTGGTGTTGGCATCGTAACCTTCATAAAACACATTGTTGTGATGAAGCTGGCTGAGGCAAACTCACTATACTGCTATTAGTGTGAAAATAAAGCATATACAGTTATGTGTAGACTGCTATCCTTGAGGATATCAATAAAGGACTAACTGGACATGCCGGCATATGCCTGGAATCTGAGCACTTGGGAGGCAGAAAAGGAAAGATCAGGAACTGAATGCCAACTTTAGCTACAGAGTAAGTTTGAGGCCAACCTGGGATACATGTTTATCCTTGACTATAATGTGTGTGTGCGCGTGTGTGTGTGTGTGTGTGTGTGTGTGTGTGTGTGTGTGTGTGTGTGTTTGATTTAATCTTATGCTATTTTCCCCATTGTGGTGCTAAGAGCAATAGGCAATATCACACACACACACACACACACACACACACACTGAAGTCTACAAACATACTGGGCTATGTCATCTAGAGTATGACGTACACTCTTGAAAGTTCTCACAGACACAAACTTTCTTAGGGATGCCTTTCACATAAGTTATCCCCAATGTTCAATATCGTGGGTGTAGAAGGATAAGGGAGAAAAAGCTCTGTTCTTTCTGCCTCCATGAGTGCAATCATCGCCTGCAAGCAGGACAGAGCAACAGAGACAAAGCTGTGTTCGGGACACAGCATGTCCCTGTTAACTTCCTCTGACAGGAGAGTTTTAGAATGTCTGCATTTCTCATCCTTCAATTTCTACATATCCCTCTAATTGCCTGAAGGATGGCTACTACTTCTGAGCACTTCCCTGGAAACCATCTCCTCCAGAAAAGCTTAATCTGCAAACAGGAGCCAAAGTCACCCATACATAATGTGTCAGTGATTGATGACACCAAGGACATTACCATTTTAATAAGGTCCGTAAGAATTGAGAGTCTAAGAATAGGTCTTCAGCCCTCGTGACTGACAGGAGGAGGATACATTTGACCAGCCTGAAGAGCTCCGGACCATTGATTTGCAGTCTTTTGGTCCAGAAACCAGGTGTTGTACAGTGCCGGAAGCTACAAGGTTGATCTTGCTTTACACTGCCATCAGGATACAATATAAGGTGGTGCTGTTCCAACACCACTGCCAAGAAAATTGGGTTCCCTTTGGGGCTTTAGTCTCATTAATAAAAGACTTTAAAACAGAAGCAGAAGGGAGCTCAAGGACCATTTTATTAGCATTTGAAAGAAAAACAGCCGTTTCTGCAGGCTGTAAATCTTGGTAGGAAGAGAGAGAAGGAAAGGAGAAGGGAATAGCGTTCCTTTTGAGTTAGGGTTCAAGAAAACCAGGCCATTCAGCAGTAAAGGCCAGCTACATGATGGAAGAAGGGCTTCAGAAGACAAGTGTGGAGGTCCAGAGTCTTAGGAAAAGTGTTCGTGGACAAGCACAGCACACATTCGGCTACTGAAAATGATACAGAAACAGAAGGCAAATTATGCTGTTTGAATTTAGGACTCAGAAAAATGGAGCTGACTAAGCAGGTAAGGATGGTCTGCAAACTACTTTCCTGAGGGAGGGGCTTCCTGGAGGTATCAGTACATTATCTCATTAGGGGATAATTATTCCCCCCATCCCCTTAACATTTCAGGTCTTTCAGGTTTCCTTAAGGGGTAGTCTCCAGGCCTGGTGATTGACAGGCCCAGCTGGATTAACTCTTCAGGGAGGAGACAATAGTATGTAATGATCTAATCTCAGGAGCAGATCAGAATGGCATGTGTCCATTCAGGGCCAACGGTTTCTGTTGTTGCTCTATTTCATTTTGTTTCATTCAGGAGGCGTAAAGGGGAGGGGAGCATTTGTGATGTTTTCTCTTTTAGTGTTACCAGAGAACTGGGTGTGGGGGTGAAATCCAAAGTTCTCCCTGAGGTCCATCCTCTGTGGCTTCTAAAGCTACTAATCCCTGTCTAGCTCCCTAGCAATAAGTTAGGGAGTGACAGCCAGAGCATCTGCTCCATTAAACAGCAATACTAACAGCTGCCCAGGCACGGGCAGCTTGGATTATCTTGCTCAGCAGCTCTCACTTTACTGAAAGCATCCTCCATCTATCGCATCAGTATTTAGAGCTGACATTTGTCTCTCCCTCCAAGACAGAGATTCGCCCCTGAATCAACACGTGGAAAACACTGATGGGTAGCCTCTTGACTACTGAGTATAAAGCAGGCTCTCCGGGACTTGTTTCAAATGTCATTCTGTCCTGCGTGCTTTTCAGGTCGTTATTAATAAAAAGACTAAAAGTGATTCCGTGTAGTGGCCACTTGCCACATACCAGGTGTTCTTCATCTCGTCTGCCCAGGCTCCCCGACGGCCTCTGGAGCAGTTATTATCCTTTGTTCTGTGGATGGTGAGGACTAAGGTCACACACAGAAGCTCTTCCAAGCTTGCTTGCCTCTTTTCTGCAAGATTCTAAAGAGAATGTGTGAAGGTTTGGGGACAATGAAACAAGAAAGAATCTGCATGCTCTGGCTACTTACCAGGACACTTGAAGGTGCAGGGTTAGAAAACGGGCAACTTTTGAAACATCTGTGTTCTCTATGAGCTATTTATGCGTCTGGAGGTGAGTCAAGAATGACACAACCAGTTGCAGGATGTGAGGCCTATAATCAACACTACAGGGCTCAGCAGAAGTAGTTTAAATGGGGAAGAGCTTAGCTTTAGAAGCGCTCTTCCCAAAGCAAGCAATAATAGAGCATCAGCCTTACTGCCAGCCATGGGCTGAAAGGATGTGATGTCAGAACCAACCTCCCAAACAAACGCAATCTTAACCCCAGACTAATTTCTAAGCACACGTGTTAATTGGGTAGTATTATTAGCTTTGCTTTTGCAGGATAAACCAAGATTTCAGCCAGAAGAGGTCTGGCGGAGGGTTAACTATGGTTCTCTCTTCCTCCCTCCTACTCTCTCTCCTTTACCCTGCCTGAGAACCATCCCAATGCTAGCCCTAACTACCATCTATAGGCCTCACAGCCTTTCCCATAGCTCATCTAACCTTGTGGGCTAGGTCTGATCAGCAGTACACAGTACTTTTGAGATGAATTCCTACTGAATTGCCAGTATTTGCCTTGAATTCATGATCCCTCTGCCTCACCCTGCTGGGGATCTGTGTTCTTCCATGTGTGCTATCTCCCCTGCCTATTAGCTATCTTAAACTGAAAGATGGCTCAGTCTAAGAGGAAGGAAAGAAGAAGGAAAAGAAGAAGACAGAGAGAATATGACTAACTTCAAATCATAGGAGGAGGATCCAAAATTAGTCATTTCTCCATTCACCAAGGGGGATAGGACCCAGAACTGAGTACAGGCTTTCTGGGTTTTCTAGGATCCCAAAGAAAAACTCATCAACGAAAAGGGCACTGCATGGTTATTGTTTGCTCTAGGTCATCTGTTTGACATTTGTAATAAAGTTAATAATAATTCAGGAGCTAAGAGATGGCTCAGTGGGTAAGGTGTTTGCCATGTGAGCCTAAAGGGACCCATGCTTGATCCCTCGCACTCATGAAGAAGCTGTCTGCGGCAGCGTGTACCTGTAATCACTGTGTGAAGGCAGAGATAGGAGGCTCCCTGGACCCCGCCGGCCGGGCAGCCCAGCCCAGTCAGCAAGCTTCATGTTCCTTGAGAGACCCTCTATTCGGTTCATTCTCTTGCTATTGTCGTTCTCCACCTGGCAGGAACCTGGACGTGGTTCTTTATTCGGCAGGTCAACTGCTGCGGAGGCAGTTCTGTGCACTGGTGAACGGAGAAGCTCCACCTAGCCAACTGACTGGCAGTCAAGCCCCAGGTGGTCCAAAAGCTCACAGCAGTTGGGGAGACTACAGTTAGCTAGCTCGCAGCCAAGCCCCAGGGATTCAGCAGTAAATCTCCAGAGAGGAGGGAGGTCCTCCCATCCCCAGTATAAACGACGAATCTCAGGCAGCCATGATGAAAGCTGATGGTATCACACAGCACACACAATACCAGCACATTTATTTCATGTGAAATCCGGGACTTATGAACTTCGGGAAGTGGGAGGGTTTTCTGGGTGAATGTGTCTGATTTGATGGAGTCAGGGGTGCTAGGGATATTTGATTTACATACCTCTTTTACATGCAATAGCACACAGTCTTATCACAAGAAGAAGAACACAGTACTTACTTATCCTATGGATGGGGGAAAATCTCTAAGTATAACTGAAGATCATTCATGAAAAATAAGATCTCCTTAGCATAGGGTGGAGTATTTCCAGGACTCTCCAGGTGCCTGCTGAGCAGGTTTCTTTTTATCAGGAAAGGGTCTGGCCTATAATCCTCCCTGGGGTCTATATGATGCTCCTTATGAGATCTGGGGTTACCAGATCAGGTGGAGAGAGAGAACCCTGCTGAGAAAAAGGAGTCCACTGTAATAGACCGAGCACAGAGGCTATCCGGAAGTGTCAGACTTCAACCTTATCCTGCAGAGTTCCACATGCTCTAATAAAATACCCTGGCAGAGAGGGAGAGGATTTATTTGGCTAACACAGGTCACAGACCACCATCGAATAAAATCAGGGTAGGAACACAAGCAGGAAACTGAAGGCAAGCCTGGTTGCTGTTCTTCTCTGCCCAGGGAACATACTCACAACCCTTGGAAGTACATTAAGAACCAGAATGAGGGACTGGAAAGATGGCTCAGGGTTTAAGAGCACTAACCACTCTTCCAGAGGATCCTGGTTCAATTCCCAGCACCCACATGGCAGCTCACAACTGTCTGTAACTCCAGTTCCAGGGGTTCTGACACCCTCACACAGACATACACACAAACAAAACACAAATGCACATAAAAAAATTAAAATAAGATTTTAAAAAGGAGTGGAGGAACCATAATGAACTCTGCTTGCTGACTCAATAACTCGGTTATGCTTGAGGAAGCTTCTTTATACAGTCCAGATCATCTGCCCAGAGAATGGTGCCACCACAGTGGTCTGGGCCCTCCTACATCAATACACAGTCAAGATACTCCTCCTTCCCCAAGAGATACAATGAAAGGCCAATCTGATCTAGGCAATTTCTGAACCATGGCTCTGCATTCAAATGAGTCTAGGCTGTGTCAAGTTGAGTTCATGTTAACCAGGAAAGCCTGTCTCAAAAAAAATAAGGTAAAGAGCAACTGAGGAAGAGGTCTGATTTTGCACGTTCATACATGTTCATGTGTATTCAAAGATACGTATATTCACATACACACAAAAAATAGAAACAATCTATTGCATTCTAGCAGTGTTCTACCATTAGCTTCATCTTCCACCCATAAAACATCTCTCTGACAGCATTCCCCCCTAGCATTCATATTACCGTTTATTTTTTATTTCGTCATCATCATCATTATACATACGATGGGAGGGGGTGCACATGTGCCACCCTACCATGTTCATATGAACGTCACAAGACAACTTTCTGAAGTCGTGTTTTGGGTTCTGCTTTGTCTTGTTTTTTTCCTTCTTCTACTACTTTATATGAGTCCTGCGAAGTCCTGCACAGCAATCACTCTGTCCACTGAAGCTATATTGGCAGCACATTTATTGTCAGTTTCTTACGTTTCTGGACATTCGTTGCAGACGTCACTGTCACTCAATCCCCATCTTTCCCCCTGATGTGCACAGAGCATTAGCCGTGCTAGATGAGAGGTCCGTCTTCCTACATGTCCTGCCTGTGCCTGGGAGTGGTTCTCTCTGGCTGGAGATGAGCTTCGGAAGGAGATAGCTTTCATGAAGCCCACAGTCTCTACTGGACAAGCCATGGCACCACTATACAAGCTCATTGTCAACAGAACGGCTGTCCGCTGGAAGTGAAAAGGAAAAGAAAGGTTTTAAATTACTGTGATCCCTGTTTAAGTCAATAATCAGCTACTCAAGAACCAATTACTCAGCTTAAGGACTCTTCCCGCTCCTGCATTCCCCACCCCCTTATTGTCTGCCTAGCATTTGCAGTCGTGGCTGTCATCTTCTACAGGGGGTACTAGCAGAAAAGAAAGAAGGTAATAGTCAAAATAAAATTG
>NW_026596073.1:12176304-12179421 GCF_907164565.1 Psammomys obesus | reverse complement strand
GGGGGTACTAGCAGAAAAGAAAGAAGGTAATAGTCAAAATAAAATTGCGTAAGTGTTTGCCCAAGCACCTGCTTTGTGACAGAGAGAGCAAGTAGGAGCCACAGAGCCCTGCTGTGGGTTGCTGGAGTGAGAATGTATACATACATTCACACATGCACACGCATGCACACACACGCTCACACGGGTGTGTATAAAGTGGGAGGGCAGTCGGGCAGTTAGTGTCAAGAGGAGGCAAGGAGGTAAAGACAACAGAATGGAGAGGGACTCTCACACTTGAAGCCCAGGAATAAAAAGAGAAGGAGATAAAAAGGAAAACACTCCGAGGGGACAGCAGGAATGTAGGCAGCAGGGCTTGTGTGTTTGGGGACTAGTGAGTGAATAGCAACAGATAGGGAGGGGGGACAGGAGAGTGTTTCCTGAGGGCTCTGTGAATGGTGACCCAACACCTGAGTCTGTTCTGAGCCGTTCTTCTGGTCAGTACGTCATCAATAGTGTTGCTAGGACACCCTCTTCACTCTCAAAAGTATCTGCCTCTGGGAACCAAGGGATTCTCAGCAGGTAAAAGCTCTTGCTGGGCAAGCCTGATGACTTGAGATGAATCGCCACATCTCAGGTTGGAAGGAGAATCCAACTCCCAAAGGTTGTCTCTGACTTCCTCATGTTTGCTGTGGTATGTGCGTGCTCATATTTACAAACACACACAGAAAGAGGGGGAGGGAGAGAGGAGAGCAAGGAGAAGAGAGGAGAGGGAAGGTAAGAGAAATAAACAGAGGGAGAGGTAGAGGGAGGCGTAGGGAGAGAGAGGTAAAACAAAAACCTGGGATTATCTTATTCTGGGCATTAAATTCCATCGCCATGAGCTGACACACATAGATCTTCACTCTCCCCTGCCTTGTGTGGAAAGTCATCCTTAAATGATCATGTTCCTTGGTTAAGTTTGGGTTCCCCACGAAAACTACTGAAAATATCACAGCAACACAGCAACACAGATTGGAATCAAAAGCGCACACTTCTGGTTGTGAAGGGACAGCGCTTGGGGCCAAACGGTACTGCATTCTCACCGTGTTAGGATAGTTCTGTTTTTTTGTTTTTCAATCCTCAACCATTAACTTAGCACTCTGCATTTCTGCCGTCGTCTCAAACACAGTAAGCTGGTCCACCCTGCTGATGGGTGGCCGAGCCTCCGAGCCTCAGCAGTAGGTAGCAGTGTTTTGTCCCATCGCTTCCGACAGCGGTCAGCCTCCACGACAGTCACCCGGAACCTTTGCTTCCAGAGCATCCACCTCCTGGTGAATTTCCC
Source organism: Psammomys obesus (assembly GCF_907164565.1). Classification (NCBI taxonomy): domain Eukaryota; kingdom Metazoa; phylum Chordata; class Mammalia; order Rodentia; family Muridae; genus Psammomys; species Psammomys obesus. The sequence continues at coordinate 12,178,121 of NW_026596073.1, read as the reverse complement.
TCCAACACTGCACCAGCTGTTGTGGGTGTGTCCACCAGAACGACAGTGTCACTCTGGAGCTGAAGTCAGAAGGGACATGGTGGCTCTGGTTATCCTCGTTCACTTGCTCCACACGGTGGAGTCCATCACCTGACGCACTGTGGAGAGAGATCTACCCAAGGAGGGACCAAAGCATCCGGCCAGGCGAGTGGGCTTCAGGAAATGAAGCTTCTAGCTTCAGCCGCTTGATCCGATGACCGAAGGCCCAGTAGTATCCTGAATGTCACCTCGCAAAAGCTCTGAGCCACAATCATTCAGCCGAGCTACCCTCTCACCCTCAGAAAGGTTAGAAGAAATAAACGTCGTTGTTTTTACCCACTAGGTTTAGAGGAGGGGCTCTTTATTCCACAGCAAGAGCTAGCTAATAGCGCAAGTGATTTTTTATTTTAATTTTCTTGAGATTATAATATAATTACATCATTTCCCCCTTCCATTTCCTCCCTCCAAGCCTTCCCATCCTCCTACTCTCAAATTCATGGCCTCTTTTCTTTAATAATTGGTGTGTGTGTGTGTGTGTGTGTGTGTGTGTGTGTGTGTGTCTGTGTGTCTGTGTTATACGTTTTCAGGACTGACCATACAGCATTGGAAAACCAGCTGGTGTGCTCATACACTATTTCTATCACGCTCAGCATTCCTTAGTTGCCTGTAGTTCTTTGTCTATGGTTGAGGCCTCCGGAGCGTTCCCCCTTCCGTATTAGTTCGTGGGTTGGTATTGTCCTTATTCATATCATGTTTGGGCAGCCATGCTGCTAAGACTCTCTGGGTTTAACTTCCCACATTTCTGAGAGACACATCTCACAGCAAACTCCCTGGTCCCCGGTCCTCTAGTTCTTGCCTCTTCTTCTGCAATGATCCCTGAGCCTTAGGTGCAGGAATTGCACTGTAGGTGGATCCATTGTGACAGGGTTCCATAGCTAGATACCGCAGAAAACCGCAAATGATTTTCTTTTTTTCCAAGGTTTATTTCTTTTTATAAGTGAGTGTTTTGCCAGCATGTGTGCGTATGCACCACCTGGATTGTGAGGTCAGAAGAGGGATCCACCAGAATCATAGTTGCAGCTGGTTATTAACTGCCTTGTGGGTGCTGGGAACTGAATCCGGGTCTTCTACAAGAGCAACAGGGTGCTCTTAACTACTGAGACATTTCTCCAGCCCCACAACTGATTTCCTTATCAATAATATTCTTTATCTGGCTCTCTGGACAGCTGAGCTCATATCACTGCCATAAAAGAAGAAATATTGTAAGAAGTTTAAAAAACCTTTAATTTATCCTTTAACAATTTCATACATGTATATTGTCATAAGTACCCACACCACCCCCTCCTAAACCTCTTCCTATTCCCACAGGTTCCCTTCACCATCCCAACAAACCTACCTCCTGTTTCATGGGGTGGAGGGCTGGCTACTGAATATTATTAACAGTTTTAAGAAAGGAAGTGAGAAGTGAGCTCAGGTTCTTGACATTTCACACATTTATGAGAAGGTGTGATGGGTTGCTTTTAATTGAAAACTTGAAACAGTCTAAAGTAGCATTTCTCAACCTATGGGTCCCAATCTTTTTGGAGGCCAAACAACCCTTTCCCAGGGGTCAGTTAAGACCATTGGAAAACACAGATATTTACATTATGATTCATAACAATAGCAAACATGTTATGTTATGTTATGTTATGTTATGTTATGTTATGTTATGTTATGTTATGTTGTGCTATGTTATATTGTATTGTGTTGTATTGTGATGTGATGTGATGTGATGTGATGTGATGTGATGTGATGTGATG
>NW_026596073.1:12156365-12176294 GCF_907164565.1 Psammomys obesus | reverse complement strand
TGTGATGTGATGTGATGTGATGTGATGTGATGTGATGTGATGTGATGTGTTGTGATGTGATGTGATGTGATGTTATAAAGCAGCAACCCAAAATAATATGGTTGGGGCATACCACAACTTGAGGAACTGTGTTAAGGGGTCACGGCACTAGGAAGGTTGAGAACCACAGCTCTAAAGTCTCAATAAGGGATTGTCTAGTTCAGGTTGGCCTCTGAGCATGTCTGTGAGGGATTGGTTGATGACGTTAATTGATATGGGAAAACCTGGCCCTCTATGGGCAACACCATCCCCTTGGTTTGGGTACTAAAGTGAGCTAAGTGATAAGAATTCATGCATTCATTCTCTCTGCTCTTAACTGTGGATGGGATGGGACTAGCTGCTTCTAGAGCCTTCTGCCTTGACCTTCCTGCTACGATTGGCAGTATCCTGGAATTGTGAGCTAAAATAAATCCTTTCTCCCTAAGTTACTTTTGTTGGTGTGTTTCATCAGAGTAACCAGAAACAAGACTTGAGCAGAGGGAAAGAAAGATGTTCAGGATCAAGGTCAGGTTTCCTGAGAAGTTGGTGAGTAGACCGAAAGCTAGCATGTCTAGGAGAGAAGGCTGTTGATTCTGGGTCAGACTATGGAAAGCCAAATTCCCAGAGCACCCTGAAATAGTATAGAAATTTGGCAACTTGTTTTGCTGTTTCAGATCCCTTATCTGGAGAATGCAATTGGTGATATTTTTAGCTGAAAATCTCTGAATTCCCACCTAGCAATGTCTTAAATAGCAATGTCTTAAATAAATGTCTTCTCCCATGACTGAAAAATGTGGCTATTGGGGTAATGTTAGCTGCTCAAAGACACCCTTGAAATCCCAAGTTTCTTTCCTTTTATAACCACGTTGGCTTGTCACCTTATGCTTCCAAGATAGTTGTCACAGCTCTAGCCCTCACATTTATATCTAGAGAGACAGAAGCAAATACAGATGAGAGAGGTTGCTTTAAGATTTGTTTTATTTTATTTTGTATATGTATATGTGTCCATGTACATAGGCTCTCCCTGGAACTGGAGGTATAGGCAGCTGGGAGATGGAAGCTAAGAATCAAACTCAAGTCGTTTGCCCTCTTAACCTCTGAGCCATCTGTCCGGCCCTCAGCCGAAAGCTTTAAACTACGTTTGTATCATTTTATCAAATAAAAGTCAGCTGTTTTGTGATGGAAGTCACCTTAGCACTAATGGTGGCTGGAAAAGTACGAATACGTTGATACCAAATAAAAGTTGAGTTGGGCTAAGAAGGGTGGGAACTGGAGAAACAATAAGGGTGCATTTGCTTTGTTTGTTTGAGGCCAGGACTGAAACATTCTTTCAGCTGGCAGACCCTGTCGCATAGCCAGTGTCCGTAGCTGCTGAAGTTAATAATCTGGGCACAGATGTTTCATCATGAATATGGCAGGAGAATAACTTTAAGAACCAATTAAGCCAAAGGGCCTGAAAGAAAGATGAAACTATTGCTTTAATAGAAAGCCAGGATTTGGCACTGCCTTTTTTCATTACCTTTATTTCTCCTCTTTCTCACAGTGACAAAAGAATGTGTTTCCCCCATCATCTACTTTTTAAATTATTTTTAAACTGCAAACTTCACCATTTGAAAATTCTCACCGTGAGAATACAAACGTGTTTTTAAATCCACTCGATGTGAACGCCACCTGAAGCAGGGAGCAGCCTGCACAATGCACGGTCACCTGAGCTGACCACTGGCCTTGATCTTCACAGTATGCCTGCTTTAGATACAGCTCAGCAGGCGAAGAAGAAATACTGCCTGTGGCTCTAGCAAAATTAATTGCAGCACTGCAGTCACTAGATGTTTCCATAACTAGGGGGCAACAGAGACATCCAAAACGTTGTTACTCATTGCCGAACAGTCTATATGATTTACAAAATTAGCAAGGATGTCTTCCCTAACCAAAGACAGCAGCAATTCAGGGGCCGAGACACAATGACACAGAGAGCTGGGCAGTTACGTCGTGTGAAGACTGGAGAGACAAGCTGTGGTAGACAGAGATTTTAAAGGAAAGGGAGGTTCTAGGTACCTGTTCAAAAGAACGGAAAACAGGGCTTAGGAGGGATGCTTGCTCACCCGTGTTCACAGCAGTAGTCAACGGCTGTAGAAGACACCAAAGAATGAATGACTTAGCAAACATACACTCCCAGCCCCACGCTGTATGCTAAAATGTGCACGCGTGCAAAACTACCCCCACCACTATCCGCAAAGTCCTTGAACGTTTGGTCACAGAGGAAAAGAATGGGACAAACTGGGAAGAGCCTTCTAGTGCTTCCTGGGAACAGTTAACATCTTTCAACCACCTTGCGGTGTCTTGTTCTGTGGTTTGTCTTTCTTTCCCTTTTCACAGTAAATATGCGTTTGTGATTGGCGGAGAGGGACCAGCCACTGTAAAATGGGCAGCTGGGGATGACTGGCCTGGTCCCTCTGCCCCTTAACGCACAGCCCTGGCCTCAGGTGATGGCAACAATCTCCCCTGAGGTTTGTTTCTGCTCAAAAGCCTGAAGCATCGGCCCTTATCTTTCACTTCCGGGCATCTAGGTAACTCTGGGTCAGCTCTTTACATTCCAACCTGGGTTAGCTTTGCTGCTGCTGCTGTGGCTCCTGGGGACTCAGGTGACAAGCTGGAGCTGTCACTCTGTGAGCTGCTTCTGGGGCATCAGGCATCCAAGCTTCACAGACAGCCTAACTCCAGTTGTTTCTGACTGGCTGGGCTTACATTTCTCTTGTTTTTTTTTTTTTGTTTGTTTTTTGTTTTTTGTTTTTTTTTTTTTTTTGGAGAAAATAGGGGTCTTTCACGGAAGTGGTAGAGGAATGACTGAATTTTAATGGAATCCAATTGTCCCCCATAGTTATCTCAAAGGAGCTGTGGTCGTAAAAGTTAATTAAGTTACATTCATTTGCATATTCCAGACTTTTTTTTTTTTTTTTTTTTTTTTTCCATTTTAAAGAGAAAATGTGTCTCAGCCTGGTGGGGATTGGGACACAGGACAGTCTCTGGGTGGCTTGGTTTGTAGATGAGGAATTAGAATAGCGGCCTATTATTTTAATCCTCTGGCCTCACCTTGTGTTCCCTGCCTCCTTCAGGAGAGGGCTGACACAGGAGGTAAACTGTGTCTCTCTTTCAGAGGTAGAACAAGCCCTTTGGAAGAAAAGATTTGCCATGCCAAGCCACGGAAGTAGTTTTCTAGACAAAAGGTGACTTCAGACCCTTCGGCAGGGTTAGGGTAGCGACATTTACAACCACGGGACCGCCCAACGGGCAAGCGCCTTTGTGAGCATGCTTGAATGCTTATTGGCTGCCGGAGTGCGGCTTCATTAACTGTGGGTCAGAGGAAGGGAACAAGCGGACCCTGAGAGGATGTCTCGTCTGCCCCGCTACCTGGGGTAAGCTGAAAATAACCGCCTGAAATGGAACTCTGGCCTCTTTTCTGCAGCCCCTGGGGAAGCTTTTCCACAACATCCTCTGTTATCCGACCCATTTCTAGCAAACTTTTATACCATACCAGAAAGCTTCCCCTGTGTCAAAACTCTCTTCCCACTGCTGCTGACTAACCATTTATTCTCACATGCAAATGGAGCCCACGGGGTTGCTGGGGGGGGGGGGGGGGCCCCCCCCCCCCCCCCCCACCACCACAGCCGCCGAATTCCCGCCAGTGCCTGGGTCAGTCGATGGAGACTGATGTCTGCCCAACTTCCGCCACCACTCCTGCTTGCTAACACAAATAAAGGCTGACATCTCCATCCTCACCTTGTGAGAAGACGGGATCAATGTATTCTTCTCAGTGATGCCAAGTTCTTGAGGAGCAGTAAAAGGGGGACACCCTGCCCACCCTCCCCCCAAGCACAGAGATTTTACAAGTGACTCCACTGTGAAACTTATAGGAAGTGCAATTACCAAGAGGCATCCTCAGACCAGCTTGGAGCACAGGAGCGCTTTCTGAATAAAGTGATATTTCACGTGAAACCTCGAGAGAGATGACTGGGGGTTACCAAAGTGGGGAGGGAACAGCATGTGTGCCATCCTTACTGAGAGGGCCAGTGTGGCCAGTTTGAGGGTTGGCAGTGCAGTTTAGGCGACAGGACGGACCTGACAGTGATCAAGTTCTGGAGTCCTCAGGTGTCAGTCACCATCTGCACCTGCTCACATGTGCCCAACGCCTTGGTCCTGCCTGGGTGGACTGAGAACCCTGAGCTCCTGAACCCTCAGAAAACAAGCCAAGCACCACCTCAGCACCCAGGCAGCCTGGGTTGTGCAGAGATGCCAGGATTCCGTGTGGCACAGGGCAATGGCTTGGGTAGCACGTGGTTTGGCAAGTCTGCTTTCAGGGTCTCCAAACCCCGGTCTGTCAAGCGGGGGTGGGAGGGTGGGGGGGGTTAGACACAGGTGTCTAACTTAGACTTCCGGAAACAGCAGCGTTAGTCTCCGAATAGCTCTTAAGTGGGTCATGTCATGACTGACCAGCCTACATTTGGGAGCCAGGAGGGGTATCAACCAGTCCGTAGACCGCTCTCCACTTGCTTTTGCTTTACTCTGGTGAAGTATTCATAGCATAACATTGCCATTTTGAGCCTTTTAAAGCACACGGGTCAACCCTTGTTGCACAACTCACAACTCGTGCCACTCTGTTGCTAAAATATTCTCCCTTCCATTTCACTCTTATGAGTTTGGGCATGTGCTATAAATATTTACAATCCAGGCATCTGACCATCATCGTAACTCTAGAAAAGTTTTAATATACAATGTTTAATGTTTTTTCAGAATTTCACACATGCATACAGTGAATTTTGATCATATTCATGCCTGCTTTCCCACTCAAACTTTTTCCAACTCCCCCCGACACCTGCCTTTCAACTTAATGTATTTTTTTAATAACTCACTGTCCAATTATTGCTGCCCATACACACATGAATGTGGCCATCACGACTTTTTTATATTCCTTAAAAGACCAGACTAGTTACAGCTCTTACAGCAACTAACGGTGGCTTCTATCGCCTCATGAATGAGAGTGGAGGTGGAGATGTCCCGTGAGTGACAGTAACATCCTCCCGCTCTGCCTCCAAAACAGCGGTTCTCAATCTTCCCAATGCCACAACCCTTTAATACAGTTCCTCCTGTTGGCGACCCCCAACCATAAAGTTACTTTTGTTGCTATTTCATATCTCTAATTTTGCTACTGTTATGAATCGTAATGTAAATATTTTTGGAGATAGAGGGTTGCCAAAGGGGTCACAGCCCACCAGTTGAGAACCACTGCTCTAAAAAAAAATCTTGTACCCAGGCACAGTGACCTAGGCCTTTAATCACAGCACTCAGGGAGTCAGAGGCATGAGTTGGAGGCCAGCCTGGTCTACAAAGCGAGTTCAGGACAGCCAAGGCTACCCAGAGAAACCCTGTCTCTAAATAAATAACTAAATCAAACAAAAACAAAAAACAAAAAATCACCTTGTTCAAGATCACAGAGCTTAATACCCCAAATTTATTGCACCTACCACACCAAGCCAGCTGCTTTGCTCATTGTCTCACAGGTAGGCAATGTCATCCCCATTTCCCCCACAAATAAAAAGTAGAATCTGACTTCCAGCTCTCCCAGAAACAACTTTCAGGGACTGACCGGTAGATCTGAAAAGGATGAAAGCAAAGGAAGACACAGACTGAATTTAAGCTCAGCTACTAGGTTAGAGTGCTGCTGTCACATGCTTCCTCCTCGCTCTTCCATCTCGGTCATTTCCTCTCTCTCTCTCTCTCTCTCTCTCTCTCTCTCTCTCTCTCGGAACTGACAGAACTGATGGCATCCACTGCTCCACTTTTTCCAGGATATCACGTGGTTTCATCACTTAATTAAGAATTAATTCCGAGAGCATCGGGGAGCCTAGCAGTCAGGAAGGGTTAATAGGCTGAGGAAGGGTTGAACTCCCATACCTCAGGGGGTGACAGAAGGCCAGGAATAATGAGGTTTGGAAAACTCCCAGCAACCAGAAGCCTTCTCTGTGAGTCTTAATAGGAGCAAAAATAAATGTTGAGACCAGGAAACTGTCAGGCAAATTAATGTGAAGGGCACAGGTTTTGTTTTCTCTCAACAGGTAAGAGCTGAAGGCGTACAGCAGGAGAGTGGGTTAGGAATACTATGGCGGTCGTTAATTGCCGCTCACCCAGTACAGAGGGCATGGTACCCGGGAGGGCTCCAAGCAAGAGCTGAGAACACCCACAGAAGCTAAGCTGCGCATGCTCCAGGACCTTTAAAGTTGCAACATGCAAACAAATTAGAATACCAATATATATGTGAGTATGTGTGTGTTTTCTATAACGTACATAACAGTATTATGTATACCATAATCATGTCAAAATTTTATATTTATATTGTAAATTTCATTGTATATAAAATAAAATTTTAAGTAAAAAATTGATTTTACATTTATATTTATATTGTAAATTTATATTTATAAATATAATGTTTATATTTGTTATAATATTAATATTAAATACATTTATAACTATAAATGTTATATTCATTACACCAATTATTACTATAGTAATATGTAAGATGTATGTCCAAAGATTTTTTTTTTTTAAAAAAAGCAAATATGTACCCCTTGGAGTAGTAAACATCCTTACTTTGACTCGCATAGCTCACCGGTTTCTCTCCCAAGCCTCATCTCTCCCACTTCCCCAGGAGCACCCCACAGAACAGTTTGAATGCTTTTCACCTGCCAGGCTCTTTCCTCGACCTCCAGGGACGCAGCTTTGGTCCCTCAGCATATGTATCTTCTCCCGGTCACACATAACCACCCCTTGCCAACCTCTCCATCCTTGTCAGCTCTCCTGTTACAAAATCTACTCTTCAAGAGCAGGGTCCACATTGCCCTGGCCTGCTGTTAAGACCACTGATGAACACAGTCCTAAACTAACTAACGAGTGTATGAATGTCAGTGACCACCTACATTACAAACTACCTAAGGAGGTCGGAAATTCGAAGGTCATTTTTAGCTACAAAGTGTGCTAGAGGTATCTAAAGATACAGGTTGCCTAATCTTAATTAATTGGCTTGATTAATTAACTAATTAAAGAACAAGGGGAAGGGTTATTTTAGGTGACCATACCCAGTTAAAAATGGATCCTATTTTTTGACGCTTCCTGAATGCTGGGATTACACGGATGCGTCACCACACATCCATGGCATTTGTGGTGCTGGGGACAGAACCCAGAACTTCCAGCTTACTAGGCAGGCACCATGTCCACTGAGCTACACCCCCAGAACACTCCTCCTTTCCAATATTGTAAATTTAAATGATCAGGGACATTACAGCCTCAAAGTTTCTCCAAAGCAGCACTTAGGGTTGTGTTTTATTAAATAATTGAGAGTTGTTAGGATCTCCCTGTTAACCACCCCAGCCAGGGAAGTGCCCCCAGAAAGAGAACCCTGGAACATGTCATTTAGCCTAGCCAACTGGACATATCATAATAATGCCTGGATACATCAAAGAACAACTTTGTCCTGACTTAATCCTGAAGGAAAAAAAACCTGAAAAACAAAACAAACAAACAAAACTGATGACATTAGAGAGAGGAAGGGCTGGTTGGCTTGCAGAAGCCCTGTTGGGAAGAGCAAGACAGCTTATTTCACCCTTAAACAATAAGCTTCAAGCCAAGTAAGACTCTTGATTGAAATGAATTGATTGTCATCAGGCCTAAAGTAGGTTCTTGATTTTTCCCTGCTGCTCTTCTGTATTGGTAGCTACACAAATACACACACACACACACACACACACACACACACACGTATATGCTCGTTCAATTCTGTGCAGTGTCCAGCAAAAAATTAAAAGCCAGAGATGAGTGTCTGTGCGACAGTGACACACTGATGATTATAGAAACCTGAGCATGACATGCCTTAAAGAATCAGTGACTGACTCACGTGCCTTTTTGCTTAGGCTACTCCAGGAAAAGTTAGGGGGCGGGGCTCAGAATTGGCTCTGTGGCTTCCAGTGATGGGGTTATGCTGTGGGCTATGGTAAATTCTTGCAGAACTAAAAATAGATGAAGGGCAGATCAGTCACCCTGGGGAATTTTATCTGCTTTATTCACGCATCCAAAGATGCCACTCGCATAGAGCCAAAATAAGCACAACCACGAGGTCACTGGGGATGGCAGGCGGAGGCTATGATTCAGATAAAAACCTGGAAGACAAGCATGCACGTAGCCAATGACAAAGATGCAGACCAGCTCCTGTTGCAAGGACATGAGCAGGAACTGGGTCCAAGCGATTGATAAATAGCTTGAATTTTCTGATAGTCTCTAGGAGACAAATTTAGAATTGTCCTTTTAAAGAGAGCCATAGTCTCCAGCTCTTCTCCCTCCACACATCCTGGTACAGCCCCTTGAGGATTTACACTCTGGCAGAACCCTCTCACCAGTCCCTCTAGATTTTGGCTCCTCCTGGAACACCAGGCAGAGCCTCAGAAAGGCAATCCAGAACCACAGGAAAGTGTGACTCAAAAAACTCATGAGCAAAGATACCCAGAAAGTTTTGGGAGTTCCCCCTGGCCGAGCTTACCACCAACTTATTGCATTATGCTAGTGGTTTTAAGGTCGAACAAAGGTCAGTTCCTTGTCCTGAGTTTCTGTAGAGACTAAGGAGGACTGACTAGAATTTGGTCCAAGAGGCTGAAAATCCAAGCCCCTGGTCAAGCATGCAGTGTCTTAAAACACAAACAAACCCAACTGCACCATCTGTATAATTTGCAAGAATTCTTGCTAAATCAGCTGGCCAAATGCAGAACCGATTTGGCTTCCTTACAACCCCGCTATGTCGCAGGGAAGTATTTTAAGTGGATAATGGGTACTCTCTTCTCTAAGTGACTATATTCAAATCACATCTTCCGCCTATAATGTGCAGAGTTCCCAGTCATGGGCCGTAGGGACTCCTGGCCTTTCACCTAGGACTTTAATCTTTGTGGATGGAAATAACAGATACCTCTCCTCCAGAGAGACTCAAGAAAGCAACTAGTGAGTGAAAGGGTGAATACACTTCCCAGCTCACACACGCCCATGAACAACACTCGAACAGAAACACCCAAACGCATAGTGCCTACGAGTTTTGATGCACAGAGTGCTCCCTCACCCCTGCATTCTAGTGTGACAGCCAGGATTCTTCTTTATTTAATTACAGTTCCTCCTCTGAAATGATTCTGGGGTCGAAAGGGGCCTTTTGTTTCATGAACAAATACACATAAGAAATACAGTTATCAATAGGAAATGTCTTCCCCTTTCTGTGTGTGTTTGTGTGTGTGTGTGAGAGAGCGAGAGAGCAAGCCACCTACCCTCAACACAAAAACAAAAACAGTAGACAGTTCCTGCTGAATGGTAAGCATACACACACAAAGAGAGCCACCAGAGCATACGGAAACTCATTCTGTAACAAATGCAAACATCTACACTGCTTCATCCAACCTCCGTTACCCAGCTCCAGAAACCCCAGTTGGAAGTAGAAACGCAATAATCGTGGATCGTTTAATTTACTGACTCTTTCTTTTTCCCAAGGTCTTTAGAGCCTTCCTGCCTACCGTACAGCACACAGTCGGCAGCAGCATGGTTTATCAGAAACACGAGGTCCTAGACCTTGCACCCCCTCCCGTCAGGAGCCGCATCTGAACGAGATTCCAGAAAGATGCATGCTTTAAGGTTTGGATGGCACCCCCTTCTTACACTATTAGCATTGGTCTAGTAAGTTCTATAGCACCTCAAAAATCACAGCTTGCTATGAGGGACCCTTCTTGGAGGTCTCTATATGTGCCATGCATGTTTGTGTGTGTGCAGGTGAGGGAGGGTGTGTATGCACATATGTGCACGTGAGAGCCACGGGACAACTTTAATGTCTGCCACCACCAGGTTTTGGTTGTTTGGTTGGTTGGTTGAGTTGGTTTGGCTTGACTTGGTTTGGTTTGGTTTGGTTGTGGAGCGACATTGCCACTCACGGGGAAGTCATAGGGACAACTTTGAGGAGTGAGGGTTTTTCTACCATGTGAGTTCTGGGGCTCAAAGTCAGGTAACCAGGCTTGGGAAAAAGCATCTTTGCCCACTAAGCCACCTCCCAGGCTGCCACATTCAGTTTTGCTTGTTTTTAGTTGTTTTGTAGATGTTTGAACAGAGGCCCCGATAATTTCCTCATGTTTGCAAGGACTTTGCTGATGGTGCCGTTTCCCCAGCTCCATGGAGAACATTTTCTGGATGCAGGTGAGAAATATCTGACGTTATTGGGCCTTCACTATGTGGCAGACATGCAGTTCTCAGGATAGGTGTTGTGGCACTAATAAAAGGGTAGATACAAGTTTGAGTCCATCTGGCTTCCGGGTCCCCAATTCCTATCAGTGGGGTGCTAAGCCAGGAGCTTCTTCTCAGCAGGGGTCCTATTTACATTTGAGACAATTTTTTGTGAGGCCAGTCAGTGTCCCACATGGTCCATCACCCACTACATTCCTCCGTTCTCATTAGCAGCCTAGGAGCCCCGTCTCTACTCCCAGACACTGGTGACGTATTCCTGACCACATTATGAATGACAGTGTCTTACAATATTCACAGTCATCCCGAGAAAGCCATTTTCTGAGTTGTTTTCTTCCTTCCAGTGTTGAAAATGCTTCCAAAGTCCTTTACGATCTTACATTATTTCATTTCAGCAGAAGGCTCTAACTATTTAGGACATGCTCTGTGGTGACAGAAGACAAGGCTCCTGCCTTCTAGCAGGAGACCATCTGGTTAAGGAACTAGGACTTAGCATACACAATATCGAAGGAGCGATTCAAAGCATTCTATGGTAAGCCCCAGAATTACCCCAAAGCCCTAGATTCCTACAGTGGCTTTGTGCCACTTACTAATTGAGGTGACTGGAGTTCTACCAGCTTCTGCCTCTCCCTCTCTAACGCAGAGGTATTATTCAACAGAGAACACCCCTGCCAGGCTGGTGCCTAAAGCATGATGTGTGTTCCTTAAATATCAGCATCCCCACCGATCCCTGCCTCCTCTCAATCAGGGAGGAGAGTGGATGGAAATGAGGTGGGAGAAGATGTGCTCTCTCGGGGGAGATGGGGAGACAGCATGCTGAGCAGGGAAGACAGCACGAGGAAGAGCTTGTGTCAGGAAGGAGCTTACCTGTGGAGAAAACTGCAAAGGAGGCACGCCTTGGACAGAAGAAAGATCCCGTGTGCATGTGCGTGTGTGTGTGTTCAGGTCCACATGTATGTATGTGTGTGCTGAGGCCAGGGGTCAACGTTAAATGTCTTCCTTGATTGTCTCTCTTTTCTGAGACGGGATCTCCACTGAACTTAGAGCCCCTCAGTTCGGCTGAGCTGATGGACTAATGAGATCCAGGGATCCACCTGTCTCTATCCCCCACTGCTCGGGTATATGCAGGCTAGAGATTCAAATCCTGGTCTTCAGGCCTTCACACAGGCACGTTTAGAATGTCCCCCTATTGTTGGTGTCTTTAAGAAGTCCATAGAAGCACGAATACTAAAGGGGTCTTGCTTTGTTTTGTTTTTAAGATTTATTTTTACTTTCACCCAGATTTAAATGTGTGTCCTTGGAGACCAGAAGGATATCAGATAGCCTGGAGCAGGAGTTCAGGAGGTTGAGCGCTAACTGACAAGGGCATTGGGAATAAAATTCGGGTCCTCTGGAGAGCAGGAAATACTCATAACCAAGAAGCTCTCTCTTTACTCCCTGTCCCACCCTTTTCAGTGGAAAAATTTTGATTTTTTTTTTTAAAGCTCAAATGCCATTTAATTTATTGTCAATTTCATTCAATGTACCTAAGTCCGGACTGAGGTAAGTCACATAAACTGATAAATAAATACACTGATAGGAAGATATTCAGTCCTTCTGTTTTATGAAGTGCACAATTTCATCATAAAAGGAACCAAAAATGCCCTAAAATGCCTAAGAGACCGTTGGTTACAACTGTGTTAAAGTCGCTCTCCGCAGCGTTCTTGTCTCTGCTGCTCATTAGGAAAAGTACTCTAACACCCGGCAGAAAAGGATAATTAGCAAATCGATTAATTAAGGCCCTATCAACACTCCTCTTGCCGTTCTCAATCACCTCTCTTTTGTAAATAAGCTCCCTTGCCTACATTGAAGTCATCAGCTCTCCATACGTAAATAATAACATCCTTGGATTTCAACTGATTAAATATCAGGGAACAAACGTAGCCCACTGTGATCCGGCCAGGATACTGCAAACAAAGAGCCATATTGTCTTAACCAAGTGCATCCAGCACAACCATACATAGCTTCTGAATTCATTCGTTTCCCAGATTCACCTTCCCTCCTGAGGACATTCGCCAAGTATCTATTTTAGTTATAACACATACACAAAGAAATACTATAGTAGCTAAAGAAACCACCCATTTCCTTCCCCTTGAGTTCCAGGAAGCCATGTTATTTCTGTAAACTAACTTCTATTTGCTGACAGTTTGCCTGAGCTGTAACAGCCAGATAAAATGTACTAGAAGCTGTCCTCAGAGTGACAGCCAGGAACACATCTCCTCCCGATCTCAGCTCCTTCCACAGGAAAATGCACACACACACACACACACACACACACACACACACACACACACACACAAAGTGCTTGTGTGGATTTAAGACCCAGGCCTTGAGGATCCCATTAGGTTCTGGGAGATTCAAAGTCCTACAGTCCTGAAAAAGGAAGTGTTTGACGGAACTGTCTCTAAAGTTAGCTGGGTCCTTTGCCAAATTAACCTCTTTTAGGGTCCTGTGGTTTTCCCCTTGTAAATTACTGCTGTTTATTTTTGTGCCTCTTGCCACACTCTTTATAGTGAGTTTTAGAACAAACAAATCATTTATATTTACATATATCTGCTTTTAATTTAGCTTTTCAGTGTGTATCCCCCAACATACACAATATCATTTTGTTTTGTCTTTCTTTTTTGTTTTTGGTTTGTGCCTTCTTTGATCATTTTTCTTCTTCAGTCTAAAGAAGAATGAACTATTATAACTGATCTCATAGAAATGAAGATCCTCTTTTTTTTTGGGGGGGGGGCGGTTTCTGAGACAAGGTTTCTCTGTGTAGCCCTGGCTGTCCTGAACCCGCTTTGTAGACCAGGTTGGCCTCGAACTCATAGAGATCAGTCTGTCTCTGCCTCCCCAAGTGCTGGGATTATAGGCGTGTGCCACCTCACCCAGCAAAAATGAAAATCCTCTAAAAGGGTCGAAACCCACATATCAGATGTCCTGCATATCAGATATTTACATTATGATGCATAACAGAGCAAAATGAGAGTTACGAAGTAGCAACAACGTCATTTTATGGTGCGGAGTCATCACAACGTGAGGAACTGTGTTAAAGGGTCATAGCATTAGGAAGACTGAGAACCACTGCCCTAAAGAGACACTTATGTCTCTTAACCCATCAGATTGATGAAACAATGGGCCCTAAAGAAATGAGAGATTCACTAGGAATCTCAAGCTGGAAGAAGAAAAAGCCACCAGCCAGAGGGAAACTGGTCTCCCAGAAAGATTCCACACGGTTCTAACCGCTTGTCAGACCGCCTTACAGGATGAGACTGAAGCCCGGAAGATGTGTCAGTGCTCTCTCCCTCCCCCAAACTATAAACTTTCAAAAAGCAGCTCCCATTCAGGCTTTCCTCTCTGCTTGGCTTCTGCCTTCATCACTGGTGCCAACCCAAAAGTGGTGCCGGGCAGCCAGGTGGCGGTGGCACACGCCTTCAGTCCCTGCGCTAGGGAGGCAGAGGCAGGTCGCAATCTCTGTGAGTTTGAGGGCAGCCTGGTCTACAGAGTGAGTTCCACGACCTCGAGAGCTACACAGAGAAACCCTGTCTTAAAAAAACAACAAAAAAAAAAACCCAAACAAACAAAAAGTGCCTGCCACATCTTAATTGAACAATAAATATGTCCTGAGATGTGTATCTTGCGATTTTTTATTTAGAGAAATAAATAAATGCGTGTGGAACGAATGAACGAGCACCTCTTTTCTCCCCATTCCACCTTCTTTGAATGCCATGCCCAGCAGTGGTGGCAAGTTGACCCTGGTAGGACCAGAGAAGCACTAGGCTTCCCTAGGCACTAGGCTGGCTGTGTGGCCAGCAACTTTGGATCCTTCCTGAAATGGAGCCTAGGGCACGGTGACAAGGCATGGGCTTTCCCTGCGACCGTGTATCTTTCTGCAATAGTTTCCATCTAAAAGCCATCTCCCTTTATAAATGCTCTCGACATTTACACATTATAAACCCTGACATCTCTGGGTGATGGATCTTAACATACATACAGGAAATTTTTCAAACATGAGTAGAAGTTGGCAAAAGATTGCTTTTCTGCGCCACTTCGCAGAAGCTGCTAATGCAAAGCGGGCTGCACAATATAAATTATTCAGATCATAAATCTAAAAACATTAGTTCATCGTGATCAATAACCTCTAAGTGAGCTGATGTGTGGGTTTCAATCTGGGTAATATAATTAGTTTTGAAATATTCAAATTAAAGGTGACTCAGCCTCATAAAGAGCAGAGGCGCCTGATTTGTAAATAAGAGAACACTGCACTCCAGCCTTGATGATAATAAAGCCAAATTTTCCTCTTCTTCCACTTAGATAAACTCTCCTATATATTTTTAATTAAATCAGACTTCTCTGATATTACTAAAGCCTTGATTATTGAAAAGTGGTCAGTGAATGATGGGAAATCAGCCAAGGCCATTTACTGATGAATTAAGCTGTGTCATCTAACAAAAAAATGATTAACTCCTAAGTGCCGGTGTTGAAAACTGTCCCCTCTACATCACACACACAAAAAAATTTTTACTAAAACTAAGGAATGTTCCTTCTAATTAGAAGCTCCAGATCGTCATATTTTTTTTTTAAATTTATGTTTTGTGTCCCATTCTTGAAAAGGTAATACAATGCCCCCTTATTTCAAATAATTTGCCCAGTGAAGTGATTTCTTTTTTTTTAATCTGGATCATTAAAATTGCACTGGATTAATCCTTGTTCCAATACACTTCCTCAACATCCATACTGGTTCTCTTAGTTAATGTAAAGAGACACCATGACCAAGGCAACTCTTAAAAAGGAAACCATTTAATTAGGGCTGGCTTATGGTGTCAGAGGTTTAGTCCATTATCATCATCGTGGGTGGCATGCAGGCAGACATGGTGCTGGAGAAGGAGCTGAGGGTTTTATGTCATGATTCGAAGGCAGCAGAAAAAGACTGTGTGCCACATTGGGGATAGCTTGAGCATATAAGACCTCAAAGTCCAACTCCACAGTGATAAACTTCCTCTAACAAGGCCACACCTATTCCAGTCAGGCCACGCCTCCTAGTAGTGCCACTCCCTACGAGCCAAGCCTTCAAACACATGAGTCTATGGGGATCATACCTATTCAAACCACCATCCTGGTGATATTTGAACCAACAAGTTCAGTGGTGTCGGGGCTGTCCTGTGCATGGCAGGAAGGCTAAACTTCCTCTCTACACCTGACTAGACCCTAATAACAACTCCCCAGTTGCCTTCCAACAGGGATGAGGGAAGGAATACTCTTCCCAATTGAGAACCACTGTAGTTGTGTTTTCATTTTAATAGGATTTCACTAAGTTGCCCAGGATGGCTTTGAATTTGTGACAATTCTGCTTCAGTATCCTGACTGCTGGGATTACAGGTTTGTCATTTCCTTCCATATAAGAATATATTATGGGATGGTTATGATGGCACATACCTTTAATCCCAGATTCAGGAGGCAGAGGCAGGCAGAGATCTATGAGTTTGAGGTCAGCATGGTCTACAAAGTGAGTCCAAAACAGCCAAGGCTACACAGAGAAACCCTGTCTCGAAAAACTAGAAGAGAGAATACATTACTATCTATGTCATTTTGTTTATTTTCTCCTTTTTTCTTTATCCATAATCCTAGAAACTATTCTTTACACACACTATATGTGAATTAAGCATTTCCCACTTAATAATGATCTTCTTTAATCCTTATCAAAAAGCTGAGGAAAGTAACATTTTATCTTCATTTGATGGAAAAAGAAAATGAGGGTTGAAAGGGACAGTAATCTGTAAATACGGAGCTGAAGGGCAACCACAACTCCAACGGATATTAAAGCCACTCTGTAGCCCAGAGCCATACTCAGGACTCTAGCACAGGTCTGAACAACACTGTTTGCATCTGGGGAAAATAATATAACTTTCCTGAGCCATAATTCCCTCCTGTCTAAAGTGATAACAGTTGCAGTTTGTATCTCACGAGGTTGGGAATATTCAATTAAATAGAATGTGTAGAGCTTGGCAACTACATAGTGCCGTTATTATCATGTAATCAAAATAAATTTGATTTTTATTATATAGTTTTAAGGAATTATTTTAAATTATGTGCACATATGTGTGGGTATATGCATATGTAAGTGCAGGTACCAGAAGAGGCCAGGAGAGGGCATTGGGTCCTCTTGAGCTAGAGTTACAGTGAGTTGTGAACTGCCCAGCAAGGGAGCTGGGAACCCATTTGCTCTTAACTGCTGCGACATCCCTCCAGCCCCTGATATATTTTTACATCAGCAACGTCACTAGAAAAGCGAACAAATCACATCATTTTCATAGATGTCTAATATTATAAAACCTTAACTTCCTTCTGTACAAGAGTCACACATCTTAGGAAATCTCTCTATTCTGTCTACAGAACATCTTATAATAATTCTTTCTCCTATTCTCACCTCTTTGAATTCCTCTTCTTATGCAAAAGACCTGGCTTGTTTATTTGAGCTCCTTCAATAAAGGTTTCTGACCGCCCACTGTCTTCTTCATCACCAAGCATTAGCTCACAGTGAACAGCAACTGTCTTGCTCTCTCCTATAAGATCTAGAACCAGTGTATGACACAGAAAGTGCATTCTCTAGTCAGCTTGAATTTCAGAGCTACCACAAAGAAGCTGTGGTTTTAGTATTTGTCTACAGAGTACCTAGAGTTCCTACTTACACTTACCACAAACACTGCTTTAAATAGTGCAGCTAAAATATCACCATTGCTTAGCCAGCTTCTGCTTAAAATCTCAGACACACACACATCACACCACACACACACACAACACACACACTTTATCTAACTCTGTCATTGATCTATCGGTTCCCAGCCTGGTGAGACCTCCTTCAGGAAGATGTCTCAGAGGCCTAAGAAGGAATGAGATGGCCTTTAGCCTTTCATATTACTTGCATACTCTCTAGAAAGACTCTCAAAGACTTTTTCAGTTCCAAGGTGTCAGAAAACAGTCCAAGTATAGAGTTGTGTGAGAGTGTGAAAATTGCAAGAAAACAAGAGCTCAGTTTCTTCAAGGACACGGAATTATTCTTGGAATAAGCTTGTGTGCTTCTCCCAGGGGTAGCGGATAAGAGTGAGATTATTTCAAATTATTCATTACAGCTGGCCATTGTTATTTGTTTATGTGCCCCTATGGAAAAGCGCGTTTCACCATGTGTGGCTTTGTCCTTTTAATTGCACACTTTCCTCAGGCAATTGTGCTTCTTATTATTGTATGCTTTACTCAGGTTGGTCTTCTTAACCCTCAGTGTATAAATTGTCTGATGCTCTAAATAAAGTTAAGTTATTGCTTGAAATTTCAGTTCACTTTATTTTTAGGCTCCATTGTTTGTTTGTTTTGTTTTTCAAGACAGGGTTTCTCTGGCTGTCCTGGACTTGCTTTGTAGACCAGGCTGGCATTGAACTCACAGAGATCTGCCTGCCTCCACCTCCCCAAATGCTAGCATCAAAAGTGTGTGCCACCACGCCCAGCTCAGCTCCACTCTCTTGAGTTCCACCGCCTCTGGGGTGGTAAACACTAAGGCATTTTGACTTCAGAAGGCCCCAGCAATATCCCTAGAAAACATACCACAGTACGACTATAGCCTGTGTGACACAAAGACAATATGTCCTCCGTCGATTGAGATGTGGTCAACAAATGAAAATAATGCTTCGTGCTGTAACAGTCAATTAAAAACTAATAATTTCAATTTTTAGTATTTTATTCCTATCTAGGAGCCAATATGTCTAATCTTTCAATGTTATTCTAGACTTGACAAAACACATAGATACTGGCACCATCCCTAGTGGATAAAACTTGGGAATTATTGTGGGTTTTCCATCGTCAACTACACTGAAGATGTGTTTTCAGAAGACCCCCAACCCCAGTCAAACTAACTTTGTTAGTCTGCCTAACCATTTCCCAGATGATCATTTAGATCAGGATTTTTTTTTTTAATTCTTCCAAACTTAGATAATTGAAAATTACTTATTCAGGCCTTCACCATTTGGGGAGGAGTAAGTACCCCGCTAATTCCCCCTTGATGGCATTATATCAAACTGTTATTTGACTTGCATCAGTGTCTGCCACATTCATATCATGTATGCCTAGCAACGGAAAGATGGCTGAGAGACACACCCCTTGATCAGGTTTCAACCTTCCAAATGCTGCAACCCATCAACACAGTCCCTCAAGTTGTGGTGATCCCAACCATAAAAATATTTTTGTTTCTACTTCATAACTGTAATTTTGTTACTGTTATGAATCAGAATGTAAATATCTGTGTTTTCTGATGGTCTTAGGCGACCTCCAAAGGGGTCATGGCTCAGAGGTTGAGAACGGCCGTCTTTGGTCCTCCCCGCTGTATCCCTAAACTTTCTTAACAATTAGTGATCTCGGTTATCAATAAACATATGGGAATATAGACAGCAGTCCCAATGAGGCTGTGCTGTGAAACAGCAGTGAGATTACACACGGGAACTATGTGAGAGGGTTCTT
Organism: Psammomys obesus; assembly: GCF_907164565.1. Lineage (NCBI taxonomy): Eukaryota > Metazoa > Chordata > Mammalia > Rodentia > Muridae > Psammomys > Psammomys obesus. The sequence goes on along the minus strand of NW_026596073.1, from coordinate 12,157,439 downwards.
CTGATTTACATCTAATGACCCAGATAGCTGGCATGAGACAAGAGCGAACGACTTATCATGAAACAGGTGGCATATGGCTTGCAAAGGAAACATAACAGCAGCTTTATAGGGTATGTTCTGCTTGGCATTTCAGGGGAAGTCAGTCAGTCTCCCTTCTCAGTACAAAAAGACGACATGTTCTAGAGGCTTCCATCCAGCCTACCTGTCCCATTCAGGCCAGCTCTTCCCTCTGGAATAAGCTCCCATACATCTGCATCCCGTGCAGCCACCTGTGGTTGCTCACTAGAGGGAAGGAGCTCTGCACTAACCCCCGCAGGCCCTGCTCCCTGACTAGTCATCTCAAAATCTGTTTTAGTCAAGTTTCTTCAGGAAGCTGATGACACAAAATGAGACACTTGTGCTCACCATCTCCCACCCCAGACCCCCATCACTCTACCGTACTGCACACCCTGACAGCACCAACCCGAGCGTGCCCAGCTTAAGTGACTTCTTGGCTTTGCCTTTCCCTCCTGTGGTCTACCTTCTTGCTAACACAGTCCACAGAGGGACCTTCTCTTGTCTCAGAACAGTCTTCTCTGTGGGAAGGCTTTACGGCCAGTGGCTTAAGTGCAAACTGACCAGAGCCTATTTGAGGTATGTCATGAACACTCAGCCTAGAACTTGCTTTTACTTTGATTTTAGCCATTGACAGCTATACTCAAGGAGGTGGAGTGTTTAGCAAGTCTTGTATTTCTTTGAATTTCCTCACACGTCCTTCGGTGTCAGGTCGGTCTGCATCTCCAAATTCCATTTGGTAGCTTTTGTTAGCAATAACTGATCACAGGGGAGACATGTGGGGATCCAAGGTGCTCATCTTTCTCCTACCGATCCTTGCCTTCATGATGTCAAAAGAGTAGAAGATTTTTGTTCTGACACCCAACATAGGGTATATTCCAACAGCTCAATTCTGCTGAGTCCTAGAATTTACTTCAGATTGAACAGGTCAAAGGTTCATTCCCCGAGACTGTTCCCTACTGCAGAAGCTAGTCACACACACACACACACACACACACACACACACACACACACACACAC
>NW_026596073.1:12085526-12156355 GCF_907164565.1 Psammomys obesus | reverse complement strand
CACACACACACACACACACACACACACACACACACACACACACACACTGCTACAAACTCAGGGGTCAAAGGCCTCCTCCTCTTAAGCTCAGTGACTTAATGGAGCAACCCTCGAAACCCAGGAAAGCACTTTACCCATGATAGCTGCTTTTTATACACAAAGCTACTGTTCAGAAGTAGCCAAATGGGAGTGAAGAAAGCTCCCATACCCCCTCGGCACACGCCCCACCCCTCCCGACAGCGTCCAGTACCTCCAAGCACTTAAATGTGCCCACTGACCCCAAATGGAGGTGTGTCTGCTTCACCGCTGGGTGTGGTTGTGACCACTGGTGAGTCACTCGGCTACCTTCCATCCCTGGAGACCAGGGAGCAGACGTGAAAGTACCAAACTTCTCACTGAGACATAGGCTTTCTGAAGTCCCATCCTGAAGGCTCCCTTATTAGAACAAAGATGTTCCCATTACCCTTATTGCTCAAGAAATGCTTTAAAGGTTTTTAGGAACACTGTACCAGGAACCAGGGATTAAAGTAATGCTTTTAATTATACTATTATTGTATCATTAATAATATACATACTATCATCACTATATAACAAGCACTTAATAAATGATTACATCTGTCGAGGATGCCTTTAAGTGAAAATTACAGCACTCCTAATACTGGCTTTAAAGAAAAGTTTGCTTCTTGTTTTGTTACCCCCTCCCCCTTTCCTCCACGGCAGGAAGTTGGAATGGACTTTTGCTGATGTTGGTTCTAAAGTCGGAGCAGAGCAGAGCTCTGGAGTGCTCTTTGATTCTCCTAGACTCTTCCTCACATGAGTCCCAAGCAGCTCCAAACATCAGGTTCTCACCAGACAGGGAATAAGCTGCAGATGGGAACCGGCAGTTCTGCTTTTCCTCATCCTCCTTACAGAAGGAAGGTATTTGCAGGAGTCCCAGTAGCCAGTCATTAATTAGTTGATTCTAACAAATCCTTATTCCATAGCTAACACATGCTACATGCTTTTCTAGGTGCATGAGACACATTAATGTAAAAAACAAAGATCCCTGTTCTCGTAAGGTCAACATTCTAACAGGCATGCGGAGGAAACAAACACATAAGGATAATAAATTAGTTAATTGTATGCTGTGCTAAAAATTGACTAGTGCTATGCAAAAAAGAAAAAAAATCACACAGATGAGAATGTGGTAGTAGGAACAGGATGTGAACCTAATACGGGCACCAGGACAGTTGCAAGAAGGGAATTCTTGAGCCAAGTCTTAAAGGAGGTATTTGAGGAAACTCATTCCAGATAGAATAGCCAGTGCTAAGAGAAACAACTGCCAGATGTTGCAAGACCAGCTGGACATTATAGCAGCTGGAAAGAGGACTCAGGCAGGTGGTAGAAATCAGCTCTGGAGAGCACTGGGGGAGCCACAGACAGAACCTGAAGGTACGCTCATCTGGGAACATATAGACAAGAAGTTGGCCTTTCATCTTACTTCCCAGAATGAACCTATGAGCCCATGAGCTCAGCATCCTCAGGAGTAAGGAATCTCCTCTTGATGGCTGCACACAAGTTAACAAAGATGGGAATGAAGCTGACAGAAGAGAAGCAAGGGAAAATAGCAAAATAGTAAAGGAGAATCTGACTTCAAAAGTGACCAGCTGGGTGGAATATTCCCAGCATCACCAAGATGAGTCACTGTTGCAGGATATTTGATCACACTGTGAACCCCGAGATTGTGAACTGTAAAAACTTATTTCTAATTGTGGTATGGCTCACTTTTTGATCCTAGAGCCTTCTTTTCACTGTAAACAAGTACTTGTGGTGTGGCTCAGCCCTAGCACATACCTTTAACCCAAGAGCTTTCTGTAAGCAAGAGCGAAATAAAACCAACCATAGGTCAAGAGGCAGAGCAAGCTACCTGCTGACGGGGAGTGAAGGTAAGCAAACACAGGAATGAGGGACATGGAGTTGAAGGGTATTTAAGACAGTAAGGAGAAGGAGAAAGGACTTTTTCCTTCTGGGACACAGGTGAAATAGGAAGGTCAGCTGGGTGCTTTCTCTGTCTCTCTGAGCTAACAGGTTTTCACCCCAGCATCTGGCTGCAGAGTCTTCATTGGTAGAATTGAACAATTGAGATTTTGTTTAAAAACAAGAAGTAACTTCAGGAATGTCATAGTAATCAAGGCCTCTTTTCAAAACATCTTTTCCTCTTTTATTAAATTTTAATTAGCATATAAAAGAATAGATTTCCATATTTATAGCAAAACAACATTTAAAACTTCACAAGAACAATCCAAGCAACCACCACTAAAATAAATGTAGACCTTGATTTTTCTCCCTTTTCCTGATTATCTGGTATCTAGGTGTTTTTGACTCTTGCCCTAATCCTTAATGCCCTAGTTTGTTGCTAGTACCACAAAGCACACTCCTGTAAACTGACCAATAACCTTAAGCCATATACCATAATAATTTGTGCTAGAATCCAACTGCCTGTGTGTGCATCCTGGCTCAACAATTCCATGTTTCCATTTCTCCATTTGGACAGATATGAACATTAACAATAGCAGTACCTAATTCTAGAAGAAGGTTGTGGTAATTAATACATCAAAACCACTGATACCAACAGTAGTTCCATCACGTGTACTCATTTATTAGTTAGCCATACTGAAAGAAGTCGCCATGTTATCTAAAGGTCCATCATGTTGCCCTGGCTTCTGCAACAAAAGTGTCCATCTGTCCATCCGCATTAAAGCATCAGTCCCCTGAACCCTGACTTGTGGGGAATTGTTGGGCTCTGCCTTCCAGTAGCACTCTATAGATGAATTACTCTGCAGCCCTCATAACTCTGGGGACACGCTCACCACATTTTTTTTAAGATGATGGAAATTGATTTTTATCTTTAATATTTTGCTCACAAATAATTCATCTGTTGTGAGCAAAATAACAAGCTCCAGAGGGAAAATGCAGACATCAGTTCCTCCCACTCTGCCTTGAGTCAAAGGAGAAGAATTATGTGCCACCAGCGAACTTAACAAGGAACAACCTTCAGGTCATAACTTCAAGTTAGACTGTTTTTTATTAATTGTACCTATTACTAGGGTAGCTGTATTATTTCTATGTATGTGTATGGTGTGTACTAATCAAATCCAACCTCCTAATCTCCACCCTCCCCACCACTGATAATCACTAATAATCACTCTTCAGGTCAATTTCGATTCAACTTCCACATTTGAGAAAAAGGGTTCCCAAAAACAAACAGACAAGCAAAAGAAAGAAAGAAAGAAAGAAAGAAAGGAAGGAAGGAAGGAAGGAAGGAAGGAAGGAAGGAAGGAAGGAAGGAAGGAAAAAGCATTCCATCCTTGTTTTTCTGCATCTGGCTTGCTTTGCTTACTGTAATGTCCTCTCCAGTGTGTGTGTGTGTGTGTGTGTGTATCTGAATAAAACTCCATTGTGTGTATTTCTCACATTGTCTTTATTCATCTGATGATAATCAAAAACCCATGCTGGTCCCTTACCTTCACTGTTGTTGAATGGTGTCATAATAAACACAGCATGAAGTATCTCTTGGCATTCTGATATCAGTTCACTTGGATATAAACCTACAAGTGGCATTAACTAATCTTTGTTGTCAACTTGGAGAGATTTAAAAATCACCCAGAAGACGCAGCTCTCAGCATGTCTCTGGGGTGGCATTCCCAGAAGGCTGGACTGCGGGAAGATCCATCCATTTTGAATGTGAGTAGATTCATCGTGTGGCCTGCGACCCAGACTGAACGAAAAGAAAAAGAGGATAAAGCGTCAACCCCAGCATGCTCATTGCTTCTTCCTTAACGTTTCTGCAAAGTGTCCAGCCTTCTTCTGCTCCTAGCGTCACTTCATTCCACTATGATGGGCTGCACCCTCAAATCATGAGCCAAAATAAACTCCTCTTTCTTAACCTGATCTTGTCAGGTCTTTGATCACAAACATAAGAAACACAGATAACATAGCTGTATCATACCATGGCCCTGTTTACTTCTTTTAGTAACCTCTCATACTGATCTCCATGACAGCTGTGCTAACTTATGCTCACAGCAATAGTATATTCCAGTTCTCTTTTCCTCTATATTCCCTCCACCTCTTAGAGGGGAGGATGGGACAGGGTGTACCTATGCAGTTCAAGCTTACATGAAGTCAATTTCTGGTAGTACATTTGCAACAACTTGGCTTCCCTAAAGTGCCACCATCACAGCTGTACGCACGATTCCAACCTTTAAAAAATTTTAAATAATAGTCATTCTAACAGGCATGGGATGTAGCTCTCCAGGTTTTATTTTGATTTCTCTGATTAAAATATGCTCACTATCATTGGCCATAAGCTCTGTCTGGGGCTCCAGCTCCACTCGCTGCGGTGTTCATCTTCAGGTCCAAGTTAAGCACAGCTTCTTACTATCGTAATTTTTCAGAAAGAAGTGATGGAAATGCAACTAGAACTGATAAAATACAAACAAGACATAAATACAACATACAGATATGAACAACAACAAAAGGCAAAGGAGTGTATGTGGTGGGAAAAGGAAGTCGTTGGCTTTTTCGGATTACAAGTCTTGGGCATTCGGCTTTAGGTACAGCTGACCTAGCTGGTCTTGTGATTAATTCTGCAAACTCTGCTTCCTTCTCTTCTACTGGTTTCATTCAGGAATAACAAGGGGGAAAAAATGTTGAGGAGCCCAAAGCAACGGATACTGTAAATTAGGTATGATTGCTGATAAGCAAATGATGTAGATACCGACTACCATCTTTAAGAAATTTCATTATTCAGAGTCTAGAAAGATTTCCACCTCCACCATGGAGCCCCCACTGATTGTTAATTTACTGAACATCAAAGTACTTATTTTCTACATGTTTATCTTTGCAAAATGGCATGTGTAGAGTCACAGTTTTAACTCTACATGTATGGAAATATGGACACGTGGTGGATGGGGGAGTATGCACCTACCGTCTGAGCTACTGGGGAAGCTAAAGCTGATGAAGCACCTTTGTGAGTTCAAGATCAGCCCGGGAAACAGGCGACACAATCTAAAAAACAAACAAACAAAAAAACCTCCAAGCCTTAAAAATATGAACATTTTTATTTTATATCCCCAAATCAATTGTTTTAAAAAGATAGTTTTTAAATGAATGGCATATTTAGGTTCTACATGATCCCTGCCCCCCCTCCACTGCCTGTTCCCAAATGGTACTGAAAGGAGTTTTACTTCAGGTGCAAATGTACAAGTCAGAAAATAGAAAAAGTAACAAAATATTAGAAGGCAGAGAGTCAGTGGGGATTGACTTAACAAAGTCACAAAACAGCTTTGAAAAAGTCCAAGCTTGTATGGTGGCACACGCATGTAATCGCAGCACTTGGGGAGGGAGAGGCATGCAAATCTCTGTGAGTTCGAGGCAGCCTGGTATATAAGGCCAGCACAGGTCAACTAAGGCCACACAGAGAAACTCTGTCTCAAAAAACAAACTAAAAAGAAAACTCCAGATCCTAGATGACATGAGCCATGGATCTCCCAGTACATCTCACTGGTGAGACATTCCAGATACCTCTGTGAGTGAGGGGACAGGGGTTTCGAAAGCAGAAAGAAGCGTTCAAGACAAAGCAGTTTGTCCCTTACCTAAAACTTCAGTTCAGGGGGAAGTAAAGCAAATGCCCCTCCTCAAACCAGCAGAAAACCAGTTTCCTTCCAGAGAGGGAAAACCCCCGACAACAAGACCAGAGCAAGCAATGTGGGGTCAAGGGCATGTTGTACAGATCAAGGGTACCAGGTCTAGCCGGGATTGGGGAACATTCAGTATATGCTCATCAACTCAATGTTAATGACAGTATGATTCCGATATTATAACTCTCAGTTATCAATGCTCCTTAGTCCCTAGCCACTGAACTAAGCATTTTGTATAGTTACCATACATCTAATAAATCCTAATAAATAGTTATCAAGTAAATCCAATTTTTTACCACTAAAGAAGGCAAAAAAAAAAAAAAAAAAGCAAAATTTACATGGTTATGTAACTGGCCAAAGAGTCCAACACTAGTAAGTTTGAGCCTGGACTATTGTATTATGCTGTTTTCATTAATCTTAACTGTCACAACCTGCATGACTAGGGCTGGAACTAACTGGGGTGAATGAAGGAGCAACATCAGACACACACATGGAAAAGTTGAGGTCAATCCAATGGGTTGTACGCTCTGATGGAGCCAAGCCAGCAGCAGCCTAAAAACTCAAGCGTATTTATTCTACAGGACACAAACCAAGAGGAAATGTTCTCCATAGGGGAATGACCTCAGGTGACAGAAAGTTCGTACTAGACTCTTAGAGTAGCTCTTGCACACGTTGGGTTTCTCCTATCGAATGGCTGCACCCTGAGGAGAGCTGCAGATAATACTTTCTGCACACACTGCCAACATCCTCACAGAGACCAGGGAAGGCTTTGCCATCCCCATGGGTCTGAGGCACTGGGATCCTTGACATGGCTGTACTCATGTCAACGATACTCACTCAGGGCTCCCCGCACTCAATTAGTTCATTTAATCATGCAACAGGCATTTACTACATATCAAATACTGCCTCATGAAGGGCTGTCCTGGCTAGTCAAGTTGACTCTCTAGAGAGTCATATGAGAGGAGAGATGCTCAGCTGAGAAAGTCCTCCATAAGATCAGACTGTAGGCAAGCCTGTAGGGCATTTTTAAATTAATGAGTAGTGTGGGAACACCTACCCCATTATGGGTGGTGCCACCCCTGGGTGCTTAACAAAGCAGGCTGAGCAAGTTATGAGAAGCAAGAAACACTGCATGGCCTCCACATCAGCTCCTGACTTCAGGTTCCTGCCAAGTTCTGTACTGGCTTCCCTGGATGTTGGACTACTTGCTGTAAGCAGAAATAAACCCTTTCCTCCCCAAGTAGCTCTTGGTCGTGGTGTTTTTATTACAGCAATAGAAACTCTAACTAAGACAAAGATGAATATAATCTATGATCTCTGCCCTCAAGTAATTCTCAATATAAAGCAGTAAATTAATAAACAACTTTCAATGATGTATTGAACAAGGAGATGGAATCACCACACCACACCCCAGTGTTGGTTAGAGTCCAGGGCTTCATAACACAGCCTTGAAAAAGTATCTGCTTAACCTTAGCAGCTTTCAGTGACTGATATAATCCCATTTTGTGAGGTATCTTAGAGTTTTATTGATGTGAAGAGACACCTTGTTCATGGCAACTCTTGTAAAGGAAAGCATTTCATTGGAGCTGGCTCACAGTTCAAAGCTTTAACCCATTATCACTGTGGCAGGAAGCATGGCAGCTTGCAGGCAGACATGGTGCTAAAGTGGTAGCTGAGAGTTCTACAACTGGATCGGTATGCAGCAGGAAGAGAGAGTGAGCCACTGGGCCTGTCTTGATCTTCTAAGACTTCAAAGCCCAATGACACACTTCATTAAACACAACCACACTTACTCCAACAAGGCTACACTTACCAATAGTACCACTCTCTATGGACCCATGGAGGCCATTTTCATTCAAGCCACCACTGGGCCCATGTGAAAAACTGAATGAGATCCAAAACCTTAGACAGATTCCCAAGATGTTCTTTTGAATATCCTTAGAGTTTCTATTCCCACCCAACACAAGGACAGACTGATTTTCAGCTCCACTGAACAATGTGAATGTCACTCAAAGCCAGTGTTCCTTAGGGTCCAGTCTGAGGCCACCTCAGTCTACACAGAAGGCAATGGGGATGAAGGAGTAAGGTCGGCCATTTCTCTCACCTCCCTGCTTCGTGTCTTTCCTACGCTGCCTGGCTCCTACGCTGCCTGGCTTCTCCGCAGCTGGAGCCAGGAGAGACATGTCCATTTTTCTTACCTGTAAGTAAGTACTCTTGTGAGCCTTACTGCTCTCTGGGCTTGGGGATTTGGGAGCTGAGTATTCCCCTAGGGGTCCTGGGAAGGGATCCTCAAAAGCAGCCTACTGGATAGCCCCTTGCAATGCCCCTCCTGTGGCTTCTCATCCTCCCTTTTACCAAGCCATCCATCTTGACACCTTCACGCTACAATCACACCTCCTTCTTCTCTGCCTCGAGCACTCAGCCCTGGAGGCTAAGGAATCGATGTGAAGAAGGATGTGGAAAGACGGTAGAGCCAGAGGTGGTGGACTGCTCCACGGAAACAGCATCTTGCAGAGACAACGGTGCTGACACACATGTGGAGTCACAGACTGTGGAAACGTGCACAGGAGCTCCATAGGCCCAACCCACCCAAAACTCCAGCTCAGAGAAAACAAAGTGGACATAAAATCCCACTCTCAACCCATGAAGCTATTTGTAATTAATACCTGCTGGGAAAAGGAAAATCGGGTTTCTTCAATGAAGTGTTACTGAGTATACCACCACACCCCAGGGCAGGCCCCATGCCCGGGAGTAGCTAGCCAAGACAAAGCAGACTCCCAGGGTTTCTTGTGCACTTTTTTATTGTTGTTGTTTTGGTGTTTGTTGTTTATTAGGTTTGTTTGTTTGTTCGTTCATTTTGACTTTCCATTTCTTTGGGGTTTTTTCCTTTGCTTGTTTGTTTTTTTAAAGAGAAAGAAAGAACATAAAGTTGAGTGAGTGCAAGTCTGGGGAGAAGAAAGAATATGATCAAAATACATTGTATAAAAATTTTTAATCAAAAGAGCACTAGTTTTAAAAAAAAAACTCTAGGCGACTTTGCTACATTGATTCTGATGTCTGATCAATTAATAACTCTTGCAAGTTGTTATGAATCTAAATACAGGTAATTTCCAGTGAGAAAAAGTTCTCCTCCACTCAGCCAGTAGACTGTTTGTCTTCAGAGTCTGAAGAGCAGGATCACTGGTTATCAATCCTCGTGGGATTTCTGGTTTTCACTTGATGGCGCTCTTGAAGGTCCCTTCTCTGACTTGAGGAGAGAGCAAAGTCTCTCCTTCCATTCTTCCCTTGCAGGTATCAGAAGAGAGACACACATCATAGGTGTTTCTTCCAGTCTCTTCTATCCCTGAAGTAAATCGTGAGCCCACCAAACCCGGCTGGCACCTCTCCTTTGCAACCCCAGCGCTTGTGGTCTATCATCTGCTCTGGAAAAGCGGTTTTCCTTGGTACCTGGTTTTCCGTCTCAGACGCTGGACTCTTAGTAGCATCAACTGCTACAGGAGATGAATGCATTCTGTTTCAACAAACGTAGATGACGTATCTTGAGAAGCGGTGCTGTAGAAATCCTTTCCACACAGAGATTTCCACTTGCCTGGAGGAATTTAAAAGATTAAGAGTGATGTTTGAACTGCTTCCAAGGTGGAGGTCTGCTTCGCTCCAAAGGGTGACATTATATGCATAGCACCTTTCTTGTGTGAGGAGGGTTCATGGTGTATGTTAGTGAATGCTGGGAGACGAGCCCGGAAAGCCACGCTCTAGGAGCCTCAAGTGCTGTGCGAAAGGGTTTCCCCTTGGGCTGGACTGGACGTGCAGTCCAGTGGTAGAGCACTTACCCAGCATGCCCTAGGCCCTGTGTTCTGTTTCCACCATCACGAAATAAAACAAGTTTGGCTTTTACTGAGCTCTGTGAGGAGCCACAGAGGAAGGGGGTCTAGCAAGAGACACCTGTGAAAGGAGGTCTCACAACTGGAGGTCAGTGGATCAGAAGCTAAGGCAAAAGCAACTGAAGAGCAGGCATAAGGCATCGTGCCTCTGAGTCTTCTGATTGTATATATTTTAGCTTCTGGAGCATCATGGATACACTCACACACTTGCTGAAGCTTTCAGAAAAAGTCATTTCTTACTTTTAGGAATGTTTTTTTTATAATACACCTCATACACACACACACACAACACACACACACACACACACACACAGATCAGACTAATAATCTTGACATAAAACTTCATGGGCTCTGAGATAAAGCTCTGGGGTCTTGTTTCTCACTTTACTCATACTTATCAAAATATTACTTGGGACTCATGTTCTAAACCAGAACAGGTGGATAAGCTGGACCCACAGCAACAACTTTCCAAATTTTGTATAATTGTTTACATCTGAATCCAGGTCACTAAATCTTTGCTTATACATTTTGGGGTTTTTGGTTTGGTTTGGGTTGGGTTGGGTTGGGTTTTTTTTTTTTTTTTTTTTTAGCAATTATTTGAACACACTCCTATCCCTGAAGCTAGTTGTTTCCCCACAAAACTACTATGTGTGTGGATCCAAGTTATTTTCATGGAAATATGTAAATTGTCATCTCCTAGGTGGGGAGAACAATTTAAAGCTCTGAGAGAAAATAGTTAAGACATATAAGTCTGAGTGAGCATATTTAACTCACTTCCTCTTTGGAAGATCATTCCATATGCTCTGGCCTTGGAGGCCAAGGGGTTCTTTCCCATTATTGTCCCAGCCTTGCATGTCCTTAATTGGATTCCCTATCACATATGATGTTGGCTTCACCTAACATTATGGTAATCACATTCATGCTGTCAGTGGGATTATGAGATTTTTCTTAATTAGAGTAAGTTCCAATGCTCAGATTTCAGTAGAAAACAGAGATGTGTATCAATCTCCAAATGTCCTTCCTCATCCCCAGATCAATATTGATTGCAAAGCAATTCACCATGTGACCAAATTACCTAATAGAAGGTCACCAAATCTGTTACCATCTTAAAGAAAATACTTCATGACTAGTCTTGGGCACTGTGCCCTTGACTCCCACACCTCACAGCACTTCCTAAAAGCCAAATCAGTCACCTCAATGTCTCCTGAGCCCCGTGTTAGGCCCAGCACCCAGGAGGCCTTCAACAAAGTTCATTATCTTTCATGAAAGGCTAGTCAGACCTTTTAGAAAGCCTGTAACAGACTTCCTGAGGATGCTATAATTGTTACTTATCATCATCATTATTGTTGTTATTATTGAGTTTTCTCCCAATTGACAATTGTTTTATTACTCCTACAATAAAAATTCTGAAGGAAGCTCCATTCCCAGGAAGAGTGGAGCAGAAAAACGGTTTTCTGATGGGGCTTATGGATTGGTCTTATCAACTGGACTGGGAGATGCCTATGAATAGTGAAGACCCGGGGGGACATTTCCAGAGAAAATTTACATGTGGGACAGTGACTGTGGAGAAAACACAACTCAGTGGAGTGAAAGAGGAGGCTGGCTGGATCAAACACACTTAATAAGAAGAAAAGACACGTTGTCAGTATGTCTGTTGTTGGTACAGTTGCCCAACGGCCATCAGACTCCATCTTCCTTGTCCTCTCCGTGTAGATCCAAGCAGGCATCCAGGGGTCCTCCAAAGCTTTGGCATTGCACTGGGATTGCTGTACCCGTTAGAATTTCTGCACTGACCAATTACTGAGTTCTGTGCTTCTGAGTGTTGTGCCTCCTCAATGTATATATGGCTGTTGTTGGACTCCCCAAACCTCCGATCATATCACTAATCCAATCCAATACACACTCTCTTGGTTTTGTTCCTCTAGAGAACTCTAATACAGGCAAAAAAAAAAAAAAAAAAAAAAAAAAGTATCCACTTTTTCTTAAATGATGGGAATCATTTCTTGAGCCTTGGTGTAATCAAAGGATCAATAAAACTTCTTATAAAGCCTCTCTTCTGGGAAAAAGAACCTACATAGAGTGAAAGGGAATCACTTCCAACTTGCTAGAAGCAATCATTATTTAAAGGGGCTGAATAATCTTCCAATAACCTAATAGTACTTAAAAAACAGAACATATTATCATTGATTAATATTTTGGAAATATCTTAATATATAAATTTGTTTTAGGAGAAACTTGTAGCATAGGGTATAATCACTCTCTTTACATACATTTTATATCATCCTTGGTCCTCTTGTATAACCAGGGTGTGTTTATGACTACTTCATATGAAACTTGAGTACAGTTTTATGACTTTTTTCTTATGCTCTGGAGAATTATAGTTGTAACTCTCACAAGTTATTGATCGTGACTATACTTTAGTTGATACTAAGTTCCCGGTCACCGTTTAATTTTAATGGCATCATTGTCACAGTGTAGGAAAATGTTCCATTTTATGAAAGACATGATTTCTAAGGACACAATGTGGCCAGTAAAGAAAAACTATAAAATCCAAAAGCACGCATGTTACAGCTGCGGCCGCAGTGATAACACGAGGTGTCTTAGGAAGGAGACCAACTAACAGATGGATAATCGGCAGAAGCCTTTTGGAGAAAATAGATTTCAATCTGTTATTTGACAGGAAGGAAATAGAGTAAAGATGTGAAGACACTGTAAGTGATGACAGCTATTGTCATTTAGTTTCCTGCTGAACAGATGGATGGAGTCTTTAACCTAGGCCAGCTCATTCTACTCTGCTTCTTCCAGTAGCCCCCACCAGGTAACAGGACATCTGGGGCACAGAGTGAACACCACTCTTGTCCTTTATGACATAACAAGTCATTACTATTGTCATGACCCAGTCACCATCCTGGGATAGCATTTACAGACAAATGTACCTAGGTCTTTGCTCTCAAAAGGCTCACAGACGGGGGGGGGGGGGGCACAGAGCAACAGACAGAGCAGCGTGCTAAGTCTTAGAAAATGATACACAAAAGAAGGTACAAAATCTACATGTGTAGGCACAAGCAAGAAACACACACAAGTATAAAAGTGTACAGGAAGCCTGTTGCCTCTCTCAAGCAAGGGCGGCCTCAGCTCATCCTACAGGGTTTCATGTAGCCCAGGCTAGTCTCAAACTCACTGTACGCTAGAAGGCTCCAGGGTTCAGTCCGATGTTCCCTCTTTCCTCCTAATCTATTTATTTATCTAGGCGATCTCATTTAACACTAGGATATCTCCACCCCAAATGTCTTTAATATGTGCAAGTCCATATGAACTCTAACCCTGCCTTCTTCCCTGGATACATTCTACTCATATGATGTGCCCAAAGATGTAGTGTATCATAGAGGCCCCAGTTTCCTTCCGCCATATATAAAAATGTATGCTCACAGTTCATGCACACATTACACACACACACACACACACACACACACACACACACATACGCCACCCCGGTGACAGTATTTCCATAACCCAATAACAGGTAACTGCATCCGTCCAATCCTTCCAGCTTTTCAAGCTGAAAATCTTGGTTTTAGTTGTGCTTCTCTTTCTTTCGCATGTTATCTACAACCAAGATCCCATCCCATTTTGTCCCTTTCTCTGCCGTAACCCAAATCCACACCTACCCTGCCCCTCATGTGGACAACTGTCTAACTGGCCTCCCGCCCTCCCCCGTGTCCTCTACAGAGTGGGCTGGGAAGCCTGTGACACTTTGATGGCTTCCTATTTCACGCTGAATAAAACCCAGATGCAGAACTGTGGTTTTAGGAGACCACATGTGATCTTCCTGTGCTTGGCCCTCTGATTTGTTGTTTTTCCTCTTTGTTGTTTGTTGGTACTGAGGATGAAGCCGGGGCCTCATGTTAGCTGGACAAACTCACTACCACTAATCTCTACCCCACCCTGCCACTCCGACCTTACTCTTACCCCTTATCCCAAACCCCTTCGCTCCGATTTGCTGCATCTACATAGATGTACCTCAACCAGTGCACGTAGCTTCCCCAAAGCCTTTGCTACCTTCTACCTGCCTAGAACAGTGGTTCTCAGCCTGTGTGACCCTTTGTGTGTGTGTTTTGGGGTGGGGGTGAAGAGTCAAATGACCCTTTCCCAGGGGTCCCCTAAAACCATCAGAAGATACAGATGTTTACATTATGATTCATTACACTAGCCAAATTACAGTTACAAAGTAACAACAAAAATAATCTTATGGTTGGAGGTCACCACAACATGAGGAACAAGCTAAAGGGTCACAGCATTAGGAAGCCTGAGAACCACTGGTCTAGAATATTCTCTCCTGAAATAAGCTTGGTTTCCTTTGCAGTATGGTCAAATGTCATCTCATCAGGAATGTCATTGGCCACCCTGTCTAAAAAGGCATGTCCTCAGTTCAGTCTTTCTATTTCTACTTTACCTAGCTCCTCTCCTCGCCCTGTCTCCACCCCCTCCCCCACATTAGCATTTACTGCCTGAGCTGCCACACATTACTGTGTGTATCTACTCAGTGTATTCCACACGCCGGGAACTTGGATGCTTGGCTCCTTGCTCTCCCCAGGAACCAAAATAGAGATTGGCATGATATTTTAGAATACTTGTTGAGTAAACAAATGAACCAGCTCAAGAGAGCTCAAGACACTGTGTTCCCTAAGGCTGGCCACACGGCCGCTGACTGTCGCTGGAGACTGTGCTGCTGGGAATGCCCTACTTTAGCCAAAGAGCTAATGACACCCAGACATCTGAGAACTGGGAACACATCTGAAAACATTACTCCTCCCTGGTACCCAAACCTCAATACCTATACCTAGATTATTAGATGCAAGTCAACCTGTTCTTCTTTCAAGAAATGTTCAAGTAAAACTAGCCATAAAGCAAGACAGGTGTGGTACACCCTGTAATCCTAGCACTCAAGAGACAGGGGCTAGAGGACACAAGTTCAGGGCCAGCCTGGTCTACAGAGAGTATTTCAGAACAGCCAGCGCTATGGGGGTTTTTTTGTTCTTTGTTGTTGTTGTTTTAATTTCAAGAATTCAGGAAATGAAGAGACCTATGGGAAAATGGAGTGGAACATTTAAGTCTGAAGTAACTAAATCTACAAAATCAAAACGTTGTGATCAGAGTTAGTAAGCCAAATCCAAAGTTCGAAAAGTGGGGTGGGGGATTACAGATGGGGAGTTAGATTGGGAATTCAGGAGCCATGAGATAGCCACACCTCCGATTAAACCTATGATCTAGCTTCAGGGCTTTGTGTTATATGCGAACCACTGTGAACTATTCCCTGAACATAAAATTAAGATAAAGGGCTGGGCATGGTGACACATACCTTTAATCTTATCTCTCGGAAAACAGAAATAGGTAAATCTCTATGAAGCGAGTCTTGTTTAGCAGTGAGAGAGAGCGAGCAAGAGAGAGAGAGAGAACAAAGACACCTATGTCACAAGTCTGTCATAAGTCAAGGCAGGAACTGGAGCAGACCACAGAGGCATTCCACTAACTCGATTGCTTCCCACGGCTTGCTCAGCTTGGTTTTTGTTGTTGTTGTCTATTTGTTTGTTTCACATAGTGGGTCTGACACTCCGTTATTAATAATAAAAAAAAAAAAAAAAGCTGCACGGAGATGCCGTGCCACAGGCCAATCTTATGGAGGCAATCCCTCCAGTGAGGCTCTCTTTCCCCAGGTGTGTCAAGTTGCAATCACGGTTAGGCATCACAGGGGCTTAGTATATAAACTGAATTCTGAGCAGAAGCCGCAGAGCTGAGTGCAATATTGCATTCGCTTTTCACTTATCTTCCATGTCTGCATTTTCTACCATATCAATATAATTAAAGGCTTCCTCGATGAGCTCACTGTATTCCCTGGGATTTCTACATATTTAGTTTTCAAGATATGACTTAGTTTAAAAATCAGTCATGATAGGAGCAAGACAGATGGTTCAGCAGTTAGGAGCACTGACTGTTCTTCCAGAGGACCCAGGTCGAGTTCGCAGCACCTACATGGTGGCTAAGAACGATCTGTAACTCCAATCCCAGGGTGTCTTACTCTCTCCTTAGACACTGTATGCATGTTGTGCACAGACAAACAAGCAGGCAAAAAAAAAAAAAAATACCCATACACTTTAAATAAAATGAGAGCAAATAAAAAAAGTAATTTTCTATAAGATTTGTTTGCAAATTAAAATGCACAAGCATCCAACGTCTCCAAAGGCAATGGTTTGCATGATAATTTAGTGTGTCCAGAGCCCTGTTCATCAACAAAAGTCTCTGGTATGATAATTGAATTCATTAATATGTATCTTGAGTATCTGGACCATTACTCGTGTGTTAAGGTTTTCTTGTCCTTTTAACCTCAGATGTACTTAAAGCCAGTCACTAGCTCTCTGGTTTTCATCCTTAGTAGAACCACAAAGAACAAACTTGAAAAGCTTGAGAAAGCATATGTTGAAAAGAAAGTTGAACTTTTTTCCATTGAAAAACTTCTGCATTCAGTGTGTATCTTTCTGGGTATTGTGCTGGCTAGTTTTGTTTTTATTTGTTTGTTCTGTAACTTGACACAAATGTGGGTTGTCTGTGAAAGAGGACCCTCAATTGACAAAATGCCTTCATCAGATTACCTGCAGGCAAGTCTGTGAGCATTTCCTTGGCTGTTAAGGGTCCAGCCCACCATGAGTGATACCATCCCTGGGCAAGGGATCGTGGGTTGTATACGAAAGCAGGCTGAGCAAGGCCCGGACAGCAGGTCAGTAAGCAGCATTCCTTATTAGACTGTGTTCTTTTCATATAAGCATTTTTTTTTCATATATGCCTTTGATGAGTTTTATCAATTACAGTATTTCCTACTCAGAATACAGGTAGAGTGGGAGGAAAGGACTTCCTGAGGAGGGTGGGGAAGGCAAATGACTCATGCAATAACTCCAGCGAATACCGTTGCAAATGGTGAGGGTCAGCATGTTCTAACGGGGGATATAAATACGACTGACGTTTCTTAATAGCCCAGACTCTCTGCTGTAAAGAACAAAGCGTTGTGACTGCTCTGTGTTCCCACTTGGCTGTCTGGGATGGCTTCGTCTATTAAAAATCAGTAATGACTCAAGGACTTATTAACATACCCTGGTTGCCACTTCTCTACAGTCGCAAGCCAAATATCTTTTCTAAGTGCATCCATTTCTTTTAATGCTGCATTTAATTTTCATCCTTCCTCTCAGGGGCAGGAGGGAGACAAGAAGGGTGGGAGGAAAAGTGAGAGGAAGGCACTCTATACATATATGAAATTGTCAAAGAACAAGTTGATTCAACCTAAGAAGAAATAAAGAAAGAGAAACGTAATGAGAACAATTTTCTACACGAGAAACCTGAAAATGGCCAGCACTGCAAGTGCCGTGATATTCCCACAGCTCCTCGGGGCCTTTTCATAGACTTTAAAGGACTCCTCAGAAGATCTTAGTCGTTTAGGAGAGATGATGGATGAAAGGGAAGACATCCAGGGAGTTAACCTAAATGGAGTCACCGGGAGCCACAAACTCTTTCTCAGCGCGTCTCCTACACTGCTGTGGACACACTCAGCTGGAGGAGATTCAACTGGTTCTGATTCTGTGGGGCCAATCATTCCATCTGCTGCTCGCTGTCCTTAACTGGGCATGAACGCAGCCCATCGCTGAGGCATGCCTGCAGAGATTTTCTTCCTGCCTCTGGTTTTAGAGGGCATCCTGCCCTGCATTCCCAGGAGAGGGGGGTGCAGACTTGGGAAGCCTGGGTTTTCGGTCACAGCATACCCAGTGACCAGAAACAGCTAAATCAAATTTATAACATATGTGTCTACAGCCTCAAATAACCACCGGTGGTCCCACGGCCTCGTGTCTTTAAACAAATACCAAACAAGGAGATTCAATTATTCAGTCAGTCTAGTAAGGAATCAGTTCAGGCTGACACTCAGTGCTTAGCTTATATAATTTTCTGCTACGGGCACACTGAGAGTTTCACACAAGCTCAAGAAAGATTCCCTACCCTTCTTTGTAGTTAAATTGGCATCTGGGTAAATTGGTGACTAAAAATGAAAAATATCTCATGGAGGAAAAAATGCCAATCACAGCCTCAAGGGAGAAAAGGCCAATCGTATCTGAGAAACATTGTTCATCCACTCAGTACTTCTTGTACTCTTTTGAAGTTGTGGGTACCATGCAAGGTACTGGGAGTAGAAAATGGGATGGCCCTTGGTCTCCGGAGTTCAGAGTTTTGTGTGCACACAGACACCGAACTGTCTTCATCATTTGCAACATGGTGTGATGAGTACTATGATGGAAAGAATCACAAGATACAGTGTAATTCTAAGATGTCTAAATCGAAACAATTACTACAAGACAGCATCCTAGCAATTTGGGTCCTAATTTGTCTGAGTCTTTCTTGGTAGACTAGATCAGACTCAGAGTCCCAGGCAAATGAAGCTGGTTGATCACACTATTTGCAATGCAAAAGGCCCCCTCTTTTCCAATAAGCTCCTGAAAACAGAGTGAGTGTTAGAATGATGATTCAGTAGTGGAGAAAACAAAAGGCTCTTTCAAGTTCTGCCAGAGATAGTCAGTCCCTTGTATTAGAAGCTGTGCATGGCTTCCCTGGCCCTCCACTAGTCTTGTACCAATTATTTAACCTGTGCAAATACTTGTCCACTCGCCAGCCCACCGGTATTCTACATAGTATATTAGGATAAAACAAGTTCCGCTGTTACATCACAGTGGTTTATAACAACAAAAGTGTATTTGCACCGAAAGTCATCTGGGACTGTGCTGGCCACCTCACTCCGGGATGCCACGATGCCAAACATGTTTGGTAGGAGAGAAGGAGAAACATTCTTCCTGGCTATCGTAATGTTTTTTTCACTATCCACCAGCAAATCTTAAGTCAATGACAGATGGTTTAGCCATTTTTGCTATTGTAGTAGCAGAACCTGTCCTAAGCTGACTGACGTGAAACCTCATGATACATAAATAGAACTTGGAGGAAATGAATGACAGGTGGAGAGTGCTTGCTGCTTCCGTAGAGGGTGATGTGCATCTATAAAGACACGCCCCTAAACACCCATCTCTCTCCTTAGACTGCACAATAAACCACCTTAGTTTAAAAACCAGCATCACAGAGGTGGTTAAGGTTAAGATCCGGACACTTCTAAGAAGTCAGTGCTCCTGGTTTAACCTTTGTACAAACAAGAAAGATTTTTACACAGAGAAACACCTCTTTGCATAAAGACCACAGCGCTGGTCCCACCCATCTATCTTTCTGAACAGGGCCAGAAACTGAGGTTGGCATGCAATGGCCTTCCCAT
This sequence comes from Psammomys obesus, assembly GCF_907164565.1. NCBI lineage: Eukaryota > Metazoa > Chordata > Mammalia > Rodentia > Muridae > Psammomys > Psammomys obesus. The sequence goes on along the minus strand of NW_026596073.1, from coordinate 12,137,447 downwards.
TACTGAGAAAACAAGCCTGTGTTGTGACACTCATGGTTTTCCAGGGCACTTTTTAAAGCCACTGGATCATTTGGAACATATTCCCCCTGAGTTTTATAACATCTTAACTCAGTTCCCTTACCCATTTCATCATAGGTTTCCTGTTTGTGCTAAAGATAGTCATAAACAAATTCTGTGGTCGGAGTCTCAAAAAGGAAACACATGCAAAGTCCAATGATAGTTACATCTCTCCCTGAGAGGGGAAGAACTCCATTTCCTGGAATGTACTTGTCCAATCACAAAGCAACCTTTGACAGTTGAAAATGGCACATTTGGAGAACAAATGGCCTCTACTTGAGAAATCACTCAAAAGAACTGGGCGGGGGGGGGGTGACACTTGACTGCAGAGTGGTGTGACAGGTGGGTTTCTGAGCAGGAGTTTCAATATGACTGAGTCTTTATTTATCTAATAAATAAAGTCATTTATTTAATAACTAAAATCATCATCATTGAGCTCTGGTGAACAGATGCACCATATATCTTGTGTGTACCTGCAGTGATCCCAATGTTCTGACCATTTCATTAAGCAAAATAAAATGTTTCTTCTAGTCTGATGGATAAACGGGACCTTTTCAAAAAAGTCCGTAAAGGGTTAATTAAGGGACAGTCATCATGGCCCTGCTTGAAGAGTGTCCTACGTGGGTTTTGTAGTGAGTGAGGCCTCCCTCTAAACAACACAGCAATCGCTTAGCAGTTGCCACATATATTAAAACACGTTCTCTAAAGCTCAGTTGGGTTACTCTGAATCCTTATGGCCTTGAAAATGAAATTTCAGCAGAAACTCCTGAGGCTCACAGACAGGAAACTGTCCAATGATGAAAATCCGGGGAGGCAGCAAAGAACCGGATTCCACCTGAAGTTACGTGGGATGGTAAAGCCTAGAAATCAATGAAGAGGGGAAGGCTCCTGGGGATGCAGGCAGCGTCTCCAGGACAACTCTGTGCTCAGGAAGTAATTACCTTTGCCTTAGAGGTTTATTAACACTGTCTTCTGTCCCAGGGCAGAGACCTTGACAGACTCCAGATAGCGGGCACTGTAGGAGGGAATTCCCAGATGCAGCTGGAGTGCAGAGGACTACAGAGCATGCTGCCTGAATCTTACCAGTCTGTGTAGTCCCCAAAACAACTGGGAAGGAACTCATATTTCCTAATCCAGGAGCTGCAGATCCATATGTTTTCCTAGGAGGAGCTGAAGGAACCAGAAATTATGTGCCAACTTTAAAAACTGAACAACTGGTTGTTTCGATGAGTGTTTGGCCAAAGGCACATGAAGTACATAGTTCTGGCAATCGACTAGCCCATGACTAAACAGAGCTCAGCGTATCAAATCATATGACTAACTTCAGAATTAATTAATTAAGGCAAATGTTGCATAAGAAAAATCTAACATAAGAAAGCATCTGCCAGGGGTCTCGACCTGGTCTTCCAAGTTGACCTATAGATTCAGTGCATTTTCAGTGATCACCACTTTCTTCTCTCCCCTTATTCTTGCCTCTGCCCATTACTAAGGATCAAACACAGAGCCAATCGACCACTGGAATACATCCCCACACCCCCAGACACCTCCACTCCACAGCGTCAGTGTTTTAGACAGCTTCTCACTCCAGAGCACTGACTGTCCTGGAACTCACTATGTAGACCAGGCTGGCCTTGAACTTGTACTAACCCTCCTTCCTTTGCTTCCTTGGGGCTTACATGACAGGTGTGTACCACCATGCCCAGCAACGTCGGCAGCATTTTGATTACAGAAATTAACAAGCCATTTCTGAAATTATGCAAGAGAGTTGGGGCGATGGTTCCACCGAGGACCTGAGTTTGGATTCTCCCCACTCCTATAAGAAGCCAGGTGTTGTGCCATGCACCTGCAGTTCCAGAGCTGATGAGGTGGGGACAGAGGATCCCCACAACTGTCTGGCCAACATATCTTGCCAAATCAGTGAGCTCAGGCTCAGTAAGAAGCCCTGTCTCAAAAACTAAGGTGAAGAGTGATAGAGGCAGACCCCAGTTGTTGCCCTCTGTCCTACACACACACACACACACACACACACACACACACACACACACACAGTCACACACACAAGAACAAATACATATGCACACATAATTTTTATTTGTTTGTTTGTTTATTAAGTTGTTTATTAAGCTGTTTAAGTTGTTTATTAAGAAAGAAAAATATCAGAATTAGTCAAAACACTCTTGAAGAACAAGATGGGAAGTTTTCTGTCATCAGGTTTCAAAGCAGGGTGATGTTGACACAAGGACAGTAAATTAGCCAAAGACCAGAAATCAACTGACAGGCGTTCTCCTGTTCAGATGGTATTGCAAGGCAGGAAAGAAACCAAAGTTCCCGAGAACTTGATAGATTTGGCTCTCTCCTTCTGCCTTTACATGGGACCCAAGAATCAATCTCAGAGCCAGGTTCATTCACTAGGCGCCTCTCTACCTAGGAAAGATGTTTTTAATTGGGTAGAAGTCATAATTACTAACACTGAACATTAGGTTTGAAAGCCTTAGTGAAAAGGACCACAGCATTAACACTTTATCATATTTATATCATGTTTATATTTTAATTTCTGGTGTATCATATTTATGTTTTCATGTTAAAAAACAAAACAGAAAAAGATGAGCTAGCAGATGAAGAAGTGATTTGTTAAATTATTAATTAGGGTTTTTGTTAGATTTTACAGTGTTAAGGCTCTGCATTATATCTTCACCAAATTCATGTGTCAAAGCCTTAATTCCCATATTAGCCAAAGTTTGTTAAGTAAATTCAAAACCACCCTTTTAAAAATATATATAATGGATTTTACTTCATTAAAATCAGAATTCCAGCCAGGCATGGTGCTGCACTCCTGTAATCCCAGCACTTTGGGAGACAGAGGCAGAAAGATCTCTGTGAATTTTAGGCCAGCCTGGTCTGCAAAGCAAGTCCAGGGCAGCCAAGGATACATATAGAAACCCTGTCTCAAAAAACAAACAAACAAAACCGCTCAGAATTTCTGTACATCAAAAGACATCACACAAAAAGCAAAAGCCTGGCATGGCATGTGCCTAAGCTCAGCACTTAGCAGGCAGAAGCAGGCAGGTCTCTGTGAGTTCCAGGGCAGCCTGGTCTACAGAGTGAGTTTCAGGACATCCAGGGCTATGTAAAGAGACCCAATCCCAAAAAACAAACAAATAAATAAACAGAAACAAAAGAGCCACAAAAGGAAATCATGAACTGGGAGAAAGAACTTGTAATTCTCAAACAGCAAATAATTCACGTCTAGAAAAGATGCCTATAAACAAAAGAGATAATGATAGATCGATAATCCATTTCCTAAAAGGTGGGAAATGATCCTCCTGTTATGACCCAAATGACCAAAAGCCATTTGGGAAAACATTTTATGTCAATTGAAAAAAAATGCAAAATAAATCCACAATGAAACAATACTACCTACTCAACAGACTTGCATGCCAAGTGCTGAGGACATGAGGCTGCTAACAGTCTCCCACCCACCCTCTTACTGGCAGAAATACAAACCCACTTCAGGAGATCTCTTTGGCATTGTCTACTGAAGTTTAACACCCTTTCAGCACTTCCATTCCCCAGTGCACAGCCAAGGGAAATCCAGACTCATGCATCAAAAACATGGATGAGACTGTAGCAATGCCGTTAGAAATACCCCCAATTGAGAATGGCTTAAACGTACAACAATAAAAGAAAAGTTCTAAACACAGCGTTGAAAGTAATAAGATGACTATACACAGAACCTGTCTGAATCTCTCAGAACATAGTTTAGGAAAAGAAGCCAGAATCAAGGCCAGTGAGATAGCTCGGTAGATAAAGGCACTTGCCACCATATAACCGTAAGAGATGACCATCTCCACAAAGTTTCCTCTGGCTTCCAGACGGTAGTGGCAGCATGCACTTCCCCATACACACACGAATTATGCATATGAGAGAGCCTTCAAGCACGTGGACACTCACACACACCCAGAGTAATGATTAACCTTTAAAATGTAAAGCCAGAAGCAAGCAAACAAACAAGCAAATCCAAAAACTGGCAAAAGTAATCCACAGCATTAAAATCCAGTTGCCTTTGAGAAAACGGGAGAGGCTGGTCATTAGTGGGACCAGGGGAGCTTTCAGGCCATTGGAGATACCTAAAGAAGTGAAATCATTGTAGAGTTATCCCTGTACAACCAAAAGAAAACAGACGAAGAAGGAAGGCTGCCAGTGATCACACACCATCAAAGCGCAGGCAGAACCCAAACCAAAACACATCTGTCAGGCAATACCCAAGACTCAGCACATAAACATAGCTTGCTAAGTGTCATGTGTCCAACACTGGGCTGAGTGTGCTAAACACATCATTTTATCCTCATATTTGATACCTATATTACCTAATCCTTTTACCCTCATTTTGCAAACGAGAAAGCCAAGTCCTAGACATATGGCGCCATTTTCCTGAGACGTCACAGAGAAACCGTTGATAGAGATGATAATACGTCTCCAAGCAGACCAGCCTCAGGCTCACAGTCACGGGAATTAAACTCTTGATGCAGAAACGTCAAGACATGAGTGTATTTTCGTGGATCCAGGTGTCCTTTTCTTACCTCTCAGTCATGTTTCAGAAAGTTTTACAATAGCGAACCACACGTTTTTAAAGCTTCTTTCTGGTGTTTCATCATTTGGGGCGCTCTTAGGAGTCAGAGTTCAGCCTCCCACTGCATTTTCTAACCAGTGACTGCAGGTGGTTAGGAGGGCTGCTGACGTGTCTACGTCTTGGCACCGACTGCTAAGCTGTCTCATTAGCTTTCTAGTTGATTCGCTTGGTTTCTGCGGGCAGTCAAGGTGAGGCACATAAATACTGGCAGCCTCCTCGCCTCTGCCCTGCTTCCTTTCTTTTTGCCAATACTGGTGCATTTTATGGTATGGGGAAGGTTCATAATGTGGGCTTGGGGGGGGGGGTAGAAAACCTTTAATCTGTTCGTGGCAGAGGGGACTCTGTGTTGTGAGCACAAGGCTATGAAACATCTTGACAGGTCCCAGAAATTGCGAGCTGCCTGACATTGCTGGAAAGTGGAACACAAATGAGGGAATCGAAAGACGATGACATGAAAGGGAAAGATGGGTCCCCAAGAATGACAGGCCATTAAAAGACTTCAAGCAAGGATATGCTTATAAAATTTCCATGTTAAACAGAATGGGATTGTGGGGAGGACTGTGGGAGGGACATAAACAACAAAGGAAAAGAGAATGGTGGGGGCTTTCCCAGACATCCGGGGAGTAAGAAGAAAGGGCATGAACCTGAGAAGGAAGCCCCTGCCCCTTCAGCTTCCTTCTGGTTGTGATTTCGAGCCAGTCGCTCAGTCTTCCTGACTTTCAGTTTTTTATCTGTAACATTAGAATAAAACTACCGGCTGGGCACGACTGTGGGGCTTGGTAAGCGACTGTGTGCGCAGCGCATGGGGAAACGTGGTGGCTCTTGGCCTGAGGATGCACCTTCGCGGTTGAGCGCTTGCCTCAAATGCAGGAGGCATTTGAGTTCTGTCCCCAGCTCTAGGACAGGCTGAGTAGTTCTTTATTATTGAGCTTGACATGGGAGGTAACATGACCTTGACATGGAAGCCACAGAATACAGGAATGCATAGACGTCAAACTTCTCTGAATGACGAGAGAACGCAAATCTTGACATGACACTTTCCAGGCACACCCCAAGTTCCCTGATCCTACGCTTTCCAACGTTTCTTCTCCCTACTCATCCCTCACCAACATACACACCTCTATGACCGATATGGGTGTTCAGTGTGCAACACAGTATAATTAAGTGACGCACTTTAAGCAGTTTTATAACAACTCAACAACAACAACTATAAAGCCCAATTCTCAAAACGGCCCGAGGACTTGAACAGTTAAGCCTCCAAAGATGTTTTGATCAACGAACCCACCCTTGTCACTGTAGAAATATAAGCCAAAGCAACAACGGGGTACCACCTCCCACTCACGAGGATGGCAGCCACCAAAAGGATAGAAAATAAAAAGCACCGCAAGGATGTGGGGAAACTGCAGCCCCCCTAACGCTGCTGACAAAAATGTCAAGGTCAACGTTTACAATAGAAAATAGTTCTGTGCTCCTCAAAATGCTGTATGTGTTACCTTGTGACTTGGTAATTCTGGATTCACACTCAGAAGAGGCTTTTGTAAGTGTACATGCACCTACGTTTATAGCAGCAGTGGTTACAATAGCTAAAAAGTTTGAAATGGCCCAAATGTCCATCAACAAAATGTGCTGTACAATACAGAAAAGAATGAAGGTCTAATGTTCGCAACAGCATGAATGACCCTCCACAGCATCGCGCTAAGTCAAAGAAGCCGTGCACAACAGGCTGTAGAGAGGCCGATTCCAGTTACATTCAGTATCCTGCTTAACTGACTCCATAAAAAAACAAGACAGATATTTGTCCTTACGGGAGCCCCCGGAAGTGGGACTGGAAGGCGATTTGGTAAGTATGCTGTTTCTTTCTGGAGTTAGGGACAAAATTGAACTAATTATCTAATTAGGGATCATTGCACACTGTGAACGTGCTCACTGCTGCTGATATGTTCGTTTCTAAATAGCTAATTTAACATTACTTCAGTTGGTCAAAGCGAGCCTCCTCCCGGAAAGTAGATGCGATTGGCCGCCAAAGTTCACAGGCACCTGCTTCCAGTCACCAGTGAATTAAAAAAAAAAAAAAAGTGGCTTTTATTAAGCCATTATCGATGATTACGGTTAGAACTTTTAATACCACCTCAATAGTAGTCCCAACTAGGAGAATACAGGCTCCTGCTGGTGTATATCAGCTAAATTATACTGCAGTCAGGTTTTCCTTCATGTCTGGTCTTCTCACAGTCCCATACACTCTCAGCCCTGGGCAGGCTCCAGGAGACTTCTCCAGGCAGTCTTCTTCTTCTGAGCTGCTCGGTTTTCTTAGGCTGTGTTATCTCTTTAAAAGCCCTCCCAAGGGGGATGGAGAGATGGCTCGGTACTTAAGAGTACTGCCTGCTCTTCCCGAGGTTCTGAGTTCAATTCCCAGCAACCATGTGGTGGCTCACAATCCTCTCTAATGGGATCTGATGCCCTCTTTTGCTATGTATGAAGACAAAACACTCATATACATATTATATTTTTAAAAATAGACCTTATCTCAAAAAAGATGAAAGATGAAGACCAGCACTTAAGGTTTTCCTCTGACTTTTACCTGTATGTCATGGCACACACGCCTACCATCATGTACACATCACACATGCACACAAGTCCTCCCAAGGATGGGCTTAGGCCCTCTGCACATATGTAACAATTGTGCAGCCCAATCTTCCTGTGGGACTCCTAAAGCAGGAGCAGGCGCTGTCTCTGACTACATTGCCTGCCTTTGGATCCCTTTCCCCTAAGCGTAATAGAAAAAGATGTGCCTAGACTTACTGCCAAGGCTAATTGGTATCCATAGGAGGCCTCCCCTTTAATGAGAAGACAGGAAGGAGGAGTGAGTGGGAGGGGAGGGGTGAGAGAGGACCTGGCAGAACAGAAGGGAGGGGAAGCTGCAATCAGGATGCAAAGTAAATAAACAACTTAATCAATAAAAAAAAACAAAGCCCTCCCAAGGGCCAGTGAGATGGCTCAGTGGTTAAAGGCATTTGATGTCAAGTTTAACAACCTCTATTCAATCCTCCCACAGGCCCCACACGGTGGAGAGAACTGACTCCTGTAAGTTATCCTCTGAGCTTACATGTGCACAGACACACATAAATAAACAGAAATACAAACAAAAATATAGCTTTAAAAGATTAAGTCCTCCCAGATGGTGCCATGAAAAATACCAGTCTCTCATGTCTTAGCTGTGAGCTCCACACGGTCGGGAATTAGGCCTCTTTTGTTCACCCTCACGCTGGCTCATCATACCTTGAAGAAACCCAGGACTCTAGTTCCCGCCAGACCATACCTCTTTTTCTTCTGTTTTGACTGCTAATACATACAGCGCTTGTGCAAAATGTCAGATAGGTAAATTATCTTAATTTTAACTTCATAATTACCCTGTGAGTATAAGACAGAAGACGCCGAGGAGCTAGCTAATGTGTTTCTCTCTCCATTGCCATTCTCCTCCCCAGACAAAACAGCCTCTTGCCTCCTGTATCTACAGAGCACACAGGATTCTTCTCTTCCATCTGCTACTCCTCCGTGACTGCCTGGAGGGGAAAATTCTAGAACACTATAATCATGCCTGAGAGGTGATACGACATTTTCATTTGTTTCTCTCCACTCAGAATCCAAATTGCTTCGTTTCATTAAGAGACAGCAAGAGTCCAAATTCCACTCTCGGAGCTATCAGTCAGTCATGGATAAGACACACTCAGCTCCATGGATCCCTGTGCTGGTTAGTTTTATTCCAAAACTTGACCAAACTAGAGTTGCTATAGGAGGCAATCTTTTAGGGCATTTTCTTCATTAGTGATCAATCGGGGAGGGCTCAGCCCATGGTGGATGGTGCCATCCCTGGGCTGGTGGTCCTGGGTTCTATAAGAAAGCGGGCTGAGGAAGCCATGGGGAGCAAGCCAGTAAGCAGCACCCCTCCATGGCCTCTGCATCAGCTCCTGCCTCCAGATTCCTGCCCTGTTTGAGTTCCTGTCCCGACTTCCTTCAGTGATGAACTAGATGTGGAAGGATGCGCCAAATAAACCCTTTCCTCCTCAAGTTGCTTTGGTCATGGTGATTCATCATAGCAATAGCAACCCTGACTAAGACAGCCTCCTAAGTATTTATTAGACTTGGCAGCATGTGACAGTAAACACACATGACAACAGCTGAACTGCACCAAGATTTATACCCTGACATTACAAAGTGTGCAGGTTCATGACTGGGACCTGTATGGCACAGCCATGAAGCCACCAACCTCCCTCACTCTGCTCCACCATCCCTAGGGTGTTTCCTGTCTTCATAGCCAAAGATGGTTCTAGAAGCTCCAGCCATTTCACAATGGAAAAGCCTGGAATGTTGCTTTCTGATTCCTTTCTAGTGGCAAACAGCAATGCCACCCTCTCTTTGTTGCTGTTTTCTGCTTTTGTTTTGCTTTTACTTCATCTTTTCTATAAAATTGTAACACTGTTACAGGGAAGGTGGTGTATTGTGGAAGTCTTGTCTTTAAAAACTCAGTTATGTTATGTAAACATGTTTTGGGGTTAATCTCAGGTGTGGGATATGGGGCTGATTCAGACAGTCCACAGCAGTAGTCTATTTGCCTCATTCGCACTCTGAGCTGGGCTCTTTGCCAGCTGCAGATAGTTTAAGTCTAAGGCCTCTTAGAAGAAATAAATGCTAGAGTGCAGGGGGTGGGGGCTCCTAGAAAGAAGGGTGCTAATAAACCAACCAACACTCCCCCACCCCACGCTCCTGGTTGTTGCTGGTGCAGTTTGATGAGAAGAAGTTGGAGATGAAGACTGGACTTGCCCCAAGGAACCTGATGACCCTAACCAGCAGGAAGTAGCTAAAGAGAACTCCACACCCTATCCCGGCTAACCTTTCTCTCCTACCTGGTGTGTACAGAAGGGAGGTAAAGGCATAAGAAATGTAAATAAAATAGTTTTTAAAGGAAGCAGCTGCAATGGAGTCTTATTTTCTCTTCTTTCCATTTGGTCAAAGTATAAATAAATCCAAATTTCTCTAAGACAGTGGTTCTCATGACCCCTTTGGAAGGAAGCGATCCTTTCATGAAGGTCACCTAAGACCATCAGAAAACATGAATAGTCACATAATTATTCATAATGTATCAAAATTACAGTTATAAAGTAGCAATTAAATAATTTTATGGTTGGGGGGCACCACAAAGTGAGCAACTGTATTAAAGGGTTGCAGCATTAGGAAGGTTGAAAATCACTGCTTTAAGGGGAGAGAGGGAGAGGGAGAAAGTATTAAGCAGTCTAGCTTCTGTTTTTGCTTTCAGTCAAATAATTTAATGTTATCCAGTCTGACTTCCCAGGAGATATTGCCAGGGAATGTTGCCAGTACTAGAGTTGGGATCATTTTATTGCTCTACATAAGCAACACCCTAATCTGCTTTAAGACGCAAGAAAGATTCTACAGGTAATAATTACAGACAAGAGAGATCCAGAGAGGAAAAGATGTTTTGACACCATCAAGACTCACCATGTGTAGGCACCTATTCAGTGTCAAAGTCAATTCATGGGAGGAATACTAATTTGCCACTTACTGTGTGCACTTCAGCAAGCTTTTTTGACATCTCTGAACATCAATGTAGCAATCTTATTTTTTATTATTACTTATTTACTTCATGTGTCTGTAGGGAGGGTGGGCACGCACACACATACCATGGCACAGGCAGAAATGACAATCATATCAAAGGGTTACCAAGTACATTAAATTGTTGATGTATATTTAAATGCTGTGTGTAGCTCACACCTATAATCCTGGCACTGGAAAGACTGAAGCAGCAGGTCAAGAACTTGAGGTCAGCCTGGGCTATATGGTGAGACCCGGGGTGGAAGCAGAGAATGAACCTGCTTTTCTTGCTTACTTAGTAAAACTAAGTAAGTTTTAAGTCTAAAGAAGAAAGGCAATAAGCCATGTAACATGTAATAAGCTCCAAACATTACTAAAAAAAAACAAAAACTCTAAGTTGTTGTTAGGTAAAACAAGTCTGCATTAATTTGACCTATATTTAACAAATGTTACCATTTTTTTCTGCTATTTTTCTTATCCTTAGTCTCTTACCACACACTACTCTTCCTTTTACACACCTTTAACCCAAGCCCTCGGAAGGCAGAGGCAGGTGGACCTCTATTTGAGATCTAAATTCTGTAGGCAAATTGCTTGCTTGCTCTAAAAGATAACGAAACAAAATAAAGATTTTTTTTTTTTTCTGCATTTCCTCTTGTGGCTGTCTGCTGTTTGAATTCAGCAAGAAACTACTCAATTTCTCAATTACTCAGTTACTCAGAGTTTGAGGCCAGCCTGGTCTACAGAGTAAATTCCAGGATGGCCAGAGCCACATAAGTCCCATATTTCAATAACATAAATGGATCCCCACCGAAAACTAAAGCAGTTGAAATGACAAGCATTGAAGAATACATTTTCCAAGTACTGCCTGAGCCCTAGGAGGCTTAGAAATTATTTTCACAGCAAAATAAATTTTAAGACATTTGATAACTGTTCAGAGAAGGCCTAGTATGTGGAAGACACCAAAAAAGATTCAAAGACAAACGGGCTGTGACCTGAGCTTAAAAAGCTTTCATCTGCAAACCAGCCTCGCACAGCCAGTCTCTCCCACCAGGCCTCAAAGAAATAGAGCAAAATATTATGGAAGAAGTGCGGGTTGTTTTCTAAATTCTATAGACAAATTGCTTGTTCTAAAAGATAACAAAACAAAATAAAGATTTTTTTTTTCTGTATTTCCTCTTGTGGCTGTCTGTTGTTTGAATTCAGCAAGAAATTACTCAATTACCCTTTTCTAAATAGCCGCCACAGCTACTTATATAGGAGGCTATGGCACAGAGGCTCTGGCGAGACTGTTTGCAAAATGAGGTGCTTCATATTTTATACCGAGCGTGATGACATTTAAGCAACTCAAGGGAAATACATTTTTTTAACACTGTACTAGCTACGCTGTGCTAAGAATTTGTACTTAGTGCATAAGGTAAATTCCAGGCAAAATCGTTTTCTCTGAGAAACAAAATGCTCACTGTGCCCTTGTCTGCTGTTTTATTTTTCATCTCATAGGGCTAAGCTAAAATTTGACCTTATAAACAATAGCAGCATACAATGAGCCAAACCCTTGAAAGTGAGTATTACTCCCTTGTGTCCTGTGTCCCCAGGGAAGAAGGAAGTCCTGTCATTTCCCTTGCACCTCCAGGGAGCTATTTATAGTCCAGCATGCTAATGAAAACCTTGGTGACCAGGGAAAGTTAATGTGCCTTTCAAAGGGAATAATTCAGGATCAAATTCAAGATGTACACATGTGTTTTGAGATGAATTCGCTCAGCTCACGACTGTCTCTCATTCAACATAAAAGCACATGCTCTACATTTATTTTGGTTTTCACGTCATGTGGAGAATAACTGGCAACACAGCAGAATGCTGAAGTTCTAAGAATATCTTAAGGGAAATTCCAGACCAAATGTTGTAGGTAATTACAGTCAAAAAAAAAAAAAAAAAAGTCACAGAATTATTATTCTTAGAAATTTAATGAGATTCAAAGGTTATGTAAGAAAGTGAAACTGATAAAATGGAAAAAAAAACACTGAAATAAGGGTAAATGTCAGCTATGTATAACTGATTAAAATGATGACGTAAGTATCTGTCATCATAAGTCTGCATCGTAGTTTGCAAAGCCTCTGTGGGGTGTGTTCTGTTTTAGGGTGATCTATGTGATCTCTGCACCCTTCCAGATGGCTCCGATTCCCGGGTCAAGCGGAGAGTCCTTTCCTGAAATCCTTTTCTTAGAGCAGTCAAATAGATGCAGCCAGAATTCTGTCTTTTGTTTTGTTCTGTTTGGAGACAGTCTCTCTGTGTAGGCCTGTTTGTCCTGGAACTCCTCTGTAGACCAGGCTGGCCTCAAACTCACAAAAATCCACCTGCCTGTGCCTCCCAAGTTCTGAGTTTAAAGGCATACTCCACGACATTCAACTGCAGCCAGAATTCTGAAGGCAGACAATGCTGATCACAATTCTACAGAGAAGGGGACAGAGTCCAGAGAAACTGGGGGAAAAAAAAAGTGTCTAACTAGCGCATAATGCAGATCAGGAACCAAGTTCCTTTCAAAGGCCCCGGGCTGCAGGTCACAGGGAAAAGGCCTCTCAGTGGATGTCTCTGCTTTACAGCTGAATCAACTATAAGAAAGAGAGATGAGCGATTACCTTTGACTCCAGGTAGTAAGCTCACAGTACAAGAGTAATCCTGATGGTGTGTGGAACAAATGTTGATAGTGACCTACTCAGTTAAAGAAAACTGAATAGCAAGGCAGGGTAAATACGCATACCCGCAAACCTCAGCGCTCCAGTTGCTGAAGCAGGAGAATGGTAGATTTCAGGCCAGCCTGGGCTAAATGGCAAGCTCCAGGCCAGCCTGATTTATATAGCGGGATCCTTTTTTTTTTTTTTTTTCAAAACAAACAAAAGAAGAAGTAAATAATGAAAAAATAAATACTTTGTATATATCCAGCGTCACAAAACTAAAAGACAGAACAGACATCTGTAACCTGAGTGTCTTGACTCCTGAGTCCACCTGCTTAGCCACCGAACTGCCTAACTCAAGTCTCTCCCCAGCCACACACACTGACCTGTCTTGTTCCATAGGCATTTGAGAAGGCAGTGGGAGAGTGTCCCAGGATAAACTGCCCCTCAGTTAACACAATAGGTGATGCATCCTCCCTTTGTTCCTAACTGCGTTAGTTTTGTCCCTCTGTCAAACTAGACCCATCTGGGAAGAAGGACCCTTGGTTGAGGAGCTGCCTCCATCAGACTGGCCTGTGGGCAAATCTGCGGGGCATTTTCTTGATTAATGATTGCTGTCGGAAGGGTCCAGCAATTGTGTGCGGATGCCACCTGGGGCAGGTAGGCCCAGGTTGTATAAGAAAGCAAACTGGAGCCAGGCAGCGGTGGCTCCAACCTTTAATCCCAGTACTCGGGAGACAGAAGCAGAAGGCTCTCTGTGAGTTCAAAGCCAGCCTGGTCTACAAAGCTACTTCCAGGACAGCCAGGGCTACACAAAGAAACCCTGTCTCAAGGAAGAAAAGCAAAGCCAGTGGAGCAAGCAATGATGAGCAAGCTGATAAACAGCATTCCTCCTCGGTCTCTGATTCAGTTCCTGCCTCTGGGTTCCTCCCTCGAGGTCCTGCTGTGATGTCCTGTATAATGAACTATAAGGTATAAGCCACACACACCCTCTCCTCCCTAGGCTGCTTTGGATCATGGTGTTTATCATAGTGAACCGGAACACTGACACGTACAGACAAGAAAGGAGTGTTTTGAAGCCTGGGCTGGAATTCAGATTTACCAGTTACTAGATGACGCTGCTCAGCTCTGAACTTTACCAAAGTCTTGTTTCCCCATCTTACAAAAGGGACTGGCAGATCCAACACCAGGAGGTGGCCCCTGAAGTAAAATCTATGAAATGGAAACTTCCAAACACAAATCAACCTATGCCCTTTCCTTCCCTCTGACTTTCAGCTCTAAATATAGTATAGATCAACACACACTAAACAGAAAAATGCTTACTCCTTCACCGCAAATGTTGACCTTTGTTTTTCTTCCTCTTTGCTTCCTTTTTCTTTGTTTATCTATTTGTTTTGTTTATTTGTCTCATTTGGTAACCCAGGCTGGCCAGAAACCCAAGAAGTTGCACACACCTGTGATCACAGTACTCAAAGAGGTAGAGGCAAGAAGATTATGAGTTCAAGGTCAGCCTAGACTTCCAAGCAAGATGAGAGACAAAAGGAGAGAGAAAGAAAGAGACGGAGAGACAGACAAAGGGAGGAAATCTTAAGGTTTCCCAAAACTCCAGCCTCAGCTCTATACCCGGATGACAACACTTCTTTGAATATCTTTTCTGTAGATGTGTCCAAGTGTGCAAATATATTCCTCTTTTCCAACACGATACCTGCAGAGAAGGGGTATGCTCCCTAATTCTGTGATGTCTCTGTGCTGCATCGGCCCATCTCTGCCCCCAGGGAGTTCACAGTTTACTGGGTAAGCCAAGCACACAGATAGCTAAGACACTGTGTGATGATATACTGATCAGTATCTGTGGGAGCAATCTATCTTGCGTGCTCGAGGTGTTAGAACCTAGTTCACAGAGGCCGTGACATTTGAGTTCAGCTACAAAGGAGGAGTTAGCTTTTCAAAGAACCGACGGGCATTCAGACATCAGGGTCACATGACAAGAAAAATATCGGTTATATATCTACCTCCAAAAGAACGCCACACCAGAGACACATCTCTTCTTTCCGTTGGTCCAGATTATTAAAGACAGAACAGCCTCGATTACTTTCAGGGTTACTCCACTAAAGGCATCCAGTGATGGTTTTACAAAGTGAATGTGTGGTATTTGACTCTCCCAAAGCCACCATTGTAACACTGAGGATCCTGAGCAATCCAAGTATCTCCTTTGTGGGCTCATATATAATGAATGAGAGATACATTAAAGATTATTGAAGAGTGTAAACCTTTTTTTTTTTTTGCATGTATAAGATCTTCAGCTTTTAAAATATTGATGCAAGTCACTTGACCTGAATTTTATATTGAACCCGGTAAAGAAAATGTCAAAGTTGGACAAAAGTTAAGTGAACTCTCTTTTAAAAAAAAAAAAAAAAAAAAAGATTTTTAACAGATAACACTCAAGGTTAACCAATCTACAGAACTCATCGGAATTTCAACATGCATAGAGCTGAGAGGAACAGAAACAAAACAACAGGGAAGATTTAAGAAAAAAATCCCAAGAATTAACTATTTAGTACTTGTTCTATGTGTGACCCATTTTTCCCTACTATTTTGTACTCACCAAGCACTTTCTACAAACAGGAAGAAATCTGATCACTGCCTGTGGCGCCTGCTTCTGCTCTCTTCTTACGTGGCACCTGTCCTTTGTCGGCCACCGTGTTCAGCAGACGCTCTGTTCCCGGCATTGTGTCACTGGGGCCCTTGACACTGCAGAGCCTCATTCAAATGGGTCACTCATGTGGTTTTCACACATGCCAGGTAAGTCCACTCTAAATCCTGTTATCATACAGAGGGGAGATGGGCACAGATCACAAATGGCTTTGTCTGATCTTCATAAAAGAGTCTAAGAGTCGGAACCTAAACCACAGGCCGCACTTGTCGCCATTGCACTGCATACCTGAGCCTTTCTCATGGCTTGATGAGGGCTCAGTTTGATCCCTATGCATATAAGATGTTTTCATTCTCTCAGAAGCCCAAAACCAACATGGACCTCTGCCATTGCCCTGCAGTGTTTACTGAGTGGTACCAGTTCAGGAAATTGGGTTTACCACTCAGTTCACTCCACTCCCTGAATTTAAAGGGCTGCCTCTGCAGAACCAGAGAAAGAGAGCTGGGGAGCTATGCTGTTGGAATACTGTAATGGGGCAGTCTTGTCCAGCTGTCTGCCCTAAACGGTGCATTCTATGGTTGGAAATCCCCGTGGATTGCCTGGCCAGAATGTGGTTAGAATTAGGTGCCGCATCTCACATGGAATGGTGAGCCAAACAGCATTTGATTCAAACTACTTCGGCTTGATGCCACTGCAGGGATACAAGAGATCCGCTAGAGAGAGTGGCTTAGTCTTGCAGGGGTCACGGGAGCTTAAGGAGCCTGCGCTGAGAGGGGTCCCTCACTTAACAGGCATGTTGAGACCCGTCCTTTCCCGTTAAAGGCTAGGATGAGGATGCTTGCTGGTGGGATTGTCACACAAACTAAATGAGACAGCATGAAAAGTGAGGGAGGTAATGTTGCCTTCCTCGCCACGCTTGCAGCTCAGTGTTTAAAGCTTGGGTAAATACCTCGTAGGAAGAGAAAGGTAGCATTTCCTAATGTCAGATTTAACCTACAAAGACAACTCTGTGTTTGCAGTGTTTGCAGAGCTCTCTCTCCTTCGCCCCCAGATTATGTAGCAAACCTGAAATTTATTAACCTTTTTAGTCAGGTTTTCAGTACCAGTGCGAGACGACTGTTTTGCATAATCAAGAAACCTCCTCCTGGCAGCCAAATAAAAGGAGGCCAGGTGTTCGGGATTAAAAATGCATTATCCCACACTGGCTTTCTGGAGATGGCATTGGTACTTGCTCTTTCATAATGCATGCCATTTCTAGAAAAGAGAAGGCAGAGAGAGAAGCGAGCAGAAACGATAAGGGAAATAAGGGGCTAGCAGGAACTATGCACCATGAAAGTGGCCTAGGGAAGATAAAGGCCAGCCAGTTCTATCTGTGGCCACTTTCTGGGCTTCTTTTTCCCATTCCTTAAAAAATAGTCCTTCTTCCTTACCACAATGAATTGAATAGACCATATCTGAGGTCCCACAAAACATCTGTGTATATTTGGAGGAACTAACGTGTCTATCTCTGTGGTAAAACTGGACTGGCCTTTGTCACAGGGCACACAACCACCAAAGTGTCCAGAACCATCAAAAAAAAAAAAAAAAGCCATCTACAATATCATGGTTTTGTTTTTATCAGCATTTTTACAATGACAAGATGAATAAGTTATTCCCAATGTATATATGCCAAATAAAAGAGATTGTTTCCTTAAAGTAAAACTGAACCATTTCTGTCGACAATACTAATTGGCTTGTCTCCAACTCCTGAACACCCTCAGCCTCTGCCCCATCGTCTGCTGTGGGAACTCTGGGTGGTTGTCACTTCATGGACCAGGCTGAGCTCTTAAGTGAGCAGAGGAAGAAAAACAGGCTACGGGAAAGGCAACAGCTAACCAGTAGCACCAAGACAAAGCACCAACACAAAGGAGAATCGGGTTGCACACAAGCCCTCCAAACTCTAGACACAACAAGCTCATGAAGCCATTCTCAGACCCTGGTACCACTGTGAAAAGCATGCCGTAGTTTCAGAGTTTAATAATAGGAAATTGGATCTAGAATCCTGAAACAAACCCATTTCAAAACTACAATACCCCTAGAAATGAGCACTTCCATTAGCACTGAGACCCAGTACATACATCTCCATCTGCAGGAAAAACGTGCTTTCGCACTGGGACAAACACAAAATACCTGTACGTTTTCATTCAGTGTAATCTCCTAAACTCCTTTTATCCAATTTCCCAATTTTTTCAGGTATCTGAAACTGCAATAAAGCTTCCTCTTAGCCCAGTTTCTCATTCACCTTAACTCTGCAACAGAATTATTCTTAGCCTTTATTGTTGGCCTATTTTTTAGGCAGGATTTTACCATGAGGTCAAAAAAAATTCAAAGAGGTACTCTGGGAACAAAAAGACCTCTCTCTCTTTCTTTCTCTCTCTCTCCCCTATATATCCTATCCTATCCTATCCTATCCTATCCTATCCTATCCTATCTTATCCTATCCTATCCTATCCTATTTTTACACAAAATGCATATTGTAAAAGAGATAATTTTAAAATTAAAAATTTACACAGACTAACTGCTGATACTCAGTAACTATTTTCAATAGCTGAAGACAGCACATAGCAAAAACATCGGCTTATGTCAACAGTGATCAGATACACAACGATTTGGGAAAGTTTTATGGTTTGTTTGGCTCAAGAGAATGTTTTCTATCCTGGGGCCAGTATAAACACATTCTCACTTAAAAATACTTATTGTATGCTCATGCATTTTCTATTTACAGACATTCTCAAAGATGCCCTTGGAGTCGCAGCGTACACATTCCTAAGACGCCTTCAAGAATCCTTTGGTCCTGTGTGCTGCATGCTATTCTATCCTCTCTTTTGTTTTCCTGCCTGACTGAGGGGAAAATGTTAAACTGCTCCAGCCCTCCTCCCACCCCCCACAATGGTTATTCATTGATGATTATCATTATCAACTTGGCAAGATTTAGAACCAGCTAGGAAGCAAACCTCTGGGCATGCCTGGCCATCTGGCAGTGTGGTTCCAGATCGGCTTTTTGGGGAAGAACCACCCCAAAAGCGGCAGTGCCCCTGAGGGGCTTCTGCAGGCCCAAGCATGGCAAACATGGTACCAACAGTTTTTGCCTTTCCCTTCTCCCCCATTCCCTCTGCCTTTCTAAAGAACTGTGAGGTTACATTCTTAAACCTAGCCACCAAAGTCTTATTTGGCCACTTCCTCCTCCTTATGTTGACTACCAAGGTCCAACTATCAAAGTATGAAAATCCAGCAATCAAAAGCCCCCTTTTGGCTACCTTAATTACCCTGTCCAATCAAAATTAAATCCTTCATCCTAACACGAGGTCCACCTTTTTTCCTTTATAAACTGCCATTTGCCTACTAACCATGTCTGTCTCTTGTCTACCCCTTTCCTTCTCCCTTGTTCCTTTCTCATTCTTCCTCATCCTCTATCTCAGGTCTTTGTCTCTTATTCCCTGCCCTTTGTCCCTCTGGGGCATATAAATCTCCTTTGTATTGCGAACTTGATCTTGGGGCATCTTGTGCTGATACCAGTCTTTTCAATCATCCCATGGGCTGGGGTCCCAGAGTTAGTAAAAAGGAGAAAGCTGAGGAAACACTACTAGTGTTCATGTCTCTGCTTCCTGACTAAGGACACACCATGACCAACTGCCTCAGCAACTCCTCCACACCCTCCCTGCCAGGATGGCCAAAATAAACAGTTCCTTCCTTAATAAACAGTTCCTGCTTTGGTTGGGTATTCATCGGGACAGCCAGAAAAGTAACAAATACACTCCTTTTTTTTTTAACTTATTATTATTATTATTATTATTATTATTATTATTATTATTATTATTATTTATTCACCTTGCATCCCAGCTGCAGCCACCACCCTTGTCCCCTCCCAATCTCATCCTCCCTCCCTCCTCTCCTCCCAAGCCTCTTCCCCAAGTCTATTGATAGGGGAGGTCCTCCTCCCCTTCCATCTGACCCTAGCCTATCAGGTCTCATCAGGACTGTCTGCATTGTCTTCCTCTGTGGCCTGGTAAGGCCGCCCCCAACTCAGGGGGAGGTGATCAAAGAGCCAGCCACTGAGTTCATGTCAGAAAGCAATCTACAGATTCAATGCAATTCCCATCAAATTACCAACACAATTCTTTACAGACCTTGAAAGAGAAATTCTCAACTTCAGATGGAATAACAAGAAACCCAGAATCGCTAAAACAATCCTTGACAATAAAAGATCTTGTGGAGGTATCTCCATCCCTGATCTCAGGCTGTACTATAGAGCAACAATAATAAAAACTACATTGTACTGGCATAGAAACAGGATGGTGGATCAACAGAATTGAATAGAAGACCATCCCGCTTCATCACTGAGCCAAAAAATGGCAAACCCTTCACAAGCAACGGAGGTGTCCTTGCTCACTATTAGAGGAGTGACAGAAACTTCCGGACTAGACTCTTAGAGTAGGTCTTCCACACCTTGGGTTTCTAGCTTGTATGAGTGCTCACGTGTTTGTGCGCATGTGCAAGCATGGGTAGGAGTGCGTGGAGGGTGTGTGTGTGTGTGTGTGTGTGTGTGTGTGTGTGTGTGTGTAATGTTCATCCCCACGGAAAGTTTCTCTTCGAAAGTATCTATCTTTTATCAGATAACTTGTTAAGTCTGTCTTAATCTTTGATACTTTACTAAAAATTTAAACTTTCAAAAAAGCAGACAACACTGCTGTATTTTACCCAAGCCTCCTCAGAAGACATGTTAGGATTTATGCAAATATGGATAATATGATATTTTGTGTTCCACCTCCCAGAAGGACAATATTTGTCTATATGAAACAAAGGTTCTATTTCAGACTTCCCCGTGGACAATGGTATTTTCTGATCTTATACCTACCTCAAAGGAGATCATTTAACAAGGTCCTCCTAGGTAAAAAAAAAAAAAAAAAAAAAAAATATCCACTCCAAAAATTGTTTTGTAAATTTTAATTCTAGGAAAAGAACCTACTGACAACTAAGGATTAACAATTCATCATACTTTCCAAAAATGGTTATAACTCAGGACCTAGGAGAGAGCTCAGTCTGTTTACAAGCTTGTCATAAAAGCGTGATGCCCCAAGTGTAATCTCTAAAACGCTCATTAAAAAAACAAAAACAAAACCAGGGTGTGGTGGTGTGTTCTTGCAGTCTCTCTTCTGGAGAAGTAGGGACAGATGCTTCCTTGGAGCTCACTAACCGGCAGCCTTCCCTACCTAACTGATGAGATCCAGGCCAGTGAGAGATCCTGTCTCCAAACAAGAAAGTAAAAGGCCTCTGAGGGACACCTTAGGTTGACCTCTGTCCTTTCTACACACACAGGTGTGTGTGCACACCCACACCCACACCCACAGGAGTGTGCACCCACACATATAAATAATCGTAACAGTGTAACCAGATAGCCCCCTATGGGAGTTCTTCCAGAAGTGAGGGAAATGTCTTAGAAAAATCCATAGGCCAACAGTTTAAAAGCACTCTGGTGCGGTTTGGAAAGAGAGTCAAGTCAAGAAGACAAATCAGCAAAGTATTGTAATAATGCAACTCAAATACAAGAGAGCTGTGCCCTAAAGGTAAGAGTAATACTGGAGTTAGGATGGATCTAGAGGTTAAGAAGGATTTGTGGAGTACATTGCAGGAAACAAAGAAGAGGGGCGCATGGAAGACGGACAGCAGAGAAAATTGTAGCACCCATTGAAGATAAAAGAATACATCAGAAACTGATACAGAGCCATGCTACGGAGAAAGATCTTCAGTTAGCGCACAGCTGAGTCTGGTTCAAATGTTGAGAAGCAGTAAGAATTGTTAGACAAATGAGGTGTAGCTCAATGGCACCCATCAGGCTCTGAGATCCATCCTCAGTGGAAGGCGGAGAGATAAATACAGCAGGAGAGAGAAAGAGAGAGAGAACCGTTGAAGGTCTGGTTATGATGCAGCCACTAACTCACTATAAGACAGCGGCAGACGCTGGTGGAGCCCACCGGGTGCCCGGTTCTCACCTTGCATGCTTCCTTTCCAATCTAAGAGAAACCAGGCCTACGCCTTGCATTCATCCATCTTAGTAACACTGCGTGCTTCCATGGAAACAGACTGAAGACTCACGGGGTGAATGATGAGTGATCCAGCCAGTCACGTGTCCATCTCCCAAGACAATGAGGCATGAAGAAAAGTTACTCCTATGCTTCTGGGCACAGTACACTCAGTCTTCAAAGGAGCCACAAGGAAGAAATGGCCTCTCCCTTCATTGCATTACTGCCTCTTAGGTGGGAACCAAGCCTGAAGCAGGAGCTGACCAACGTGCTGAGGATGCCGGAACCGCTGAAATGAGAAAGTTTCTTCCCTTGATGTTGTCACTGAATTGCTGATGAACTTGCCGAACCCTATCATGATACAGTCATGCACTTCTTTCACAAGAGAAAACACACGCTTCAGTGGGCTGCGTTAGGATTCCTATGGTTTGAAACCAAAGTTGTCTTTACTGACCATGCAACCTTGGTGCCACCCTGCCACTTCCACACCACCATTTCCTCCACTGGAGGCTGGAAATAGTCTTTTGGAAAATTTTTTTACTTGGTGTGTGTGTATGTGTGTGTATGTGTGTGTGTGTGTGTGCATATAGGACCATGTGCCCATGTAGAGGATAGAAGATAGCCTTTAGGAGTCAGTTCTCTCTTTCCACCATGTGGGTTCCAGGAATCCAACTCAAATCATTTGTCTTGGCAGCAAGTGCCTTTATGTTCCGAGCCATCACACCAGCCCAAGAATAGCCTTTCAAACAGCTCTTCTGAACTTCATAGCCATGCTTTTATCAACTTAGAGAGAGAGAGAGATGTGCAACCATCTGTTGGGAAGGAACAAACATCCAGACAGGAGTTTAAGAAGAAGTGCAGCAAGAGGATCTCAGAAGTATGAGACTTATAGACTGGGGGAATTAACTGAAACTTCTGAGCCAACGTCACATGTTGTCAAAAATGTCACTTACCAGTATCACATTGTTTTATGTTCCTAACATTCTGCAAAGTTGCCATCGTGGCTACTTTCTATAAGCAAACTAAGAGACAGATGGCAAATAATGGCCCCAAATCTTAGAGGTTGCCAGGGTTTCAGCAATGTCACATTTTCAGACCAAGAACGAAAGGTGAAAGGTCTAACACCCTGCTGAGGAGACTTTGTATTTTGAAGCAAGGCTCTGGAAAATCATGGCGGGCGTGGGGGGAGTGAGGAACGAAGAGTGAAATGGAAGGAGTTTGGGGGAGATAATAGATCACTTCTACCAGAAGTTTAGAAGTCAGAAAAAAAAGAGGGGGTTGGGCACAGCAGTGTTCCAAGGGAACAACAGGTTTGGAGAGAAAATGGTCAGTTTTATTTCTTGGTCGTTAGGTAGAAAATAGCTGTGCACACCGGTGGATAGAGGGAAAGGGGAGATGGAAAAGGAACAGAGGGTGGCTGCGGAGCCTGCTGAGGCAGCAAGAACAGAGGATCCAGGAGAAGACAGGACCCTTAGCTTCTCTCTGCTCAGTCTGACCCCGGAAATCCAGCTGAAGTAGGGGCTCTGGGAGCCAGCTGATGGCTAGCCTGAGCTGAGGTAAACATTGCTACAAGGCCCTAAATAATGGATAAACTTTATTTCCTGTATGCCGTTTTTAATAGCCCTGTATAAAAGAACCTTTGGAAAAAGACCAATTTGTATTTCCAAAGCTTATTTTTAAAATGCATAATTAATTCGGAAAAAGAATCACTGTACAGTGAAAACTAACACCCATCTCATTCTCCTACTGAAGCATGGCCTGCAAAGGAAAAGAAGTATTACTGTTTGGTTTGGATTTCTGAGGCTTTTTGTTGTTGTTGTTGTTGTTGTTGTTGTCTGTTTCAATTGGAGGATTTGTTTGGTTAGATTTGGAGACATTGTCCCACACAGATCAGGCTGGCCTCAAACCCACCATGTATCCTGAGTGTGGCCACTAATATCTGATCCCCTTGGGTCCACCTCACCTCCCAAGTGTGCTTTTAGTGCAGTGCTGAGGATCTCTCTCATGGCTTCTTGCAAGCCACTCAAGTTCTCCACCAATTGAGCTACATCCCTAGCCAAGGAAAAGTGTTATCATAAATAAACAACCCGGGGCTGGGGAGGTGGTTCTACAGATAAACACTTGCTCCATAAGTGTGAGCGCCAACCCTTCTGACAGCTAGGCCGTCATGACAGCCCCCTGTCATCCCAGCACTTAGGAGGAAAAGTCAGAGGATCCCCAGGGCAAGCTAGAACTAGTGAGTTCAGATTCAGTGAGAGACCGGCTTCAATAAATGAAATAGACAGCAATCAAGGGAAACATCGGACATCAATTTTGGGCCTACATGTGCATGTACACATGTGTCTACATAGCTATACATACACACATACAAGAGAACACACATTTGTTTATGCATGCAATAAACGAAGTAGAAATTACGTATGGTGGCACATGCCTGTAATCCTAGAATTTGGTAGGCTGAGGCAGGAGGATCACAAGTTCAAGGCCAGATTGGGCCAAATAAGACTCCATCTTAAAAAGTGATTAAATAGGGGCTGGAGAAGTGGCTTGATGGGTAAGGGCACTGGCTGCTCTTCCAGAGGACCCAGGTTCAATTCCCATCACCACACGGTGGCTTACTCTCACACAGACATACATGCAGAGAAAACACCAATGCACATGAAGTAAGAGTTAATACCATTTTTTTAAAAGGCGAATAAGCAAATGATTAAAATGGCTTTACATTGTGTATAATTCACCACTGTGGGTTTACCTAGACCTACACTGGAGAAAGTTTAAATAGAATAGTAATAGTTAAGGTTGAATAAGAGCTCGCTGTGTTAGTCAATGCTCAGCACTTCTTACATGTAATCCCGTTGAATCCCTGCACCAACCTCTGCGGCACGTGTCAGTACGTGGCATTCCTTCATTTCACATAAAGGAAGCTGAGGCTCAGAAAAGATGTCGCCCCCAAGTTCATTTACGTGCACAATTCTACAGCAGTTTTCAACATCCAGCCCTTACGCACACACACTGAGGTTGTCACTGTTCCCGGAAGAGGCATCCCCTCGCCCCGTGGCAGCCACAAGAAGTGTTTGCTTTTATTACTCCTATTACATATTCAAATACACGGGCTAGCAGTGGTCCTGTGATACTGCAACCCTTTCGGCTGGTCCCTCATGTCCCGGTGACCCCTCCCCCAGGCGTAAAGTATTTTATTCCTATTTCAGAACTGTAACTTTGCTACCATTGTGGATCATAATGTGGATGTCTGCTATGCAGGATATCTGAAAAACGACACCCCCCCCCCCCAAGAGGGTGGCTGTGACCCACAGGTTGAGAACCACTGCGCTAGAGCCTAGCCTTTTAACCTATGTGCCCGGGTGCCTGCAAAGATCTTTAGAAAATAAAGTCAAAGGAAGGCTCTTTAATTTAAAAACGGCTTATAGGATCATGAGGCATAGCCAGCAACTATGAGCTAAATCCCCAATTCCCTGAAAGGAATAAAGTATAGCATAAATTTCCAAGGAGAAGCACATTACCTCTAGCATACAAGCCTGATACATGAAGCTAAAAACCCTCTGAGTCAAAACTGCATGCCATTTATGATATGTTTAGTAATGTAGGATATGTTTAGTAATTTTCCTTTTTAAACAGCGGCATAGTTGATGTTCCCAAGTAAAGAAGGTGTCTGTTCCATGGCATCACTCACTACCATCTTCCCGGAGCACACTGATATAGCTCTTTAAACTGCCCCAGCTTCTCAGTTTTCTAAATCCACAAGCAATAACTAGAATAATTGGATATGGCAAAACAGTAGCACTGCTCTGCTTGGCAGAGAGGAGAAATATCACAGGAAATGTTCTCTGGGGGTTGGTGGTATAGAGTCGCAGGCAAGGGCTTGGCTCTGATCTCCAGCTTCACACACACACACACACACACACACACACACACTCACACACCATGCTGGGGTCACACTGACTTGGTATGGATCTGAGTACTGGCACTTACCTGTCTAATTTGTGGTATGTTTTTTGTTTCCTTTTTTAAACATGTAGTTACCTGTTAATTTATGTGTATGTGAGTCCCTGTGTGTGCTGCGAACTGTGTGTGTGCCGGTACCCTTGAAGGCCTTGGAACTCATTTGAAACCGG
Organism: Psammomys obesus; assembly: GCF_907164565.1. Taxonomy (NCBI): domain Eukaryota; kingdom Metazoa; phylum Chordata; class Mammalia; order Rodentia; family Muridae; genus Psammomys; species Psammomys obesus. The sequence continues at coordinate 12,111,639 of NW_026596073.1, read as the reverse complement.
AATTACAGGTGGTTGTGAGCCACCTGGAGTGGGCGCAGGGAACTGAGCCCAGGTCTTTTGTGACCCGGAGTAAGCGCTCTTAAATGCTAAGCCACCTCTCCAGCACCCCACTCACCTTTTTATGTCACCAAGTTGGCCTGTAACTTGCTATATGACATAGGCTAGCCTCAAACTCAAGGTTCACTTATCTCAGGTTTCCCAGTGCTGGAATTACAAGTGTGTGCCACCGTACCCAGCTCTGTTCTCTGTGTCTGGTACCCCCGGCTGTAAAACAGGACTGCTATGCTCATTGGAGAAGAGAGAGCATGCTCAGTAGCACTATGTAAATGCTGGCCCCCGTCTGTCTCACATGGGTCTCCAATAGTGTTCTCAGCTAACTCTTGCCTGGCGGCATAAGTAAGAAGCCAACATTTTTCCCCAGGTATGTCCTTAGTTCTAAGAACACTCGTCTTCATCTTTGTGAAATTATTTCGTGGTATCATGCTAAGTTCAAATTTGGCAATCCATGTGTTGAGATGAGGTCTTGTGTCCTTGAACACCTGATGCATTCTCTCAGAGAAAAATCATCCCTTGGGACTTCTTCCAGCTCTCTTGCCATCAATCTGATTACGTTTGCAGGACCCAGTGACAAATGAAATTGTAAGATTCTTTGTTAAAAAAATTATCAAATGCCTGTGAGATGGCTCAGTAGATAACATGCTTTGCAGCACAAGCCTGACAGCCTGCATTCAACCCCCAGAAGCCTTAGCAGGAGGAGAGAATCATCTCTTATGTCCTCTGACTCCACCAGAGCAGCGCGCTATGACATGCACATGCCCTCACACAAACACAACAACAACAACAACAATAAACAACTTTTTCTTTTTATTAGAGTGTTGAAGACAGAGGTCAATGGTGGAGCACTTGACAGTAGTGTGTATGAGATCCTGGATTCCATTCACAACATTGAAAGAAAAAAAATAAAATAAAACACTGATTTTCAGTCAGGCATGGAGTTACATACCTGCCACCCCAGCATTCCAGAGCCTGAAGTAGGAAGCTCTCAAGCTCAAGGTCATCCTGGGCTAGATAGCAAGACCCAGTCTGAAAAACCAACAAAACAAAATGCTAAGAGGAATTTCAAGACAGCTGCAGAAAAACATTAAGTGAAGGGCAGAACCCCTGTAGATGAGGAATGCTGAGGAATTGCAAGAACCGCATATCCAGGGAGGCAGCCTTGGTGCCATCATTTCCCTTTGGTAACAGCCATGATATCACTAACTTCGTCCACTTATTTATTTCTTGGATTATTTTTAACCTAACCTTTTCCAGGAACTTGAGGACCAGCACATCTCCAGGAACTCCAGCTTCTTGTGTCAGAGAAAATAACATAACTTCTCTCCTGGACTGTGGGAAAAAGAGACAGTCATCCAATTCATAAGGATTCATGGTGGCCAGTGATACATACACATACTTTTTCCTAGTCTGGAAAGTGCCTTCTCTCAGCTAGAGCATACAGGCAGCTGTTTCCCTCCAGTCACAAGCATGATGCCAGTTTTCCAATCCTTTCATTCTTGTCACTGAGATAACCAAATTGTTTTATGCGAGTATATGCATGTTTGTATACATGTGGGGAGAAGTGAGCAGAGGTCAACCTTGAGTGTCAGCCTCAGGACCTTGCCCACTTCCTTAATGCCAATGTCCTTCACTGACATGAAGATCACCATAGACTAGTTTAACTGGCCAGAGAGCCCAAGATATTCTGTCTGTGCCTCCCCAGCACTGAGGTATGTGTCACCACACTGAATATTTTTGCCTGGGTTCTGGAGATTGAACTCAGATCTTCACGCTTGCAGAGCAAGTGCTTTACCTACTAAGCCCCCTCCAGCCTTCCAATGAATGGGTTTTTTTTTTTTTTTGCATGTGTGTGATATAACATGTGAACGTGTGATCATATATGCAAGGGTGCCATGTGTGGATGATGTACTTGCCAGCGGAGGCAAAAGACTGACATCAGGGGTCTTCTTCTACAGCTCTCTACCTTCTGCTTTGAGGCAAGGTCTCACCCTTCAGCTCAGCTCACCAATTCCAAGTGAGTCCAGCTGACTAACTTGCTCCAGGCATCCTCTATCTCTACCTCACATGCACTGGGATTACAGATGGGCTACCATGCCCACCCGGCATGTATGTGGGTGCTAGGATCTGAATTCCAGCCCTCACATTTGGTGCAGCGAATTCTTTGCCCAATGAACTATCTCTCAAGACCCCAAGTGAATTTAGTGATGTTCATTTTCCTTTGTAGTGTTCTATATTTGATTCCTAGATTACATGGGGCTTTTAAACATTAGTTTTGTAACATGAGGTTACTGATGTTAATATCTATTGAACATTAAAAGAAATGCTGAAACACATCCTTTCTTAATGAAATGCCTTGCCTTTGATATTGAAATATCAAATGAATAGGTTACTCATAAGTGTCTGTTTTTTTTCAAAAAATGACCAGTGCTCAATGTAGATTTCATCCTTATGTCATTCCTATGAAGCTAGAGCAAGACGAAAATCTATGAAAGTTTCAAGTGTTTACTTCGTCTTCTTGAACCCTCTTTGAATTGATGGGATAGAATGTTGTGTGCTTAATTTCATTGCTCCTGTTTATTGTACCTAGACACTTCTCTCTAAAACTCATGCCTGCAATCCCAGCTGACTGGTAAACTGAGGCAGGAGGATCTTGAACTCAAGGTTAGCCTGGGCCACATAACAAGCTATTGCTTAAACATATGTTTGTTTGTTTGTTTCAGCAGTCTTGAATTTCCAGGAATTCCTTAGAATTAAGGTTAGCATCGTCTTTACAGCAATTAGCAGATAAACAGTTTTTAAAAAATAATAATATCTACATAAATCAGCTAATTTTCTCATGTTTTTAATTATCTGCATTTGGATCTGAGTTATAGTTGGCTAAGCCAAAGCCAGACATCCCTATAATCAGATCATGGACAATGATCAGCTGTCCACTACTGAAGCAAAAAAGATACAGAATCTTGAGCCCCAAAGAAGATCCAAAACAAAAGGAGAGGCAAAAAGGCACCATAGGCTAGAATCACAGCAAGTCCACAAGGACACATACTCAAGCAAGAGAAAACAATGTAGCCTGTGATAGCCCATGCCAACAGTCCATAGATGAATAGCTCACTGCACAGTCCATAACTTAAGCAACTCCATGGACCCCTATTTAAAAGGGTGACAGAGAGAAGCCAGTATCCCCATTCAGAGGGAAGCTAGTATTTCAGATGAAAGCAATCTGTCCTGGTCACATTGCCAAGAGATGGCCTGTGGATCAAGGCAGAGTCATGAATGGAATGAAATGGAACAAAGGATTAGAGCAGAGAGTAAGAGAGTTAGTGACCTGGCACTGCTTATGAATGAGATTGGCACAGGAATTGGATTTGATTGACGTTGGTACATTAGCGTCAACTCAGACCATCAACTCAGTTGTTAAAATTTAAGGAATTTTGAATGACAGCTCTTTAACATGACTATTACTAAATCTATCACATAAAATTATAACTAACAATTTAGTGCTATAAAAAGCAATATAGAGACCATTAAAAACACACACACACACGCACAGCCAATCAAAATGCAGAGATGTGGAACCCAAGTCCCAACTGATAAATCTGCAACACAACTCCTGCACCTAAGGAGCAGTGATCAGAGCAGAAGAGAGGGAGGAAGAGTGTAAGAGCCAAAGGATGGAGGAGTTTGCTGTGAGGTGGCACAATAAAGTCTCACAATATGCCTCCCTAAACATGAGCTGAGGATGACACCAGTAGGCTTGCTAACATAAAAGGCAGACAGCTCAGGAGGCCTCAGGCCTGAACAAAAACTACAGGCAGCTGACACACACGGAGAGCAGGAGAAACTGTCCTCCCAGGGGAAGAACACACCAATATCATATGGCCAGGCCCCAAACATACATACACATAACATTATAAGACTGGCTGCATGTGTTCATGTATTTAAAAATACTTCTATACACATACATATATGTTTATATATAATAATAAATTTTTAAAAGGAGGCCAGGAATTTGATGGAATATATGAGAGGGCGTAGAGGAAGGAAGGAGAAGCGGGAAATAATATATTATCTCAAGTAATCTAAAGAACTTATTTTTAAAAAACTAATAAACATTCAAAATACTTTTTTTTAGAATGATATAGCATAAAATAATAGGCAAGTGAGAACTTGTCACCTATCCCATAGGGGGCAAGGGTGTTGTTTGTGTCATTTTCTGTAACTACCACACCCTGTTTCTGAAACCCAAGAATCACCTTAGACTCCTTCCTTCCACCCATCCCATCAGTTACTTAAGAATCACAAAGTACTCAAAACAGTCAGCTGAGATGACCTTGAGATACACTTCCTATCTGCACCACCCAACACTTTAAAAATAAATAAATAAATAAATAAATGAAAATGAATGGCTCCAAAACAAAAAGATGGAATGCAAGGACTTCCACACGCAGGTCCATTTCTTTCATTATTATAATCTAATAACTTTAGATTTTCTACTTGAACTTGTTAGAAAAGTTTTGAACGCCTTACAAGTTTTACATTTATCTAACAAACAGCTGACAGGTGGGGACACCAGACTGCCAACCATACCCTGAGAAACCTGTCTGGTAAAGCCAGTGTAAACCGAAAATAGCAGAAGCCAAAAGTACGTCAATAACCCTAGCCTCCCAAGTTCGGTAGCTCAGCCTCCCACTGTGCTGTAGCCTGTCATCCCTCACGATCATGTGACCTCCCAGGAGCTGGGCTTGCTGCTGCCTCCCAGCACCAGAAGACAGCATCATACAGCATATCACTTTCCTGGGAAAGATCTGCCTTCAAAAGATAAAGTAGCTTCTCCTGGCTGGGTATTGTTTTCTATCATTCTAAAGTTAAATATACATATATATACATACATATATATATAGTATATAATTAAATTTATATTTATATATTATATTTATTAAATATATTTAATTAACTATTTAAATATTTAATTTAATATAGTATGTTTATTTATATTATTGTATATTTATTATTTATATATTATTATTAATATATATTATTAGTAATCATAGATCAGGGACTGTTTGTACCTTTAGCACCTCTAAAACACCCCAATTCTTTCTTTACTTCAACTCCTGTAGGCCTTAATCAATTCTGCTATAAACAACAACCTCCAAAACAGCCTCCCTGTCTTCCCAGTCTTACACTCCTCCAACCCTCCTCCAACCCACCTCCAACCCACTCTAGAGCCAACTAGATCTTTTATTTTTTTCATTAATCTATTTATTTAATCACCTTACAGCCTGCTCAAAGCCCCCTCCCTGCTCTCCTCCCAGTCCCACCCTTACACCCCCTCTCCTTCTTCTGAGAGAAGGGACGGTCCCCCGTGGGTACTAACCCACACTGGCACCTCAAGTCGCAGCAGGACTAAGCACATCCTCTCCCAGCTGGGGGGAAGGGATCCACTGGCAGGCAGCAGAGTCGGGGACAGCCCCTACTCCATCTGTCAGGGAACCCACATGATGACCAAGCTGCACATCTGCTACATGTTGGGGGCCTAGGTCAGTAGATCTTTTAATCCCACATCGAGTTATGTTATTCAACATCTGAAACCTTTTCCTATCTGAAATATTTTCTATTGCTTTTAGGAAAGACTCTAGAACTGTGCTATCTGGTGCTTGTCTCCTTCTTCACTGACCACATCTGTATCTCCTGCCCCACACCCCACCACACAGCCCCTCCCCCCCACACACACACCATGCACACTGAGTGGATCAGTTCCTTTTGCTCATGCCACTGTGGGTGGTGCTAGCCCTGGATGGTGGTCCTGGATGCTATAAGAAAGCAGGCTGAGCGAGCCATAGAAAGTAGACCAGTAAAGAGTGGTCTTTGCTTTAATTCCTGCCCTGGCTCCCTCCAAGATGGACTCCATAAGCTGCTATTGGGCATGGTGTTTATCATGCCATCAGAAGGCAAACTAGGACCACAGCAAACTGGGAAGCAGAAAGGGTAGGGCCAAAACTAGGCGTTAGGAACAACCTTCAAAACCCTGTCCCCAGCCACCTACTGTAGACCATACTCCCTCAGCTTTCCAGTTTCCCAAAATCACAACCAGATGAGAAACAAGCATTCAAAACACGAGTCTGGAGGCTGAAGAGATGGCTGGGTGTAAGAACACTGTTCTTCCAGAGAACCCGGGTTTGATTCTTACCACCTACACGGTGGCTCACAGTCATCTCCAACTCCAGTTCCGGGGGACCTACCTCCCTCTTCCGGCCTCCAAGGGCACTTTAAACACATCGTGTGCAGACATCCATGAAGGCAAAGCGCCTACATACATAATACTAAATATATCTCCAAACGGGGTGGGGGAGGGGGGAGAGCCTGTGAGAAACACCGCAGGGTCACACAGCGCAACACAGAACCTCGTGCGAATGGCACACGCCCACACACACCCCTTCCTGTGACAGTGCCACATGCACTTTTGCTCATATTAAGTTCTCTACTTGAAACATCTTTCTCCATTTTTTTCTCTGGAAGAAGAGGAGGAGGAGGAGGAGGAGGAGGAGGAGGAGGAGGAGGAGGAGGAGGAGGAGGAAGAAAAAGAAATTTACCTACATCCTTCTCGAGATTCAGTTCAAGGGTCACGTTCTCTGTGAAACGTTATCTGACTCCATCTCTCCACCCAACCCCTGCCAGAGAAAACTGATATTTACTCTTCTGTGCAGTCACTGTAATCTGCACCTATGTCAGTAACTGTTGTGCTTACCTCCGTGTCTCTCTCTTACACAGATACTATGCATGGTAAGATACCATTGTATTTCAGGTGGTTTTTCCTCCCCTCCCCAGGTCCTGGAATGACGGTTGGTGAGACTCAAGATAGTTATTTACAAATACCTAGGCCATGCAGCTCGGCTCTTCTTTGACTAACTCAAAACTTAAAATATCCCATTTATGCTATTCTCAGTTCTGCCACGTGGCTGGTTGCTTGAGCTCAGGTGTCACACATCTCTCTTCCTCACATCTGGCTGGCTGAATCTCCCACGCCTGTCTCTATCCCAGAAGCCCTTTGCCTACTAGATGGCTCACATCCTATTTCCTGTCTCAGCCATAGGCCATAGGTTTTCTAACTGGTGGGTGTTGCATCCATATAACACACAAGAGATTCCTTCTACACAAATGCATCTTTGCGTTTCTTCCCTACCCTCCACGGTTGCCAGCATACTGAAAGCATTTGTGACTAGAAGGCAGGAAAGAAGATGGGAGCAAGGGAGAGGATAGTAGAAGCCATTTGAGAAAAAATAAATAAACTTGAAAACGCACAAAAATCAGGTTGAAAGAGTGACTATAATGTATATCTTGCAGAGCAACTTGGGTTTCATCCTAGCTGTAACCAAGCTTCAACTTGGGTTTCATCCTAGCTGTAATCAAGCTTTTAAATGGTGTCAGAGCAAAACCCCACATTAGATTTGGGAAGATGGGCCTGGCAGGAATACGAAGAGCAGTTAATAGAATCCTGCATCTACACAGACGAGACACAAAGAAGTGACTGACTACAGAGATGCTTCAGGAATGAATTAGCAAACCTCCCTTGATCAATAAAAATGTAGATGGCTTTAAGGTATCTGTTTCTTGCTAACTTTAATGTATAGAAATAATTATTTCATGTATGAAAACTGCTGTAGAATAGCTTAGTAGTTGGATCTTAGGAGAGAAAAGGTCTCTGAGCCTCTGCTTTCTCGACAGGAACTGACATTAATGACATTTATCTCAGGGTGTGATGAAAGTACCTAGCACAGGCGAACATAAGTGCTAACATTCACGACGATTGTTCTACTTAAAATGTCTTGAACCATTGTTGCCAACGTTGATGACAGGAATAAGAACGAGGGGCAGAACTTAGAGGGAAAACAGCACCTGTATGCATATGACACACATACAGACAAGAAGACAGACACAAATTAAACAAATCTTTGGAAAATAGATAAATAAATAAAACATACTGAGCCAAGTAAGGTGGCTCACATCTGTAATCCCAGTAGTCAGGAGGCTGAGGCAGGAGGATTGCCAAAACTGTTTGAAGACAGCCTGGGGCAGCATGAGTTCTAGGCTAGCCTTTGTTGCACAGTGAGACCAAGAAAAAGAAGAAAAAGTACATAAACACACTGTAAATTTCAAGTCACATTTGCAGATAATCATTGTTAAAAGTCTGAAAATCTTACAATCAGAAATGGCTCTTGCTGATGATACATTGATAAATATTCCTGCTAGTAATCTTTTTCCGTCTATCTACTCATATATATATAAACATCTTTTTTAACAAATGCCTTTTCACTTCAAATTCTATCCTGAGTATTTCTGGCATGTTATTTTTTTTTTAATCCCTGATGTTTAAACATCTTATTATCTAGATGATTCACAATTCGACTTCTTGAGTCATCCGTTACTACTGGATCAGTTCGCCACGGCTTTGTTAAGAGCAGCACAGAGGAAATCACTCCCCATCCCGGTCCAGATCATTTGCTTAGGATCAGTCACAGGTGCTCTTGAACCGGAGAGCACCCAAAGCCTAGAAGCCTTCAGTGCAGGCTGGGGAGATGCTTTCTAGAAAGCTGTACCAGAATGCCTTCCTCCTCACCAGCTCTGTAGTTTTGCCATCATTTTTTAAATTTTTTTTTTCTAGTAATCAAGCAATGAAAGTGTTCCATCGATTTGTTCTACATTTCACTGATTAAAAGTGAGCTTGGAGAGATCAGGACTGTAGCTCAATGGCAGAGCACTTGCCTAGCATGTGTGAGGCCCATGTCATATGGTTTCCCTCCAGAACCATAGGAGGGAAAAAGAGGAAAATCAACATTTTCACACATTCATACACATGCATATACAGTTCTCCTTTTCTTGCTGTTGCATTTACTCATGATCTTTGTCCATTTGGCCATTAGACTGTTCACATTTTTATCACTTTCTTTTTTTATGAGTTCTTTGTATATAAAAGATATCAGATCTGTTGAGGCAAAGTTAATTGGAAATATCTCCCCTGCTCTGCTTGTCACTTGTTTCTAAGCTTCCGGGTTTGTGAGGGTGTTGAGGAGTGTAAAGATTTTTTTTTTCACTTGCTTAAATCTTTGAGTAATCTCCTCTGAGATTTCTTTAATTGCTTTCAGACTCAGAATGCCCTTCTCCAGCCATATTACCAGTTTTTATCCTCAAGATCTTGCTGAAAAACAGAAATTAAAAGTCTCCTTCTCATTGGGCCATGGTGGTGCACAGCTTTAATGCAAGCACTCAGGAGGCAGAAGCTGGCAGATCTCTGAGTTCAGGTCCAGCTTGGTCTACAGAGTGAGTTCCAGGACAGCCAGGGCGATATAGAACCCTCCCCCCTTAGAGAATCAAAACAGAAAAAAGAAGAAAAGAAGGCCCTTCCTCCAGGACTCTGTCACCCAGGAAGCAACACAGACAGACACACAGATAAACAACGTAAAGTAAGACTGCTTGACCCGGCTGAGAGAAGGTCAAGTTGAGCGCAAGGGCCACATTCAAATGAAACAGCTCATCGCTTGGCTTGGTCATCATTTTAAAATCTGAGCCATCGAAAGCATGCACAAAATGTGCTGCTTCTAGAAGCATTTAGAATAGGAACACGCTGGTTCAACCAGCTCGTTAATCTCCTTCCTGACTTCAGAAGCTATAGCCCAGGGACTGGTGAAACGCTCCCTAAGCCAGATCCGTTCATTCTTCTCACTAGTCAGATGCACTGTCTCGGTTTCATCTAAGAAATTCTCAGCAGGTAAAGCCCGTGGCCAAGCCCCAGGACTTGAGTTCAATTCCCAGAACCACATGGAGGAAGGAGAGAACACTCATCCTGCAAGCTGTCCTCTGACCTCCATACACACACCTCAGCACACAACCAACAAATCAAGTGATTGAAAAAAAAAAAAAAGTAAGGAAATTCTCTTCAGTTTTAGTCTTATTGCCATGTCTACTGGCTTTTAGAAAACATCTAAAAAAGGAATGAATAAATTGTAAGAAGAGAACAAGAAATGGTCAACCCGGGTGCAGCAGCAACAGTCGCTAACCAGTGTCAGCAAATGGAGGTTTCCAGACATCTATCAGCTCAGCTGACCAGGTCTTCACTTAAAGACAACAGGGGTTCTCAACCTATGGGTCTCAACCCCAAACGGATTATATATTGTGTTCTGATTTTGACAAACGAGTTTTGCCATGCACGTACACACTACACTCTCATACCTATTACATACATATACATAGGTATGTACACACACTACACACATACACACATGGGCTAAATAAATATAAATTGTTTTGTTCTGTTTCTTTTTTGCGACCACGTTTCTCTGGGTAGCCCTGCCTGTCCTGGAACTTGCTCTGTAGACCAGGCTGGCCTCGAACTCAGAAATCCACCTGCCTTTGCCTCCTGAGTGCCGGGATTAAAGGAATGCACCACCACTGCCCAGCGTAAAAATATTTTATACATATAAAACTGGTATGGCCTTTTCATAAGAATACCTTCTCAGTGTGTTAGGAAGCTTTAAAGACATCTATACTTTTTGGTACAGAAATTCAATTTCTAAAAATTTGTTCTAAAGCAATTTTAGAGCTACGTGCATGTAGGTGAACCACTACAATAACATTTTATTTCAGTGAACATTCCAAACAACCTCAAAACCAGGAATACCAGTACGTGAATCCCTGGCAGAATCTATAATTATACACATACTTCAGGATATTGTATACCCATTAAAATCATGCTTGACATTGTTCTTGTGTCTAACAGTTAATGTGTTTCCTACATTGAGCACAGTAATGCATTGCCTGTGATATCCCAGCACTCAGGAAGCTAAGCTGGGGGGATCCCGAGTTCTGGGCTAGCCTGGACTATGCAGTGAGATCCTTATACGAAACTAAAAACGGAATCTGGAGAGATGGCTCAGTAAGTAAAAGCATAAGCACTTTCCCTCTGCAATCATGAGGACCTGGGTTTGAACCCCCAGCGCTCATGTAAAAAAACTGGATGTTGCCGGGCATGCCTGTAACCCCAGAATCAGGGGTGGGCAGAGGTAGGGGACAGTGGAAGAGGGATAGTGTCTGAAAGCTAAATAGCCAGCCTAACCAAACCCCATGAGCTTCTGTTTCACTGAGACACTGTCTCAAGGCAGTAAAGCGAAGCTCTAGAGGAAGACACCAATACCCTGGTTTACACATCCGCACACACATGCGGTACATAGCACAGAAAGAGGAAAGGTTGTGCTTCCTATGTAGCGGTGTTTTTTTTTTTTAAGAAAAAAAAAAAAGCCACTTCACAAAAGATACATACAGCCTGTCTCAAACAAACAAACAAAGGACAAAAGATGCATAAAGCTGCAACAAGTTATTTAAGTGTACGCCATATAAAATATAAGGAAATGCATAGATCTATAGTATGGCTAGATTTTCTTCACATCCTGGGTTTCCAGAATGTTCTGTAAGTCACATGTTCTACATGAGGCAAACTGTTTTTTTTTGTTTGTTTGTTTGTTTGTTTTTACAAATATTTGTTCTGTACGGTAAAAGAGAATCATTGCAGCTGGATACAAGCTGACCTACTAGAGACAAATGTTTTTCCAAAAGGCTAGGTGACAGTAACGGGCACAAAGCCTACGTCATAGGAAAGATATACATGCTTTGCCTTCTCTTAAGAACTAAACCAAGAATTTGGGCTGTAGTTCAGCTGGTAGAATGCTTACTTAGCCTGCTTGAAGTGCTGGGTTCAAGCCCAGCACTTCATAAAACTCGGCATGGTGACATACCTCTATCCCAGCATGTGGGAGGTAGAGGCAGAAAGAGCCAAAAGTTCAAGGTCATCCTCAGCTCTCCAGCAAGTTCGAGGCTGATTTGGATACACAAGACCCTATCTCACAGACTCAGCAGCTAAAAGCACTGACTGCTCTTTCAGAGGTCCTGACTTCAAATCCTGGTTTAGCCTTTGCCAGATGAAGAGAGTCTTACAGGCTAGCACCTGCTGCTCTCCACACTTACTCTGATTTTATTAACTGATGATTTAAAATGCTCCAAACGATTTCACAGGTCTCACAGTTGTTCCCGCTGAAGTTCCTCAGGAATTGTGGAAATGACATCTTTTCCTCTACCACCCGGATGCTTTGTAAAGTGTTGCATGCCACTGGACATGTGAAATGTATATATTTTATATTATCTATACATGTATATACATATATGTATGTTATATATAATTATATATGTAAAATATTCAGTATTTGTCCATTGTTCTCTACTTGCCCACAAACACAGATTCCCAGGGAAACCATCAAACTAGAAAATGAGGAAGAGAATAGGAGATACCACACTTTGAATTAGGTTATAAACTTCATTTGATTTTTGTTGTCTTTTATTTTGATTTTGTTTCATTCTTATGGGTTTTGGGTGGGTGGGGAAGGAAGAGGTTTGGGGTTTGTTTGTTTTCCTGGAGTTTTGCTGTTTGGGAAGAGAAATATTTTTCTAATTTCCCTTAGGCTGAGGAAAACAAGTTTGGTGCACATCCCCCAGCTTTGTAGGGACTGAAGAATCCATGAGCAATTTCAGAGCACCGTCAGAGCCTGCCATTGTGTTTAATCTTATTGGAAACATGGAAGTTCAAATTTTATCAGTTCAGTCCATATGTGAAGGAAGTCAGAAATGTTCAAAAATACCATCATTGATTAATTTTTTTCTCTGAAATGGCTGAGTTGCACAGTTTTAAATTTTAATCTAATGTGAAATATTTTAAGTGCAAGAATTTCTACCAATAAATGTAGCACTTTGCTTGTCACTTAAACATTTTAATTACAGTTTTTTAATTAGTACATGAAAGATAATGATATACTATTCACCTGGATTCCAGTATGGATCCTATAAGAAAACATATGTGAAAGCATATTATACATCCCGACTCTTCACTCCTCCCAGGAATACCTTCCAAGACCTCCAGTGGATATCTCAACCACAGTTAGGACCAAAACCTAAACACACAGTATCACCACAGAGTACCAGAGTTAATGCCACAGGTTTTTCCCTGGACACTCTTCTGCATCCGTGCTTTGACATTCTGGAACATTCGGTGAAATAAGGTCTGAACACAAGCCCTGTGATAGTGTGGCAGCCAACCTGATAACCAAGATAGGTACAAACTAACAACATGAGCATAGGTAGTGCGTGCAGCGTGGATGTGCTGGGCAGCGGGGCTCCATGGGAGATGGTGGAAGAGAGGAAACGGGTTCTTTTTGCCCCTCATGACGTGCACAATTCTAAACTCAGAAACTGTCATTATCTGGACTTTTCCATTCGTGCTTTTTAGACTATGACTACATGCAACTGAAACCTGGGAAAATGAAACTGTGCACAAGGGAAGAGGGGCTGCTGCATGCGCTCACTGCTTAAAAATGCAAAGTTCAGGCCAGCGAGTTGGCTCTGCGGGTAAGGGCACTTAACGGCAAGGCTAATGACATGAGGCATCTCGAAACATGCAAAATACTCATAAACATAAAAAAGAAAGCTTAAATTTTTAACATTTTATTATTCTTATATAATTGAAGAATATAAAGAAATGTATCGATACAGCCACAGTCCTTTATTCTTCTTTCTCTTTTTTTAAAGAATAAAATAAAATATAATAAGATAAAACAAAAGCTACTGTTGGGCTTCAGAGCCGGAACAAGCTGCTTTTGTCCGAAGCAGTCTGGGTTCCGGGTTCTCCCAGCGTCCCTCAGCCCCTGCCTGTACAGGTGTGGCTGGCATACCCAGCCCTCTACCCTGAGCCTTCCAGCCAAGGGGTGGGGGCTTCCCCTTTCGCAGAGGGTCTTCACTAGATATCCCAGATGTTTTGATTCCTCCTCTCTCAGCCTCTGCCTCCTCCCCTCCTTCCCCTGAGTCTGTCTGTCTCTGCCTCTGTCTCTCTCTGCTCCCAGATCCCTGCTTTTTTGTCTTCCCCTGCATGACTGTTTCTCTGGTCCCTGGACCCATTCCTTGGAACTGGCCAAGAGAGTTCCCAATACAGCTGCATTTAAACACTTTAACATGTCTTAAATGACCTAATTTCACGGGTGGAAGAATGTTTATCAACTAACACACTGAAAATGGGAGAAAAATAAATCAGAAGAAGAAGAGCCCAAGAGAAGGCCCAAGAACAGAGACTCATGGTTCACATACTCAGGAGTCCCATAAAAATGCTACGCTGGAAGCCATGAGCCATATGCAAAGGTATAGACCCAGACAGGCCTCTGTGAGCTACCTTAACCTCTGTGAATTCATATGACACTCCTCTCTTAAAAAAAAATAGATAGGGGTTTTTTTTGTTTTTTTTTTTTAAGGCCTAGAAGGCAGACTGATGAAGCAAGATTCGTCTACCTAACGTTCCAGGGAAGAAAACGGTGAGAAGTACCAATAGCAAGGAGCTGAATGCTTCCAAATGACAGGAGGCATCAGACACAAAGCAGGGGTTCTCAATCTGTGGGCCGAGCCTTTCACAGGGAATGCCTGAGAGCATCAGCCATGTCAGATACTTACATTCTAATTCATAACAATAGCCAAATTACAGTTATAAATTAGCAACACAGATAATTTTAGGGTTGGGGACCGCTACGACATGAGGAAGCACATTAAGGGGTTGCAGCATTGGGAAGGTTGAGAACCACTTCCCTAAAGAATCTCAAGCAAAGTGAACTTTGAATTTCATTTCTGTTATAACCTATTAGAAAAAAAAATTACCTTAAGTGAGGTTTTTTTCCCCCCCCTTTTTTTTTTTTAGGTATTTTGCTTTGTCTTTAATCTTTTGAAATCTTTACTGATGCATAACAATGTCTCACTTGTTTTGTTTTAGTTTTTTTCATATATACATATATATATATATATATATATATATTTTACACTTTATTCACTTTGTATCCCCCCATAAGCCCCTCCCTCCTCCCCTCCTGGTTCCACCCTCCCTACGCCTTCTTCATGCATGCCCCTCCCCAAGTCCCCTGATAGGTCCTCCTCTCCTTCCTTCTGATCTTAGTCTATCAGATCACATCAGGAGTGGCTGCATTGTCATCTTCTGTGGTTTGGTAAGGCTGCTCCCCCCTCAGGGGGAGGTGATCAAAGAGCAGGCCTATCAGATTATGTCAGAGGCAGTCCCTCTTCCCATTACTATGTAACCCATTTAGACACTAAATTGCCCTGGATTACAACTGCACAGGGGTTCTAGGTTATCTCCATGCCTGGGTACTTGGTTGGAGTACGGGTTTCCCTTCTTTTTAATGACCAAATAATGAGATGAGTCCAGAAAAATGGACCAAGAAGAATGATGTCTATGGGTAGGTTGCTGTAGTTACTTTTATAAGTTAACTTATACGTCAGGCAGTGCACCCAAAGCATGCTGCAAAACGGTATCACTTTCCTCAATATTTCTATATGTGAAAACTGCTAATCTAAATTTCCTAGGAAACTGCACGTAATGGTTACAAAAAGCACAAATTATGTAATTGTCTCATGGACAAAAGGTGGGAGGCAATGGGGCCTTAGGGTGTAACTGAGGCCCTGACTTCGGTCTCCAGAACTGCAAAGAAATCAAATCTTGCCCTAGTAGCTGTACTAGCAAGGACTATGGTAGCTGAAACCCGGTTTTCACCAAAATTGTATCCCACTCACAGACTCATGACTTGAAGCGGGACCTGAAATGCAGTAAATCTTGAATCAAGAACTGAATTCAAAATGAACTACACTAATCTACGGAAATATGAGAGGAACTAAATCCAAATATGGTAATAACTTTTCACACCAGCCAAAATCCCTCAGAAAGACATTGGCTTGTGTGTCTGTGTTTTGTCTTGACAAGAAATTATATTTTTTCAATACTTTACAAAACTCTTGTTCAACAAAATACCGTATACCTAAAAAGAGCAAGTTGGATCATAAAATAGCCGTTCAACAATCCTTTCCAGAAACTCATCCACTCAACTGAGCCGCAAACTGAAATCAGGATTCTGAGAACCAATCATTAAGGGGAAATTCCAGAGAAGCTAGGAAAACACAGTGAGAACTCAAGAATGAGGCAGTCAGCCCTAGCCTATTCTACAGAAGCGATGCCCAAAGGCTACGTGGGGAAAAAAGAAAGCAGTTAGCCTGTTCTCTTTTCCTTTTGTTGTTGGTGGTGGTGATTTGGAGTTTTTGTTATGGTTCTTTGTATTTTGTTTTGTTTTGTTTTGTTTGACTTTTTTCTCCTCATCTCATGGTCTGTTTTCCATTTCATCCTCCTGTTAGAATCACCTTCCTACCTTTTTTTGTGCCTATAGTCTGCATACCCTATCTGTATCTTCTTCTACTATGCCTCCCGGTTGAGTTCTGTTTTGTTTTATTTTCTCTTATTTTGTTCTGTGTTGGTGGATTGCTTGCTTGATTTTTGAGACACAATCTCTTGTAGCCCTTGGCTAGCTTAGGGCTCCCTTGGATGACCTTGAACTGATCCTCCTGTCCTCATCACCCAATTACAGCTGTGCTCCACCATGTAAGGGCTGCTCCCATTTGTTGTTATCTCTGGAATCCTATTTCCTTTCTCTAGTCCTGATGGCTGATTTGTTGGTTGGTTTGGAGTTTTGTCGCTGTTTTTCCTTTCCCAGTCTTTCTCTTTTCTTCATCTTTTCAGTGATCTGATCTCATTCCCTACCCAAAGCAGATGTTTATAATCTTACAGAATAAATTCGCTCTGTGTTTGTTAGCACCACCCAGTGCCACAGAGCACATCGTTCACCACAGCTGGGGGAAATGGTGTTGAGGCCTTTGCTCTCCATCACAACATACCTAAGAAAGTCCTCTTAAAGGTGGAGCAATTTACTTCAGCTTATGATTTCAGAGATTTCAGTTCAGGGTCTTAACTCATGGGAAGTAACATGATGAGAAACATGTGATAGAGCAAAATGGTTCACTCTGTGGTATACAAGAGGCACATAGGAATAGAGAAAGGGATTCCAAAGTACCCTTCAAAGGCAGACTTCCTCCCCCCCTCCTTAAGGTACCACAGTCTCTGCATAGCACACCACCAGCCGGAGACTGACCACGCCTTAAACATGTAAGTCTAAGACATAACACATAGTCATCAAACACTTTTTTTTTTAATGTTGGTTTATTTTCCCACCCTGATCACCTTATATTTTAGTGAGCATTGCTAATCAACTCAGAATTCATTAACGGTGGCTTTTTTTTTGTTGTTCTACTTTTTTAACATGGCAAAGTAAAATATAATAAGATAAAATAGAGCCCTTCACATGAAATCTGGATGAGGCAACCCAGCCAAAGGAAAAGAGCCCCAGGAGCAATTAGTGACAAGGTGACTCCAGGTGATCCCCCTGCATTGTACTTGTTTGTGTCCTCAGGTTGTGTGGCCAGGTTCATGGCAGAAGTGATGATTGTGCTACTTTCAAGGTTAGATCACAAGATGAATGGCAACTTCCCTTTTGCTTACTTGGTGACTTGCTCAAGCAGCTATTAGGATGGGTACACATGGAAAAGAACCAAGCCAGCTGTCACAACCCGGGTCACTATGAGACAGACGCCAATGTGCCATAAAGCTTGCACATGATTTTAGCCCTGCTCAGTATATTGACTGTGGCCTTGTAGCTGATCCCCAACAGAACCAGCCAGCCAAACTGCTCCCCAGTTCTCACAGAAACTGTAAAGGGTAAGAAATGTTTATTATCATTTTTATCCATTGAATTTCCTAATAATTTGCTATGTAGAGACAGACAATTAATATACTTGACTTTTTGAATTAAAAAAATTATGTATAACAACTAGAAAGCATTTCTTTCTAAATTCCCCTAGTAGTAAATATGCACACATCATATCCAAAAGGGAATTTTTTTTTAATTTTTGGAATTTTCTTTTTAATTTGCCAGTGTTCCTGTTTTTTCTCATATAATATATACAATCTAAAATTAATAACCTAATACATAAGAATATTACTGTATAAATCAAGGCTCGCACTAGCCATAGTAGTCCACACATAATCCTTGGGAGCCAGAGGCAGGAGGATCAGGAGTTAAAGGTCATCCCAGGCTGCACAGAATAACTGAGGCTAATCTGAACTATATATCCAAAAAACTAATTCGTTAAATCAAAGCTCTTATAACAAAGTAGACAAATAGCAACATCTTTTTTTAAATAAAAAAGCCAGTAAGATATAAAATAGAAAATATATCCCACTGCACCAAAACACTGCATCTGTATTTACCCTAAAATACCTTCTTCTAATTATTCAAAATCTGGCACTAAAGAACATTTCTATTTGTTCTTGCTTTTAAACACGTTTTTCTCTACATCCCCTGCTCATAATTATGCTTTCAAATACCTTTGGATTTGCTAAATCATATCAATAGGTATTACTACATAATTTCCACCACTGACTTTTTCTCAAACTGAGAAAGTCATCCTTTTAATAACCCATGAATACAATCTAATAATGCCACTAACCTAAAACAAACACTGAGCATCAAAACATCCACTCTAATCAGAGCTCTGGTGTGATATCATTTAATTGAATCTCTAGATTCACTCCAGGGTGTGGATAAACTATGACTATGAATCTTTCCTTGCAAGGTATCCTGGATGGATATAGTGTGATCATCATTTACATGATCCAAGATTAGGCTGATAATAAAAAGGAATTAGACCAAAATCCCAGCCTAGAATCCTTCTGGTTGTATTTCCCTTATAAAGGTGACATACTAGTAGATTCCTGGCAGCCTGTGAGGATTTTGGAAATCTCCACAGATCAGATGTGGAGTGAAATTCATTAACTGATTCAACAAATATTTGTTGAACTCTGATTACATGCCAGGTGGTGTCACACATTTAGGGGAACCTCGGTGAGAATTGCTGACTATTTCTCTGACCTCTTACGGCAAGGATGGCAGAGGGCACGCCGGTTCTTTGCTTTTATTTTTAATCCTGAATAGGGTGTCTTCATCGTTTCAAATGACAGTAACTTTTGAAGGGAAAAACCAAAATGTGATGCACTAGGCAGAGCTGATAACGGAAGGCCTGCAAGGAGCTAAAACTTTGGGTCAGGGAATTCCAGCTTGAAGAAAATTCTATCACACAGCAAATCGTTTCTGCAGATAATATATTCTTTTTGGTTTCAATACTCCAGTGCACGGTCTGTGAGACCTCCACCCACCAGCCTGAGTTTCCACTTGCAGCCCATCAGATTTGGTCCTAGATGCGAATACCTTCTCTATAGCTTTCGGATTCACCCTGTCTCTCGCCCTAGCGTCCCTGATTGTCAAGAATCCTCTGGGAAATACTAGGCACTGTTTGGGTTGGGAAGTCATATCTCATTTTCAAAGGTTTTCAGTTTGTTCTGGAAAAGCTGGTGTCATTTGGGTCTTTACAAGATGTAAATTTTAGAATCTTAAAGTTCCTTCGTTACTTCCACTACAGAGTCATTTTTCTATCAGTCAGCCTCTCACATTAACATATTGGAGTCTGACCAAATCGAAGATTGCAAAAACAGCTCTGACGCCTGGTGTTTATGGAGTCCCGTTTCCACGTCCCTGACAGTAAAGCGACATGTGACTCTATACCAGGAAGCTTCCCACCCACACACAGCAGAGATTCTGTCCAGAAAATAGTCGGTTTGTCCAAGAACCTACCAGAACTTACCCAGCCTCATCCGTTTCAGAAAGCCCTGCTGTTCGGACCCGGGAGCCCACCTTCTCTGAACTATCCTGATTTCTAACCTGGGACTGTTCCCTTCCCCGGGCCCAGGTCCACGCGCATCTCACCTCCGATCCACTCAGCTGATCCACAGGCCCTGCCCTAGACGCCTGTTGACAGCAGCATAACAAATGACCTGCCCCAAATAGTTTGGGAGTTGGGTCACTTGAGGGTGGAGGAGGACAGTGGGGCTGAGGGGCTGCGGGGCTGGGCTCAGCCCTCCCTCTCCCCAGCCTCCACGAGCTTGAAGTTCCTGCCAAATCGCTGCCTTTGTCTCAGAAACATTCCGCCCACACCCCAACCCCTCAGGAGCTCTCCTCAGCTCTCCAAGCTCTCAGGGTATTTTTCAAAGTAAATACATTTCCCATTCTGAGAGGAATTCTGGTGCCAACTTTAATAAAATAACATTCCTCAGCCTTATCGCCCGCGATGCACCCATTTTATTACGCTTTTTTTTTATGTTAGAGCAGCTTCCAGCACTCGAATAGACGGCAGGAGGTTTCCATGTATTTTAGGTTTCGGAAAGCCTAACTTTTACCAAAAATAAAATCATTTTAGAAACAAAGTGGAAGCACAGGCACAAGGGCCCGGCGCGGGGGCGGCTAACAACTGGTTTTCCATGTTGTTTCCTAAGGGGGGCGGGGGGTGGGGGCCTTTAGAGAGGAGCGGCTTGTCATCGGAGCGTCCAAAGCCGAGTTACATAAAACAGAACACTCCCTCTCACTTTCTGGACACCCATTGTGGTCGTTGCAAACTGCAACCCAGCTCGAAGGGCTCTGGATTCGCGCCCTTCGGTTTGTGCTGGATCACCAGGCTTTTTTTTTCTTTTTTCCCCTGGTCCTCTCTTTAAGAAATTGAGGGATTGGCACACATGAGATGACATCACGAATTCCTTCAGTTTTCATTAGAAACAGCCACCGCTCTTGTCACTGAGGCTGGGCTGTGAGAAGTGCTTCTCTGAAGGAAATACATTTATCTGGAAGCCACCAAATTGTTACTAAATATAGGTTAGTTTACGGAACCAGCAGGAGACGGTGCCTCCGAGATATTTTACTTCTGTGATATAATGAAGTGTGATTCCTTTGGATTTCACAACTGAATTTGAGTAAAGGAAAGCTCTCTCTCTGTGTGTGTGTCTCTCTCTCTGGAAACATTTTGTGGAGAGATTACGTTCCCCACAATTACATGTCCCTTGGCTCAGTTGATAATGGGTATGTAAACTGTTTTTTGAAAGGGGTATAATTTCCACATAATTTGATGAGTGTGGTTATTATTCAGATATTTATACATAATTATCACAGTTTCCCTTCGAATGAGTGTTCACGTGCTCTGTGTGACCACGGGCAAGCCTCCCTGTCGTTCTTAACTCCACTCTAATTTCTTCTGATTCGTTGTGCTTCATCATCACAATGGTTCTACTGTCTCCACGAAGAAGATACTGTCTTAAAGGATGATATGTCAAACCTAAGAATTGTCATTGTTTTCCAGTAACAGAACTTGTGTTGTTTTTTTTTTTTTTTGTTTTTGTTTTTTTGTTGCTTTTTTTTTTTTTTTTTTTTTTTGGTTTTTTTGGCTTTTTGGAGGTTTTTTTGTTTTTTTATAGAAGACATTATCTTTTTTAAATGATTTATTTAATCTTATATGCTTGACTGTGAAGGTATCAGATCCCTTGGAGTTGGGATTAGGGGTATGCTGGGAATTGAACCCCGGTCCTTTGGAAGGGTAGAGAGTGCTCTTAACCACTGAGCCATCTCTCCAGCTCCCGTTTTGTTTTTTTTTGTTTTGTCGTTTTGAGACAAAGTTTCTTTGTATGGCTCTCTTCCATTCTAGGCTATCCTCAAGCTTAGAGGTCAGCCTGGCCTGCCTCAGCCTCCCAGGGGGGGATTAAAGGTATGCCCACCATTCCCTGCTAAGCTCCAGGTCTTAAACCTGCTCTGCCACTGAACTGCACCCCTATTTTTAAAGCAAGTCAACTTAGCAAATGCCCAATTCATAAGGTCTTTCTAAGATAATAATAGAAATAAGTTACCTAACTAATTATTTGTCTTTGTTTGACCACTGCATGGAAAAGCAAGTCCTAAGAATGCGGTATGGAAGGACTGGGTATAATGGTTTTTTCCCATCATGATGGTTTCTGTTTGGAACATCAATCATCTGGCCTCCAAAGCTGTGAATCTCCTCATGTATGCAGGTCTCCTGCCAGCTTCGTAAACTCAGGATCCCAGGGAAGATCTTAGAACAGTGTGAGCTAGTGCCACGATCAAAAAAAAAAAAAAAAAGACATTTGTTGTGTAGAATATGCTTTTGAAAAATATACCATGGATTTACTTTTAGAATAGTGGCACACTCAAGCCACCTGCCTGACACTTGGCAATGCCTTCAAAGAGAGCACGCCGAGTTCCCAGCTTTTCAAGAATAGGTAGTTTTCAAGAAGTCTGCAGGCCACTTGCAATGCACTGAAACCTGTTCAATGGTGGATTTCCATTCTGTGAAACACTTACTAAATACCTACTTTATACAAGGACTCATCCACAAGATGGATATAATAGCCCTCCCTCTTGGGAAACATATGTCCTCATGGAGGATGAAGAGGGTGGCAGCAATTAAAATAACTCTGACTAATAATTACCATTTGCTTCACATACGTTATCTTACATAATCTTCAGGACACCCACAGTAAGTAAGGACAATTACTAGTTCTCATTTGCAGATGAGAAAAGTGAAGCAGAATAGCTAAATAATCTCCCCAGGCCGGGAGACAGACCAAGCAGTGAAACCAGGCCTTAAATTCTGAGTCTGACCTCAGCACTCCGGCTCCTCCCCATTCCACCGTGTAGACATACCCATGCCAGATGATTCAAAAACAGAAGTGAGGGTAGGACCGGACCAGTCATGGAGAACAGAGTCATGGAGAGACCCAAGAGAAGAGACATTTCTAAAAGCTTAGGCTGTTGTAATAATAGTACAAATGGAATTCTTGGAAGATATCGTTTGTCTTCGGTCTCTTTTTCACACTATTTCATAAGCTGTTCTTGCTTTTTTTCCCCTCAAGTTCCCAGTGTCTTTTCCGTTATCCTTCACAGCTCCTGAGGTCTCAGTGTTTTGCTGAGAAACAACAAGTAATCAGAAAAGAACGGCAAAACACTCCCAAGGCAGCAGCATCCAACATCCCTCAGCTGCCCGCCTCCATCTCCCCTCCCCGCACTGTTGTGGCATTGGATTTACTCTGTGTGCTCTCACCCAGGCTAGCCCTCCACTCTACAGCGGGTTTTTAGGCTTTCTCATTATATCTCACTCTATATTCCAGGTGGCTCTGGAATTCTATATATCAGACAGCCTGGTTTCTAATTCAAGACACTCCTTCTGCCTCGGCATACTGGAACATGGAGTTACAGTTATCATCATGCTGTCTGTTTCTTTTTTAGTCATTTCATATCTAACCACTGGAGAGTCATGAAACTTGTCCTTCTCTACCTGTTCTTACTCCCTTAACGACCTCATCTGGGCATGTGACTTTCAATATCACTTGTACACTAACAACTCTAAAATTTGTGTCTCAAATACAGATGCTTTCTAAATTCCCAAATCGTATATCCAGTTTGAGCCAGCCCTAAAAGGCATCTGAAAAATGACAGGTTCAAAGTGTGATGCTCTCCCTTCCAAACAGTTACTCTGGCTGTCTTCCCCTTCCCTATCAACAGTAATTTTACACCTCTGGTTGTTCCGGTCAAAAAAATTGAAGTAATTTTTACCCCTCTCTTCACAAATTCAGTGCGTGGTAGCCACAAGGTACGTTAAGAATCAGACTATTTCCTACACCTTGATCACTCCCAATTGTATCCCAACCACCACAGTGGCACATCTCCATCACCTCTCTTACTTCCTCCTAAGACATCCCTGTTGTGGTCCTTGCCCTCTGGAGTTTTTCTCTAGACAGCTGCTAGCAATCCTTCTATAACCTAGATCAGAGCATGGCACTCCCTGCTGTAGTATCCCGACAGCTTCACCTCATGTAGAATGGCATGCAAAATCCTAAGGCTGGACTGCAAAGGGGCGGCTTTACCTGCCACCACCCTGCTTGAGCTTTTCGCTGTTTCCCTCCTTTTTCAGATGCGCTCCTGCCACACTGGCCACCTTTCCAGTCTTTGGACACAAACACGCTTCCTCTTCTGCCCCCACTCTTTCCTTCACTTTCAAAAGCTCTGCCCACATCATGGCAATTCTCAGATTCCATGTTCAAAGGAAAGACATCCATTCAAATCTTACCCCCCACACACACACACACACGCAAGCCATACTTCTGTTATGTTCTGTACCCTTGCTCCACTTTGATCCTTAGAACTCACCACAGGCTGAGACAGACTGATGCCTCATCATTTGATGTAGACCCCTAACAAATACTTATTGAATCGTGAAAAGGAACTCATTGAAAGTTGGAGAGGAAGGTGAGAGCCAGCGTGTTCCAGGAATGTACTATATCAAGGATTGTCAACTACATTCCAGAGGGAAAGAAGCCAGAATCAGAGACCAGTTGAAAGGTGTCTACAACTTGGACCAGCTAAAAGATGTCTGCAGTGATAGTGGAGGAAGAAACCAGAGTCCTGTTCTGTGGTCCTCTTAGATCTCTTCCTGCCTGTGTTTCCTAGATGATACCAGACTGTATTGGTTACTGGGTCCCTGGCACCTAGACAGAGACTTCCTGTTCGCCCACCATTGGGACGTTCTTTCCCTTTCCCCCATCACAGCTATATAACCATCCTACTCATCATTCCAGCACGGCCTTCAAACCAAACCTCCCCTGAGTTTTTCTCTGGCCTTGTCCTCCTGTCTTTGAACTGGGTGTGCTTGTGGCTTCTACCTCACAACTTCATACACACCATGCTGGTCTGTAGTTGTGTTCCTCGTCCTCCTGGTTTTTGTTTGGTCGGGTTTTTGTTTTTCTTTCCTGTAGTCCTGGGGATTGAACCCTCAGGTTTTCACACATGCTAGGCAAGTGGTCTGCCACTGAGCTACACCCCAGATTTGTTATTCTTTTCAACTTCTTAACAGTTAAACTTATTTCTAAATCTTATGTACGTGCACTGTATTTAAATCATTTTCCCTCCCTCTCCTCTATCCAACCCCTCCTATGCCATCCCCCAGCCCTAATCCCTCTCAAGTTCATGGCCCCATTTTCTTTCACTATTATTGTTGCAATATGTGTGAAATATATGAACAGATAAATATATATATATAAATATACAACCCGCTGGGTGCATTTAGTGTTGCTCATATGTACATGTTTCCAGAGCTGATCATTTGATGCTAAATAACCAATTAAGGGGTTTGTCCCTGTGGAAGGCTAATTCTCCCTCTCTCAACGGTTAATTGCCTGGAGCTCTTCGGCTAGGGTGGAGCATGTCAACGCAGATGGGAGAAATCTTATTGACTGTTTAAAGAAACCGTTGTAAATCTTCTCCCAGAACAACAGTGCCCCTACTGCACCCTGTCTCAGCACTTCACAGGGTTTATCATGACGTGATCAAATACTGCGAGCGCTTTTTCAAAGATTTCAGTTCCTCACTAATTATTAGCTAATTAAGAGCCCGGACACCCTTGTTCAAGGTTCCAACTCTGGAGCTCGCAACAGCATATCGAGTATGTCATTAATGACGTCAGTGAATAAGAAGCTCAAGCCCCTAACACGGGGGATTATGTCTGCAACAGAAGCCACGGCACTTTGTACACAAACCCACCACACCTGTGCCATTCATTCTCTTTGTCTTACATTTTCTAGAGTTTAAATTTTTATTTTAGAACTCAGAGGAGTACACTTCACTGTAATTGTGACAGCAAATTCTTACCTAAGTTTTGCCGGAAGGTAATTTCTCATCCACCTGTTTTTATACAATTAGCAAGCATTCATTGTGCATCTATACCATGACAAGTCAGGTGGAACGGGAACAGAGAGTCTTTTCTCCACGAATAGTCACGATCAAACGCACAGTAAATCACTGTAAAAACTTAGGAGAGAGAAAAACTTATTAAGGCAAATATGAATACAGAAAGCTCCAAAAGATCCAAGTGAAACCTTCTGAAGATAAACAGAAACACAGTAGGTGACTACTCACGAGCTGCATAGAACAGCTTGAGAAGCGGACAAAGCCAGGCTTTGAATCTAGGTTCTCAGACTTGAAACCTTCAATGTAGGAGCATGCCCATACCGTGAGTTAGTTGTCCTAGGATTTTAAATTTGAAGACAATGCCTGACCTCCCCTTGGACCTCACCTTTACAACCCCTACACATAACACACACACACACACACACACACACACACACACACACACACACACA
>NW_026596073.1:12084156-12085516 GCF_907164565.1 Psammomys obesus | reverse complement strand
ACACACACACACACACACACACACACACACACACACACACACACACAGGATTGATTTGAACTGAAAACCTAGAAGCATTGTTCAATAATGAAAAAAAATTGAGCCAACTATGGTGTGACATTCTTGTGACTCCACTTTCTTTTTCTTTTTTTTTTTAAGTTAGGGGGGTGTTTTTGCTTAGAAATGGAGGTCTTGCTAGATAGCTCAGGCCAGCCCTAACGTCACTAGGCTCAATCCTCCTGACTCAACCTCCCAAGTGCTAAGATTACACACACGTTCCATCAAGCCCAGATCATCTCGTTTATCGAAGAGATTTTAACTGTTTTATATTATAAACTTGTCAAGATGAAGTTGAGGGGATTGTTTTGGTTTGGTTTTGCATTGGTTCCTCTTCTTAATGGGAAGTGTTCTCAACATCTCCAGTGAGGGCATCTTTCACTTATGAGACTAAATGCCAGGAAAATTGAAGGCCTTTATTAAATGTGATACCAAAATAAATGGAATGTTTTTAAAGTTGATTTAAACCCTCATTAGACCAACATTAGTAATGGAAAAAAAAAATCTCAGAGTTCTTTCCATTGACTTACGTCTCTGATCTGTTTCTCAAATCATTTCTGACTTTCAGATCGATTCAGATGGGGACACACAGATAATTAGTTCATGCAAACAAGCATACTGGCTCGTGACTTAAAGAGAAACAAGATAGAAGAAGAAATGAGGCGTGGCAACAGAAAATTATACAACTGAAGAAATGGAAAGGCAGTCTCCACGAAGCTCAGCCTCAACAATTTCCAGTCTTAATCGAAACAGATTTTCTCAAATCCCCATTGCTATAGCCTAACGTCCTATATTCCCCTTTTCTTCCTCTCTCTGCCCTGGAGAACATCCCCAGGCTGTCTCCAGCTAGTAGCCACGTTCATGGCACCTGTTTGTTAAAAGTTTAGACCTTCTGCACAGAGCTACTGGGAGAGGGAGGCGGTGCTCCAGGTTAACCTGTGTTTACTCTGAAAGAGACACTTCCATGTTGGGTCAGGAGACACTCACTTCCTGTGTGGCCTCAGGTACAACCTAATACTGAAACTAACTCTGCGTGGGGACAATGCAAATAAAACAAATAACACCTCATAGAACCACCATTTGGATGAAACCAACTCTTTTTTTTTTTTTTTCAAAGCCAGTGTCCTTAAAAAGGAGAGTTGGATCCAAGAACTAACCAGGAGCTTCTGTTCCTCGGTCTTCCTCTCTTAAGGAGTTCTTTATTTGCTGTGATGGAAGACAATATTAATGAATCTTTCTTCTCCTGGTCATCACATTGTGTGTGTGTGTGTGTGTGTGTGTGTGTGTGTGTGTGTGTGTGTGT
>NW_026596073.1:12082100-12084146 GCF_907164565.1 Psammomys obesus | reverse complement strand
TGTGTGTGTGTGTGTGTGTGTGTGTGTGTGTGTGTGTGTGTGTGTGTGTTCCTGTACGTACACCTGTGTACAGGCATACCTGAACTTGTGTGCAAAGGCCGGAGATCAGCCTTGGGTGCTCTCAAGAGCTACCCACCTTATTTTTTGGTACATAGCCAATGTGCTTGGCACAAAGCCTGACAAGCTGAGCTCCTCACAGCCCATATAAAAGCTCAGTACAGTAGCCATGCATCTGTGATCGCAGCTCTCCTACAAAGAGAGCGGAGATGGGGACAGGAGACCCCATCTCCATGGAAACCCCGGGCCAGCTTGTTGGCGTACTTTTTAAAAATTTTCTTTTATTTACATCTCTTATATCTCTGTCTCTCTACTCCACCCCAAGCCTTCCAACACCCCAGCACCAGGTAGGAGAGAGAAAGGGTTAGAGAGGGGCTACACTTCTCTTTCTTACCTGCTTCCTACTGGTTAGGGTCATGGGTTCCTTGGAGCCAGTCCAATCCTCGTTTCAGGAGATCTCCAACTTCTTGTCTCACTGTATCAATAGCAACCAGGAGCCACAGTGGGGAAGCAGGAGCAGCCTTGTTTTTTCTCAGAGCTCCTCCACACTCTCTGGACTCTGGCATTTATTCTCTCTCCAGAGTCCTCAGATTTAAACTATCTGCAGCTGGCAAAGAGCTCCTCTCAGAGCCTGCATGAGGCAAATAGTTTGCTGCTGTGGACCATCTGAATTAGTCCCACATCCCACACCTGGGATTAAAAAAACAAAAAAAACAAAAAAAAAAAAAAACACGTTAATATCCACAGCACCAACCAGCCTTGCCTATGCAGTGGAGAACGAGTTTTACCAGGGTCACTTTACAGAGTTGGGCTGGGACTCTATAACAGGCCCCTGGACCTTAGCACAGCTGATGCCATGATGGAAGTAC
Source organism: Psammomys obesus (assembly GCF_907164565.1). NCBI lineage: Eukaryota > Metazoa > Chordata > Mammalia > Rodentia > Muridae > Psammomys > Psammomys obesus. The sequence goes on along the minus strand of NW_026596073.1, from coordinate 12,083,220 downwards.
CATTCAGGCCTTGGAACCTGCACACCCAAAGCAACATCAGCCAAATGGAGAGCAAAGACCTAATCCATCAAAGGCCATAGTTCTGGGGAAATCCCTAAGTGTACTAACCTTATGTTTTGGCTTCTATGGTTCCACTCTGGCTAACTGTTCTTGCTAACTGAGGTGTATCAACCCGGAACGTGGCTTCCATGTTTAAAAGCTCACTCTCAGAAAGGCTTAGGGCTACACTGGGATCCCGAACACCCAACGTAGTCACTGGCTGACTAACAAAGACTGTCTATGGCTTAAACCCATGTTCAAGTGGTTTTCTCTTGTGGAAACCCCCACAGCACTGCCAGGTCTCCTGTCCTGGGATTTCTTGGTTTTCTTCACCATCACAGGTCATTCAACAACAATTTGGATGTGCCAGCTTTGAATCAGCTTCTTGATCTATGGATACATCAAAAGGCATATGAAACAATACCTTTGGCTGGAGGAGGGTTGGAGTAGATCAACGGCAGAGTACTTTCCTAAATTTGGGTTCCACTCCCAACACTGAAAAAATAATAATACAATATATGCATGCCCTCAGACACTGTAGTTTTCATTACCATAGATATATCAAGAATAAGTGTATTGGGGACTGGAGAGATGGCTCAGTGGTTAAGAGCAGTGGCATTCTGCTCTTCCAGCAGACCTGGGTTCAATTCCCAGCACCCACATGGCAGGTCACAACTGTCTGTAATTCCAGTTCCAGAAGCTGGAACACACAAAACACACATGCAGGCAAGACACCAATGCACATAAAATAAAAATAAATATTTAAAAAAAAATAAGCTTATGATGTAACATATAGTTTATAATGCTAGAAAGTTATAACTATGAGGGGAAAAAAAACTAACAAAATAGGGCAAGGGGATAAATAGGAAGAGGCTCCATTGAAGAGAAAAGGCATGCTCTTAGCAAAACCTCTGCTCAGGTTCACCTCTGCGTAGGCCAGGCTACCATGGGATCCCCTGTCTCCAGTGTGCTAAGTCAGAGAAGATATCTTTAAAAAAGATTCCATCTGATCAGAGGGACTGTGGAGGGCAAAAGGGACAGATGTCAGTTTAGGGAAGAGTAGATCTTTGGTTGGTTGTTA
>NW_026596073.1:12039600-12077100 GCF_907164565.1 Psammomys obesus | reverse complement strand
TAAAGACGGGAGTTTCTGACTAGTTTGTTCCCTACCAGGCATTCAACTCAAAGCTTCACATGACTTCTCCACTGCAAATAGTGTGTGTGTGTAGAAATATATATATGTTTATATATTTATATATTTATATTATTTATATTGGATGTCGGTGTTGAGATCCAGTGAGTAGCAGGGTCAGAGTAGCCTGGGGCCACTAACAGGTTTAAGACTGGACTCAGGGCTCAGAGCAGCACACTGCCATGGGCTCGAGAGAAAACAGGAAACAGCATTAGGAAAGCAATTCAGGAAGCAGGATGGGAGATAGCACCAACTTTTACTTACAGCTTACTATTTGGATGCTAGCACAGTCTTTGCCAGAGGGAAAATTTCTCTCCTGGTGGGAAACTTTAGAATATTAACATGTTTAGGGACTGTGGTGGTTTGGAAAAAAAATGGCCCACATAGTCTCACAGGGACTGGCACTATTAAGTATGGCCATGCTAGAGGAGGTGTGGCCTTGCTGGAGGAAGTATTTCACTGGGGGTGGGCTTTGAGGTTTCAGTTGTTTAAGCAAGGCCTAGTGTGGCTCACTGTCTCTTCATTTTATTTATTTATTTATTTATCTATTTATTTATTTATTTATTTATTTATTTATTTATTTATTTATTTATTTATTTTAGTTTTAGCTTCTCATCTAGTTAAAAGTAGAATACCTGCCTGGCAGTGGTGGTGCATATCTTTAATCCCAGCACTCAGGAGTCAGAGGCAGGCAGATCTCTGAGTTTGGGCTAGCCTGGTCTACAGAATGAATTCTAGGACAGGCAGAAACCCTTACACAAGAAACCCTTTGTCTAAAAAGCAAAACAAACAAACAAATGGTATTACACAAAAATACAAAAAGTATCTGTTACTTACTATTCAGCAAAGTCCTGCTTTGTGCTGTCTCCCCACCCACCCATCCGTTACATCCACAGGATAGCTGCCAGAACTTATTATGAAATGGCTATTCATAAGGATTCACTCATAACCAGATGCACATTTCAGGTTGCAGAAAGTACCCCACCACCGGCACTGCACATGACTACATTTGGGAATGGGCACACACACCTAAAGTATGTGGTTCATCTAAAATCCAAATTTTATGTCATTTATGAATATGGCTACTCCCACCCAAATCATGACCTCATACACGAGCCAAAAGATAAATTTCTATTTTGAATTTCTTTTTTTGCCATCCAAATCTTCCTTTGGGGGTGGGGGTGGGGGGCGGCTATGTCTAAGTTCTTGTGAAACTATCAATTTCTCTGAAAAAAATTTTAGTAAGTTTGTAGTTGTCCTTGTCTAACCTGACAGGGTAAGCCCTGAAAACAAAGGAAGAGCTGAGGCTAGAGAGACGGCGCTAAGGTTAAGAGTGTTTGCTGCTCTCTCAGAGGACACAGGTTCCGTTCCCAGCACCTGGGTTAAACACTAATAACCTCTTACAGCTCCAGGAGATTCAACACCCTCTTCTGGCTTCTTCTGGGGACTCAAATGTGGCATACACTCAGAGACGCACGCAAATAAAAATAAAACTTTAAAAAATCTGAAAAAGGAGAGGAAGAGAAGAAAGAGGAGGAGGGGGAAGAGACTGCCATGCCAGCCTCGCCAATAGCAGAAGCAGAGACATACTCAGTCTCCTTCAGGCCGTGAACAATTCAGATCACTGTTCACCTGGTGTCACAGCAGTGGGAAGACAGAAACGCCCTGGCTTGAGCAACCATCCTTCTTAAACTGTTGGTTACTACAGTGCAGGGCCGGCTTGGCACAGAGTGCCCACAGTGCACATGTCTCGGAAGGAGCACCGCCAAGTGCTATGCTATGGTTCTGGATCACTTCTCATCCTGCCTATCGGATTACCAAAGTTAACCTATCGCCGTGCTGCTTTGTATGTTTACAGAATGCATGGTTCGTTTTTCTTCAACCTTTCAGTGTCCCTAGAAGTGCTAGGCAACAGAAAAGGACAAGCGCACAGAGCACCAGCTCCCGAGGCCCCTCTCAGCAGTGACCACAGACGCTGCCGCTAGCCTCAGTTTTTATGACGCTGATACGGGAAGGTAACCTGTGGAAAGCAGTTAGTTAAATGATCCAAAATGTCATCGCAAAGCATGGCAAATGCATTAACTTACAGTCCTGTAATTGGAACACAGGATATGAAGCCTTTAGAGGACAGTTGTCCAGCTGGTCAACCAAAAAGCAAACCATTACGGAAGCAAAGGAAATGTCACACAGCCCTTCCCTAAGCACGCAGTGGGGGTTATTTTATGAATATTTTTCTCTTGCATCCCCCCCACACACACTGCTTCATTTGCAGCTTTTATTTCCTTTCACTTCCAGCTACAGCAGGTTTTGTGATGACTGAATCCTTATAAAATTGTCCGTATTACAGTTTGTCTGCTTGGCATTAGGAAGTAATGTCTAGTCACACTTCAGAAAGCAACACAGCAGTGGAGGTTGTGGATAACTCAGTAACACAGAGAAATTCAGGGCTACGTGATTTGTTCCTGCGTCAAATTGAACTTTGAACATTCTGTGAACATTACTTCAAAGAGTTTCACAAACCATATGTACCAAGGTATAAAAGACAAAATATGTTGTGGGAATCAGCATCTATGTTTAGGGAATAAGATAAAGAAATCACTTCTGCAAAAAGTACAAAAATGATAATTGAACTATGACTTAAGGAAGGTACTAAAGGTGAGACATTTTTTTCTGCCTATAATAATCATCATAACCACAAAAAATACCATAAGGAGAGAACCAGGTCCAAGATATCCTCTGACTGCCACACTCGCAGGTGGCATGTGTGGACTCCCCTGTGCATACACGTAAAAAAAATAAGTAACCACAATTCCTTAAGATAAGTGTAATTTAGCCAGGCAGCGATGACATGTGCCTTCATGGCCAGCCTTGTCTACAGAGCAAATTCTAGGACAGCACTATACAGAAAAACCCTGTCTCAAACAAGCAAACAAAAAAGAAGAAAGAAAAGAAGAAAAGAAGTGTAACTTTAAATTTCCTTGAAGAATTCATATGTAAGATCTAAAACAACGTTTAAATGCTAGTGCATAGGAAACCATAAGGTTAAAGAGTAAACTTGATTATCTTTGAGAATGAAAGAATCCTTGATTGTGAAAAGCTTAGAGAAATATTACCACAGGAAGGGACTAGCTTTGATTAAGTCCTTTCAACTAAATAAAGTTGTAGATGAAACTCGTGACCAAGCTCTCAAGATTTAAAAAGAAAGGGAGAAAAGAAAGAGAAAGAGAGAAAAAAAAAAAAAACTCAGCCAAACCAAAAATTGTGATAAGAAGACTCTGAGTTCTCAAACTGTGGGTCTCGGCTCCCTCAGGGTCATACAACCCTTCACAGGGGTTGCATACCAGGTATCCTGTATAACAGACATTTACATTATGATTCCTGACAGCAGCAAAACTACAGTGATGAAGTAGCAACAAAATAATTTTATGGTTGGGGTCACCACAACATGAGGAACTGTAGTAAGGGGTCACAGTGTTAGGAAGGTTGAGAACGCTGCTCTGAAATATCAAAAGATTTCCACATGCACACCAGCAGGGAACCTCCCAGTGATAACACAGAAACATTGTTTGCCAAAAGCACATTCTCCTGTGCTTCACACAAGAGGCCTTTAATTTCAAGTCGGCATTTGCAGTGGGTAAATCTAACTTGCTAAAGTAAATTCTAACCAGTGAAATGTGAAGTGCCGAAAACTCTTCATATTTGGGAAATGACTTTTGTGTTTCTGAACTCATGGGAGAAAGCAAGGAGCCGGTGCCCATCTTCTGATGACACTGAGGGCACATAAGAAGCTCTCCCAAAAGGGGTACACAGGATGCTGTTGACTCCTAGTTATGTGAGTCCCTAAGACGTCACATAACTATGACATGTTATAGTTCAGGCAGAACTAGGAAAACCTAGGATAGAAATAACCCTAGAGACAGGTTCATAGCATCTGGAGCGGCTTGTTCCCCAGGTAAGTGCTGTGCAGCACAGGGGGCCTAGGAGTGCAGAGGCAGGAGGAGCCATCTCACAGGCCCATTGTCCCTTGCTGTCTTCCCTTCTCTGCTACTTTGTCCATTAACCCCAATCATCAGTCTTTAGAAGGGCCAGTGGTATTCTCCCACCCACTGACAGGCTCTAAAATAATTATGCAATTTTCATTTTTAAGAACACATCACGTTCACCTTGGTTAAATTTGGGCTGTTTTCCTATCAGTGCATATGTAAGCCTTTGTGAGTTACCTATATAGAAGGCTAGGTAATTTTTGTTGGGATGGTTTTATCTAGATGTATATATTAAAGACTGGTGGCTTCGTCTCCAGCTTGTGATGGCATAAGGAATGATGGAACCATTAGGAGGCAGGCCTGCGGGAAGTAGGAACTCACTGGGGCATGCCCTTAAAGAGGGATTCTGGGAAGCCAGTCTCTCCTCTGTCTCTCTCTCTTCCTTTCACCTCTCTGTCTCTGTCTCTCTTCCTTTCTTCTCTCTCTGTGTCTCTGTCTCTATGTGTCTGTCTGTCTCTCTCTCTTTGATTTTTTGAGACAGCGATTCTCTGTGTACCCCTGGCTTCCCTGGAACTCAATTTTTAGACCAAGCTGGTCTTGAACTCAAAGATGTGCCTGCCACTGCCTCGAGAGTGCTGGGATTAAGGACGTGCACTTCCACCACACAGCTTCTTTATATTTCCTGGTTGTAAGGTCCACTACATACTTCTGTCATTACACCACAGCTCCCAAAGCGCCAATGCTAACATTATCAATGTGAGTGTGTGTGCATGCTCATGCATGCCACAGCACACGTGTGGAGGTCATAGGACAACTTGAGGGAGTTGTGTCTTCCTTCCTTCTGCAGTGTGCGTTCCAAAGAAAGAATTCAGGCCATCAAACTTGGCAACAACGCCAAGTTTTACCATGGAGCCATCTCATCAGCACCAATAGTTATGATTTTTCTATGTATTATATAATAAAATGTCTCCCTCTGTGCTGTTTCTATACTAGTTAGTGAACTAGTATTTTCCCAATGACCAATGAATGTTGTTCCATAATCAAAACTTGCAAACTGGGCGTGGTGGTGTACACCTGTCATATCAGCATTGAAGAGATAAGACAGGAGGCCCAAGAGTACAGTATAATCCTTGGCTACATAGTGTCCAGGCCAGCCTAGGCTACATAAGACTCTGTCTCAAAAACAAAGAACTTTCAAGGTATAAGATGGGTTAGTGTCATAGAGGAAAAAAAAAGTTCTTTGATATGAGCTCAAATTTTAATTAATCTTTATATTAGCAGGCAATAGAGTCATTATTATTGCTCAAAAGGAATAGTTTAAATTTTACCATTTTACTTTTTTATGGGATAAATATTGATAGTTTTGTATGTGTAACTTTTATAAACAAAAGTTCTTTGGGGGTTGAAATTATTTCTAAGAGTTTTAAAGCATGCTGAAAACAGCAATAACAACAAAAACTGAGGGTCATTCTCTCAGGGAAAAACAGAACAGGTTTTATTATTTTATGATACTGGAGATGGAATTCAGACTTCATTTTTGTTAGACAAAAACTCTACCACTAAGCCACAGGGCGGGCCAACAAGGATTCAGACACAGGGCTTTTCCCACAGGCCTGTTGCCCCATGGTCCTCCCTCCTTTTGTTACTTTGTCTGCTAATCCTGATTATCAGTCTTTAGAGGGACCATTGGCTTCCTCCCACCCACGGACCATCTTAATCTATTTCCACAGTGTACCGATCAGAGTGAGGTCATGGTTTTACAGCTGAAGGAAGCTCTGTATCATCAAGCTGGGGTTCTGCCCTTCTCAAAAACTGGCCTGACAACAACCTATTTATCTAATACAGTGTCCTCTACATATTTTTTTAAAATGCATAAGAACTGTGGTCTCTTTTCTGTGACTCTAACCCATGCATTTTTCCTCTTTTTTTTTTTTTTAATATCCAGGCTTTGTACTTTATTTGCCAAACTGTTCAAGTGGAACGATGAATTCTGGGAACTCTCCTAGTCGATAAAATTTCATTAGATCATCTCTGCTCATGTTGAACTTTAATTATTGTGCTTTCATCACAATGTGTAAACACATTAAAATGAGTAAGTCATTCTGGCCCTGATCAATGAAAGTAAACAGAGATTTATATAGATGAGCAAATAATATTCTTAATGAAATAGACACAGGCCTAACTTGGCGTGCTATTGAATGTGCTGACATATGAATAGTGTGCTACAAATATGTAAACATAAATATCCTCTCTGTTTTCCATCTAGTCTTCAGTCAATCCATATTTGAGTTAAACAGATTCTCTCTACCATGATGATATGCCAAGTTAGAACTGTTTCGTTCCCAGGATCTCTTACTTTGGGTCTTGAAACTTCAAAGAACACTTTATATTTCTCAAGTGCATTTCAGAATCCTTCTGGAAGCCGCTGTGGGTTGACACATACAGCGGCTATTCCAACACATTCCTGAATCAGGCTGCTTCCGGGTGATTCTGCAGCCACCTTGCTGAACAGGTGGCTTCCTGACCACATAGCAGCTGTGGGAATTGACCTGGTATGTGAGTTCCTTTCCCTGTTGCTGTCTTATGATAATCTGACCGAGGCAAGTTAAGGGAGAAAGGGTTTGTTTTGGCTCTCAGTTCAAGGGTGGAGTCCATCTTGATGGGGAAATCTTGGCAACATGAACCTGAGGCAGCTGGTCCCATTGCATCACCAGCCAGAAAACAAGAGAGTGATGAATACTTGTGCTTAGTTCCCTTTCCCTTTGATTCAACTCAGGATCTCAGCATGGTCCCTCCCACGTTAAGGTCCATCTTCTCACCTCAACTAACCTCATCTAGATAAGCCCTCACAGCTTATCCCCAAGCTGATTCTAGATCCTGTCAAGTGGACAATATTAACCTTTGCACCTGAGGAAGGACAGCCTGGGGGCTCATTCTCCAGCTCTCCACTCCCAAAGACTCTACAAGCCATTGTAAATTCTACAGGACAACTGTTTCTGTTTCTGCGGTCTATAGCTGTCCACAGATTACTCTATCCTCTTAGTAACAAGCAAGTCTTCCACTGAAGACATCGGCCCTACACTACGATACTGTGTTGGTTGGTTTTAACTGTCAACTTGATACCACCTAGGATCACCCAGAAAGAGAGTCTTAATGAGGAATTATCTACATCAGCCTGTGGGAATGTCTGTGGGGCATTTTGTTGTTGTTGTTAACTGAAAACCCAGCTCATCGTGGGTGGCATCATTCCTTAAGAAGGGGATCTGAACTTTTTATTATTAATTAATTCAATTTACATCTCAATCATAAATCTCCCTCCTCTTCTCCCAATCCCACCCTCCCTTCCTGCATCCCCTCTCCACTATTCCGCAGAATAGGGGAGCCCCGTACCCAGCTCATCTATTCACATGAGGACTGAGTTCTCTTCCTCCCCTGTGGCCTTGTAGAAAAGTCCCATCACAGGGAAATGGGATCCTGAACACTTTAAGAGAGGAAAAAGTTAGCTGAGAGCAAGCAAGCAAAGATGTCTGTATTTGTTCTCCACTGTGGACATGATGTGACAAGCTGCTGCTTGGGCTATCTCTTAGAATTGTAAGGGCTGAGGGTTGGGACCCTTTCCTGCTCTATGTTGCTTTTTATGATTTGTTTTTCATAGTGGTTTTTTTTTTAATCAGGTATTTTTATCATAGCAACAACAACAAAAAACTAGAACAGATTCTATATTTATTACATCTTTCTTTTTCCATAACACAATTTCAGTGCATATAGCTGACATCATTTAATGGTCTGGTGACATAATTTAACTTCCATATAAGCTTAGAAAATAACTTTATCCAAAGCTGATAAATCAGTACAGAGCTGGCGACTGTTTCTGGCCTAAGGTTTTTGGTGCTGCGATTTCCTGGGAACCGGACTAAACAGACTCTTTCTGATTACAGCAGCAAGCATCCCAGGGAAGCAAAATGACCTTGCAATTATTCAAAGCTTTCAGAGTTTCAAAAGTGCTTTTGCGTGCATCGCCGCCATTATCATTCACAATCGAAGAGCAGAAGGGGAAAGAACCATTCACATTAAAAATGAAAGAACTAAACTTCAAAGAAACGAAATCATTTGTTTACTGTATTGTAGATAAAAGGCAAAGGCAAGTCGAGGACCTAGGACATCTGTAGCTACCCCAGCTCTCCTCCTTGAGAATGCTCCCAAAGCACATACACGCTTTATTGAAAATCCCCCTGCGTAAGCAGGACCCTGAGTCACCTCTCATGGTTCCCTTCTCTTCTTTAAGGATAGATCCTCCATTTCATTGGCAATAGACCCAATTATGAGATTGTACTTCCCATTCTATCTTAAAGATAGGTAGGGCTGTATAGGTGCTGGAAAGAAAATAGTTCAGCTGGAAGAAGACGTCTTTTAGCTGTCTAGGTTTCTTCCTTTATACTGCTCGGAATGAAGAAACCATGGCAAATGCGCAGTTAGCTTAGTAAAGCATGAGACAGCCTGGAGACTTAGCATCACATCCTAAGGCTAGAGTAGCAAAAAATAAAAACAAAAACAAAAAGGGATTTGATTCAGGGACATTACACAGATAGAATGCTACTCCTGAGATTTTTTGCCTCCAGACATTTTTTTTTCCTCCATGTGAGAAGACACCTATCTTGTTTAAGCACTGTTATGTGGTGTTTCCCATTATACATGGCAAATTTTAATCCAACTGATGTACAGCCTTTCCCGAAATGATGCCCATTTTAGTGTTATGCCTTTAAAAAGTAAATACCAGCATTAATGAATAGTCAAAGAATGGAATGATGATCTCAAGTCATTGGTCCCTAGTCATGTCAGCGTCTGAACAGCCCGTCATCTGCATTAAATTTTGAAGGCTGACGCTTGATGCTCCTCTCTTTACGAAGGAGGACTTAAGTTGAGATTGTATGTTTCTTATGTTACTTGTCCTCTCAAACCGAGTACAGAGGCACTTGCACCCTTGTGCAAACCAAACCCAAAACCAAACCAAACGAACAAACATATAAAAACAGATGGGTAGTTAGTTTCCTGCCTGTGAGCCACAGAAGCATAGCAACTGACCTGAGCACACCGGGCCTCAATGTCTGACACAGCACAGATACAAGTCACGTTTTTTGTGGCCCCTGGGACCTGATCACATCCGTGGCTATGAGCTGACTGAGTTTCTTGGTATTCTAAAGTTTCTGATCCAGAGATGCTAGATTGAACATGAAGCATCTTTGCTAAAACCACGGAGAGGCAAAAAGCCTTTCTCATACAATGCTCTGGACATCCCACTGTATTGGTCCAGAGTTTCCTCAGCCCACACATCTTTCTGTCAACTCATAATAGGTTCATATAACTCATCCTGTGTACACTACACCCTTTTGGCAATCTGGTGGTCCCCTTGCAGGGAAAAAAAATGCTTTTAATCTGCAAAAATAAGACACTTGAGACTGCAAACCAATTATATTGAAATACAGTTTTCAAAATACCTTTGGGATATATTATAATAAGTGGGTTTTTTTTTAAGAAGACATTTCAAGATGTCATGGTAGGTCTAGTAAATACCATGATTTTAAAGTAGAAATGGGCATAAATGATATTTTGAGGCATGTAATGACTGTCATGTGAAAGGAAAATGCTTGTGACTCCTACTAAAAATAGAATCAGAGATAAAGTTAATTCTACTGTGGCGTATGGTCAATATTTTTAATGAAGGGAAATACTATCTTTCAAGAGAGGATTATAAAAATAAATATGTGATTTTTGTTTTCCTCTTTGTTCTTCTGGAGCTCTCACCTTTTAGTACAGATTGACTGGCTCCCAAGTTAGACCCCTGCTTAAATCATCAAAGAATGCCCATCTTTTCTGCATTCCATCAGGGACCTCATAGGAATTCTGTCTGAGACATAATTAGATGCCAAGCAGAACCGGACCTCAATTTAGCACCTTTCAGAGTGTGGGGATCGGGCAAGAGCTTTGATTTAATGGATATCTGATTCGAGTCATTATCATCCAGAAAGGCCTGTGCTGTGAAAGAAACATAAAACTAGTGCAAGAATTCAGGTATAGGCCTGAGTACAGGTTAAGGAAAAAATAAAAACTGGGTGTGATGGTTCACATGAAAACTCCAGTTTTCATGAAGCTGAGGCAGAGAAATTGCCATGAGTTTGAGGCCAACCTGTAGAACAATGTGAGATCCTGTCTCAAAACAGAAAAATAGGAATAGAATAGAATAGAATAGAATAGAATAGAATAGAATAGAATAGAATAGAATAGAATAGAATAGAATAGAATAGAATAATTACCATGAACATCTTCTTAGTAGAGAAATGAGACTCAGGAAACAGCCATGTATTGACTCTGTACATATTACATTTTGACCAGTCTGAAGATAAAAGGTTTCAGTCTCAAAGGCCCTATATATAGGACATCTCTCTGAACACTAAAATCCAAATGAAACTAAAAAATAATAAAAACCAAATTTCTTTGAAAATTCCCCATTAGCATTAAACTCCAAGCACTCCTCTAAATCCAATTTAGTGAAAGACATTTGTACAATAAAACAGTGCTGGATATGAACCATTTAAGGAAATGGGTCTCATATTATTGTCTACTATTAAAGAGATAAGCACAAATAAAGTGAGATGAAGAATTTTTCACATAGAGTATGTTTTGAATTGTTTTCAAAGATGTTAAAAGACTGATGGCTATTCTTAACAATAGCCTGTAAATTAGCCTTGGAGCCATTTTAGAAGACTATCTTCAAAACATCTCAGAAAAGTAGGAAAAAGTTCATCCTGAATTTAAAAGTTCACTTTCAAGTTAAATCTAAGGTTAAGATTATCTTTTCAGCTGGGCATGGTGGCTCAAGCCTTTAATCCCAGCACTGTGGGAGGCAGAGGTAGGTGGAACTCTATGAGTTCAAAGCCATCCTGGTCTACAAAGCAAGTCAAGGACAGCCAAGTTACACAGAGACACCCTGTCTCAAAACAAAACAAAACAAAACAAAACAAATTATCTTTTCATTCTAAGCCCGGGCATGGTGATAAATACCTATAATCCCAGCACTTAGAAGGGAGAGGCAGAAGGAGCCAGTCTCGGCTACATAAGACCCTATTAGTCCTAACATCAAAGCCATCCCAGCTACATGCGATCCTTACATAAGCAAAACAAAACAAAAAGATTCATTCTATTTAGACAGTTTATTATCAGAACTTTCACCAACAGATATAGGAATCATATGGAAGGTTTATAAATGCAATTCTGAACACATGTTACACCAGGTTTGGCGGGGTGTGTGTGTGTGTGTGTGTGTGTCTCAGGGGACACTTTAAACCTTTGCTCTACACATATTCAACTGTGTGAAGCTGGCCAAGTTACTTGGCCTCTCTGATATTCATCCATGGGAATCGCACCTATATCAACTCTCTCCCTTCTAAAAAGTGATTTATTTATTTATTTATTTTTATTTTGTGTTCATTGATGTTTTGCCTGCATGCATACCTGTGTAGGGACATCAGATCTTTCAGAACTGGAGTTGCAGACAGATCTGAGCTGCTATGTGGGTGCCTAGGAATTGAACCTTGGTCCTCTGGAAGAGCAGACTGTGCTCTTAACTGCTTAGCTACCTCTCCAGCCCCTCAATTATTTTATTACAAGACTTTAAGGAAATGGCTATGCAGTACCTGATATACACTAAGCACTTGCCTTTTGTCACCAAAGAAGTCTTATAAGGACTAGACAGGATATGCCACACAAAGCTCTTGACAGCGTGCCTGGCATATACTTAATAAACAGGAGGTTCGGAAATAGCAGCATCAATATTGCCTGACATCTAATAATATCAGAAGTCGTGCTGATGATAGCATGAACATAATGTTGTTTTTAGTACATAGGTATTGGTTTCAAATTTCAGTATCAGTATCAGTACAAAATGGTTTTAGGCATGCTTCGATGAAGAGCTTGTCTTAAAAATGCCGTTGCTAAAAGGAAAAAAATGCCGTTGCTCTAAGAAATTTCTCTCCTGCTGTATTGTTAAAAAGGTGAGAGCACTGGAGTGTAGCTCAAGGGTAGAGCGTATGTTTAGCACACATGTATGAGTCTCAGATTCAAGCCTCACCACTACCAGGAAGAGGAAGAGGATGAGAAGAAGGAAGTAATAAGGGCTGGGAACCAGCATATTTCCTTGGGCATATGACAAGTCTTAAAAATGGAACCTGAGTCAGCATTTGCATGGCTGTGTAGTCATAGTCACAGACCTAGTACCATTCGTCAATATTCATGGCAATGCAAAATTTTACGTGACAGACACACTGCCTTTCTTTCATCCTTGCCACCAGACTGAATTCTTATAATAGGAGAACAGAAAGGAGACAGGTACTTCTGCACCTGTGTTAGGTTCACTAGAAAAAAATTCAACAGGGAGTTAAAGAGACAGCTTAGCAGCAAGAGCACTTTCTGTTCTTCAAGAGGACTAGACTTGGGTTCCCAGCACCCACATCAGGCGGCCCATAACCACTTGTAACTCCTGTTTCAGGAGACCTGATGCTGACCTCCATGGCACCCTTCCACACGTGACAGAACTTACACACACACACGTGCACATACATAAAAAGAAGACAACACTTCTTTAAAAGTAAATCAAAGGTTCAGCAATCCGTAATTAAAAAAAAAAAAATCTTTGTCATAAAATCCATTATGTAGGATGCCAGGGATAAAATCTCCAGCTTGCTGTATTCCCCGGGCACAGAGAGTATCGTAGTGTCGTAGAAGGCACTCATAACTCACCAGCCAACTCTAAGAAGGTCATGGGAAGTGCTCTAGTTTCCACACCCACCTGAGAAACTCTGAGCTAGTATCTCACCGTGGCCGAAGCTGTATAAAAAAAGAAGTCAGTCATTACTAACCAAACACTTAGCACACACCCAGTATCTTTCACAAAATATCGCTACGTCTTATGACAATCTTGTAAAGAAGGCATCGTGATCCAGCTTGTGAGTCAAACAAACACCAGATTTGAAGTAAGTTCTCACACACAAATTAGCCATGGATAATAAGAGCTTGTGGTGGTGAGAAAGAGAGGAATAAAACAAGAATAATAAAAGATGGCCACCCGAGAGACTGGAAAAAATCTGGCTAGCTGGGAGAGTAAGAGAGTAAGGATAACCGTGGAGAAGCTATGCTGGCCACTGGAGGATGCAGGGTAAGGTGCAGCGAGAACGAAGGCCAGCTCCCCGTTCTCCACTTTCCACTTAGGCACACACACTAACGAGCGACCTGGATGGGGAAGGCAGAATGGAAGTGTCAATTAGACCCAAGCATCAATGCTCAGAGTTAAATGTCACTGGCACCAACTCAACTGTCCCAGGCACAGGCAGCATCCCTGCACACTTTACTCAGTGTGCCTTCTGCCCCAAGGTCATTGGGCGTGTCTGATCCGAATAGATCATCCACACAGAGCTGTGCTGCTTCCCTTCCAGGAAAGAGGCACCTGAGCACATTTAAACACCAGCTTTTATTGAGATACAATAGGGTGAGAAACAAAGAAGGGACAGAGAGGTCCAGGTCCAAGAGTTAGGGCATCTGTGAAGTTTCTCATTAGAATCTTACCTCCTCATAGGGCTGAAGATGGAGCTCATTTGGTAGAATGCTTGCCTAATGTGCTCAAGGCTGTAGGTAAGGAGGCACATGTCTGTAATCTGGGCTCTTGGGAGATGGAGGCAAGAGAATCAGAAGTTCAAAGTCATTATCAGCCACAAAGTGAATCCGAGGCCAGCCTGGGGCACATAAGACCAGGTCATCTCAGGAGAGACTGGGAGAGGAAGAGGAGAGAGAGAGAAACTTAGCTCCTCTTATGCTATTTACCTCATTTCCTTATGCATCCTATCTGACTGACCAAATTTCTGCCACAGGGACCTCTGGAACCCCCACTGTTCACGGCACACCTCTTTAAACTTCTCTCCCCTCCCTCTCTCCCCCTCCTCGTCAGAAGTCCTTTCCCTTCAGCTTACATATTAAAAAAGCAATCTGACTAAACTGAACTATACCAATTATAAACAAAAGGTTTTCTACTTCTGGAACTCACTGGATGAAAATCCAGTGAGAACTGTATATTATGGGGGAGGGGAGAGAGGAATATCTCTGAGCCAGCATCTCTCTCCATCACACGTTTGAGCTGCTCCTAAAGAAGTCTCAGTAAACAAACAAACATAAATAATGAAAGAGCTTCTACTCTCTCTTGCTGGGAAAACAAAAACAAACAAACAAACAAACAAACAGAAACCTAAGCGTTTCTCCAAAGACCAAAAACAAAAGGAGCAATTCTGTAGCCCGTTGTTGCCCTTGCCTAGAGTGAGGAGGGGTACTGTGAACCTGCTGTTCTCCACCCTCCTGAACGGCCACAAAGTATCAGAAATCAGATGACACAGTGACAGCAGAAAACAGAGGTCAGTTCTGCTAAAGGCAAAGCTATTCTCACTCAGCTCTGGGCGTTGCCTCTGGCATCCTCCGATGAGGACTGGCTTCTCGTTGCTGAAATTGCTCAGTCCAGGCAAGAATTTGATGTAGAAAGAGAAATACCACATGATTCCTCCCTTTGAAGGGGAGGAGGTGAGTAGCAACCACCTTTCCCACCAAAACCACTTCTCAGTCTTCTAATTTTTGCAGAAAAACACAGCTTCCCCAACACACATACACACACACACACACACACACACACACACACACACACACACACAATAACAGCTTTGAGAGCCTTAACACAAGCCTCCAGAGACATTTCCCACTCCTCTTCAATTTATTTTTCCCTTTCTTGACTTTGTCATAAAAAATAATTACAGTGACAGTCACTTGTACCACGGGACGGCATACAGTGCACACATTAGTATCGTGCAGCAGTAAGCATACAGACCATGTATGTGTCTGGTTTTATAATAAATGCCATTTGACTGGAACCCTGAACTCTGCTCACGGGTACTCACACTTCATTCTTTGTAGCTGAAGCTGCCTAGTCACATGCAACTTTTTTAAAAAAATTAGGGGAACCATTAATGGGACCAGGTTCTAGTCCAAATTAGTATTGCGATTAGCTGTGTGGTTTTAGTCAATTCCCTGAGCCTTTTTTCATTTTGGTTTCCTCAAACATAAGATGACATGGTGGAAATAGAAAGCTCTCTCGTTTGTCATCCACCTCTAAAATCTCACCATGTCATGGTGACGCTAATGCTGAGGTTCTTCAGCATTATTAAGAAGACCCCTGAGAACTTACACAACCTCAAAAAGTTGCTGCACAAGCTATTATGCCAGCCCCTTGCACCAGACTCCACACATATATCTTAAGCGTTTCCAATCATGGTATGGTTTCATCTTCTAAACAAGAGAAGCATTGCTAAAGTAGATCGTGCTAGTCCAGTGTGACACAAAAGGAACCTGAGGCTTAGGGTTCCGGCTCAGCAGGGCTGGAATTCAAATAGCTGGGTCCCATTCAGCCCTACTGTTTGTGTTCTCTAGCTCTAAATATATATTTATTTTTATTATTCTTATGTATGTGCGTCTTCGTGTGTGAGAGGATGTGTATATGAAGATGTGTGTGTGCGCGTCAGGGTATGTGCTTGTGTTCTGTATGTGGGTATGTGCCTGAAAGTATGTCTGTGTATGTATGTGTGTGTGTGAGGTAAGTGGAGTGTGTATCTCTGTGCATTTGTGTGTAAGTGCATATGAGGGTGTGTGTGAGTATGTATATGTGTGATTGTGTGTGAGTGTGTGTATGTATGGGGTGTGTGTATGAGGGTGTGTGTGTATAAATGAGGCTGTGTGTAGTAAGTGTGTGAATGAGGGTTTGTGTGTGTGTGTGTGTTTCATCTTTAGGTTCCTCTTTATTTTCTCTCCTACTCTCTTCCTCCTTCAGCTAAGCTTTCTTATCAATTGATTTTTTTATTTTTTAACATTTATTTTCATGTGCATTAGTGTTTTGCCTACATGCATATGTCTGTGTGGGTGTGCTAGATCACCTAGACCTGAGCTAGACAGTTGTAAGCTGCCATGTGGGTGCTGGGAATTGAACCTGGGTCCTCTGGAAGGACAGGCAGTGTCCTTAACCACTGAGCCATCTTTCCAGCCACCTCAATTGATTTTTAACATTATCTCTTTCTCATGAAATAAAAATGTAGATGTTACCAATATTTCTGTTAGTAAAATGAATTGGCTATTTTACGAGCTAATAAATTGGAGTTTTTTTGATGTATTCTAAAAGTCAACAATCTTATAGAACTATCCTGGAATGATTTATCATCTACATGCAGAGGTGTCAGTATAGCATGGTGTGTGGGCTTTGGATCTGAGCAGATGGTGTCACGCTTCAGCTGCTTCTGGAAGCTGTGAGACCAGAGCTCAGTTAGCAAACTTCGCCATTAATAGGCTGGCATGCACCGTAGCACCTGGCTTTTTATGTGAGCTTGGGAGCTGGAACTCGGGTTCTTATTCTTGTGTGCTAAACACTTGACAAGCTGAGCCATCTTCCCAACCAAGGAAGGTTAATCTCCATCACAGCCTTGAGTAGATTTTGAATCACCATGGAAACACATCTCTGAGTGTAACTAGGAGAGTTTCCAGAGACGTTTGGCTGAGGAGGAAAGACCTGCTCTGAATGTGGACCATGCCATCCCATGGACCAGGACCCTGAACTGAAGAAAAAGGAGAAACTGGGCATCTCTCTGCTTCTGATGGCAGGTCAAAGTAGACCTGACAGCCACCTCAGGCTCCTGCCACCCCACCACCAATTCTATCCCTTCTTTAATTGTTAATGAAAATGACCTCTCCTTCCTCATGCTGCTTCTTGTCAGGGGTTTGCTCAGGAGGAAGTAACTAATCCGTAGGTTTGCTCATCAGGTAAACACAGGCAACAACAGCTGGCTTGAAGAGTAAAATGAAAAGGGCCTAAGAGCCAGGGACAATGCCACGTTTAACCCCAGCACTCAGGAGGCAGAGGCAGGTGGATCTCTGTGAGTTCAAGAGACTAGCTGTGTGCAGAGTGAGTTCCAGGACATCCAGAGCTACACAGTGAGATCCTGTCTCAGAAAAAGGAGGGAGAGGTGGTGCTCGAGAGACATCTTAGTGGTTAAAAGCACTGGCTGTTCTCGAGAACTTGGGTTCAATCCTAGCACCCACATGGCAGCTCACAACTATGACTCCAGCTCCAGAAGATCCAACACGCTCACACAGACAGACATGCCGGAAAACCATCAATTCACATAAACATAAAAATAGATAAATTGTTTAAAGGTGTATGGGGGGGGGGGACTAAGGTTTATGAAGAGAGCTATAAGAGTAAGAAGTGACCTTTATAAAATGCTGACTCCGAATCAGGAAGTACACTAGGTACTTTATTCCATTATCTGACTGGTCCTCAGAAGGGAACTAAGTCATGATTCCCGATTTTCAGATGACAGATCCAGACAGAGCAAGCTTTAGTAACTAGCCAGTTTCCTTCAGGTTCCAAGTGGCTGTGCCATCTAGCTTCCATGTGTGGTCTCAAAGGAACACTCCCAGCACAGAAGCCAAACTCCGCACAGAAATATTTCCTTCACCTCTATAAATGCTCTAAGAGATCTGTAATAAGATGTAATAATGGTCAACTCCGTTACTTGCTGAGGTGAGTTTAATTTTCAACTTTCAAAGTCATAAATTTTGTACAGACGGCTGTAGGTGAACACTGGGAAGTGAACAATGACCCACTTCACGCTGAGAAGAAGCTTTAAATAAGGTCTGTTTTAAATAGCATGCCCTAGAGCGTTTGCCACAAAAATTGCTAACCATTTGTCAAGTGAGCTATGAGTGTGGGGAGGGAGCATGTCACCTACTGGTTGGCTCTTTTGACATTTGGTAAATAGGCTGTGGCTGATTCCTTTATCTTCAGTATCAGATAATTTTCTGTAAACTTGACTATGAGTTTAAAAGAACTCTGAATCCAGGTTAGTCATATTTTTTAGGGGGACGTGTTTAGGCATTTGAGACCCTGGCTGAGTTTCTTTATCGTTTGATTGTTATCAAAAAGATGTTAATCTCACAAACGAAGGAAAGGGAAAAGACAAGAAGGAAAGTGGGGAAAGAATGACGGAAGAAAGGGAAGGAGAGGAAAGGTGAGAGAGAGGAAGTGATGATCATGGGAAGGGAAGGAGGAAAAACAGGCTTCAAGTTGAAGCAAAGGGATAGAGCCACTAATACCAAATTTCTAAGAGACTACCGTTGTTAAAAACATCAATTGCCTCATGTGACAGCGCGTGCCCATCATCCCAGCACCCAGAAGGCTGAAATAGAAACATCTCAAGGTTAAGACCAACCTGAGCAAGACTCACCTCCAAAAGGGGGGAAAAGATAAAAAGAAATGAAACATCTCACAGAGGGAAGAACGCACTGTTCACACATTTGCTGTAGGTATCAAATCTCAGGGGTATATTCTGCAGCTTTCAGGATGAAAGAATAAACCGGTCTAGTTCTACAAGTGACAGTGAAAAATGAGTGGCTTTACTGGAAATAAAATGTGTCGCTTCAGTAGGAAATAGGGAGGGAGTCTGCAAGTTTGTGGATATGGAACCAGGCAAGCGGAATGACGTAATGGCACGGAGGGTGGGGCACTGGATGGTGAGGCGGTCCTGACCCTGGTAGGGACCGGCAGTTCTGGGCCTAGTTTCAGCCTGCTGTTCAAGTTACTATGTGGTTTAGGACTCATTAAATCAGCTCTTTGCTGCTTTGGGGAGCTATCCCCAGGATGAAAGTGCCACTCCCACTTTAGGTTCTCCAAGCCTGGGGAAGGGGCAGGCTCTGGATCTACTCACTGGAGAAGAACACTGAGCAAAAGACTGGACAGCAAACGCTGGGCAGAATCTGTACTGACATCATTGCTGACCATAAGCCACTGGCTGCTCCCCCTTTCCCTGTCTGTCAAATGTTGTCTCTTAGGTTCACGTCAGTGCTGTTTCCTCCAACTAGATTGTCTTAAAATGAAGGCTTGGGCTGGAGAATCCTGGCTTGGATGCAGGAATCCTTGGCTTCGATCCCCAGATCTGCCTCAAACACAGGCAAAAAGTGATCCAGGCCTGTAATCCCAGCACTCAGAGTCAGAGGCAGGAGGATCAATAGTTTAAAGTTATCTTTAACTATATAGCATTTTGGAGGCCTGCCTGGGTTACATGAGATTTTGTCTCAAAAAAAAGACAGTTTCCATGAAGTTAAAAAATATTAATAATGCAATAGAACACTAGTAGTGTAATAGAAATGATGATACATTCACAGTAGGCTATGTTGTATGTTTTGAGTTTTGTTTTGTTTTGTTTTTGAGGCACAATCTTGCTATATAATCCAGGAGAGCCTTGAACTTGATGTATAACCCAAACTGGCTTCAAATTTACAATCCTGCCTTCATCCTGCCCATGTGCTTACAGTTTCAATTTTTAAAGCAATTTGAATGAAATAGCAGTGAGCAGTGACATTTCTACTTTGATTTCATTTGTTGTCAGTGTGTTTCCAGTGAGTTAAGACTCAACATGCATCTCAGATATGGGAGTTGGCTCAGTGTTTAAGGGAAATTACAGGTATAGGCACAGATTTTCTTGCTAATTGGTGTCTTCTCTCACGGCAATTGTTCATGGTCCAGAACAGAAGTTCTCAACCTGTGGGTTGAGACCCCTTTCACAGGGGTCACACATATCTGACATCCTGCATATTAACTATTTACATTCCAATTCATAACAGCAGCAAAATTACAGTTACGAAGTAGCAACGAAAATAATTTTATGACTGAGGGTCACTACAATATGAGGAACTGTATTAAAAGCCACAGCATTGGGAAGGTTGAGGACCACTGATCTAGAAAATTTGGTGTGTAAATTTGTGGGCCTTAGGAAAGAATAAACTAAACAATATTATAACTCAGCAATAGAGCACTTGCCTAGCGTGTGTGAGGCCCTGGGTTCTGTCCCTAGTACCTCAGGGGAACAAATAAAGCTAAGAATAAGATAGACATTCTGGTAAGTTACACAGCCTATATCTTTAATTTGGGCTCTGGTTATGTTGTTGTGTAGGTCATGCTGACTATGAACTCACGATCCTCCTGCCTCAGCATACTGAGTACTAAGATTATAGGCATGCATCACCATGCTCTGCTTCTCAATTTTGCTTTCTTGCCTGAAGTTAGGTATTAAAAAATAAAAACGCTACCAGGCATGCTGATGCTTTCCTGTATTTCCAGCACTTGGGAGGCTGAGGCAGGAGGTTCATCAGTTGGAGGGCAACTTGGGTGACACAGTTAACTTCCAGAGCAGCCTGGCCTATCCAAAGTGAGGTCCTGTCTCGAAATTAATTATTAATTAATTAAAATGCTAAATTACAGTGAGATTCAACCTCAGAGAGGAAGAGAGAGCGACTAAACCTCATCGCAACTGTATTTTAATTTGAATCGGTTTGTTATTGATTCAACCACGAAGCTTCAGGAGAGAGTTGCAGATAACTAGAGGAGAGAGCTGCAGATAACTAGAGCATCTTTCCCTTGTCTCTCCAATGCTTCCCACAGTTGCAAGTCAAAAGAAGAGGAGAGCTTTTCCAAAGGTTAAAGTTGCACCCTGCCATCTCAGTTCTGAGGAACAGCCTGATTTGACAACAACAAACGCAAATCTTGCTTCTCTCTCTACAACAGCTCTGGCTCCAGAGCCTTCGACTCTCTAAAGCCTCCATTTGATCACCTGTGTGACTGACCGCTTTATAATTTTAAAACATTGACCACAGCCTTATACATGTATTTATTTCAGACTATTCACCAGCTCACCGTTTCAGTTATTGTGTGGTGTGGAAGATGGAGGTGGGGGCCCTGAGCATGCCAGGAAGTGGTGCTCAACCGCTGGTTTCTACCCTGGCCACGCACTGGTTTCTTCTCCGTGAATAATGCATAAGGTAGTAAAATTCCTGGGCCAGTTTCTCATTTCTCCATTAACAAATATAAAAACATCTGTGCTGGCCTTCACTAAACACCTTTCCAATCAGAGTGAGAGGCCTGGTGTGAGGTTCAGGGCTAACCCTCCAGTACATTTCCCTTGAAAGCCATCATTTTGTCTGTCCTGTGTCATTCACCTTCTGCTTGATCCTGTCCTCTATGCTAAATTAGAATCTCTGTGAGAACGCTGTGCTCATTCCATCTCTGATTCTCCCCAGGATCAACTTGCAGTGTCTTACATACCGTTTATACTCAAAGAATGTCACTGCTTTGTATACTTGTTTTTGTTTGTTTTCCCCCACTGTCCCTCTAATTTTGGGCAAGAGCTCTGTCACTAAGCTACCCCCCCCCCCCATAGCTTTGTTTACTTTTTTTAAGTTTGTGTGCCACATGGAGGGTGGAGGGGGATTCGTGTGCCTGTGTCCATGCATTCGTGCGTGCATGTGTCTGAGTGTGTGTGTGTTTGTCTGTGTGTGTGCAGGCCATGAGTCTTCCTCTATCACTCTCCGCATTATCTTTTCAATCTGAGTCCCTCACTGAACCTGAAGGTTGCTGTTTGGACTCGGCTGACCTGCCAACAAGTCCCTGGAGCCCACCCCTCACCCCATCTCTACGCCCTGCGGTGCCCGCGTTATAGATACTTGCTGCCTCATCCTGCTCTATGCAATTACTAAGACTCTGGACTCAGGTCTCCATGTTTGCCCAGCAATCATTTTTCGCACTCAGTCATTTCCCTAATTCGCTCCTCTTTTTGTTTGTTTAATAATTGTCCTCACAGTGCTGGAGAGATGTGTCAGCTGCTCTTGCAGAGTTTGTTTCCCTGGTTGGGTGGTTCACAAACCCCTATAACTTCAGCTCCAGGGAATCCAAGGGCACCTGTGTCTTTCTGCTTGAGCACGCCCACGCAGCACGCACAGTGAAACCTATTATTTTGTCCATGGTCATTCTATCCTGAATGAGCCTGATATTACTGAAACCTATTATTTTGTACCATTTACACCAAATAAACACATTGAAAAAAAAATATCCCACCTTACAAACAAGACAATAGAAAAATAACAAAGTTGGCCACAAAAATCACATAGTAAATAAAAAATAATAATAACAATCTGAAAGGTTGCCGAGTTACGGTCTTTGTCCCGAGAAAGGCGCCAATGAAAAGCCTCCCAACGCTAAGTTGCTTTAGCCAAGAACTTGCAGGGGAAGGGCGCAGATTTGCCTGACTGCTCACACGACCTCAGGACACCGGCTGTAAAACCACAAACCTCACAGCCCCTGTGGCCACTGAAAACCTCCTTTCCATTTTCATTAGAAGTGATAGGGCCAAGGTTGCTGGACACTACTTAGAGTTCCACGAGAAGATATACTACCAGTTGTGTCAAGGGCGGGGCGGGCCTTCCCCAGCCGGTGAGAGACTTCCGGAAAAGTCCACGTAATGCTGGAAGTGGTAGGTGACTGACTCACTGCTTGTTAAGAGCCCCCATCCTGAGTCATTCTCCACCAAACCCTTCAGGGCAGGAATAAGAAAACGTCTAAAAAGAGAAGCACCGTGACCCCTGAAAGAAGCCCAGGCTGGCTTTTCCTGCATCTCTCACTTCCTCCGGGCCTGGCCATGCCTCCCAGATTCCAGACCTAGTTAACATCATTCTTCCCCTAACCCTGACTCTCTTCTGATTCTCCAAGCTGACGCTTTAATTTGATTTAAAATGAAAACTGAGTGTGGTGGCGCAAGCCTTTAATCCCAGCACTTGGGAGGCAGAGGCAGACGGATCTCTGAGTTCGAAGCCAGCCTGGTCTACAACGTAAGTTTCAGGACAGCCAGGACTATGCAGAGAAACCCCGTCTCCGAAAAACAAAATAAACAATAAAATAAAAAAAAATAAAAAAGAGTTCTTACTATTGGCTAAATCAGTCTCTTCCCCGGTATCATGTTTGCCTTTTACCACAGTCTTTGAAGTTCATAGCCCGCCTTAGTTCTCTAATCCCTTAATACTAACATAGTTCTGTCTTGGGTTCATTCCAACTGATCGGCCACAGGGGCTGGACTGCGGAGTTGGTAAAGGTCTTGAGGCCGCCACGGGTCTCCAAGGTGGAACTGTGAGTGGTGCTCCAGGCGCGGGTGTGGCTACGTGGCGTTTGTCATCCCTTCCCTCACAGGAAACTCTTTGAGAGGTAAGATTCTCCACTCAGGCAGGAGGAAAGGAACAACCACGTTAGCACTTCCTGGTAGATGCAGCGGGCTCTATCACGTTCTGTGGTATCCTGGCAACTGTGTTCCAAGACTCTTTGGACTCCGTTGTACACCGGGTAAGTCCAGACTAGACAAATTCTACAGCAAAGATGGTATCCTGGGGCGTTTTAACTCTGAGTTAGCTAATATACTGTCCCATTTTGTAAACATTTGGAGCTGTATCTTTTGGTCCTTATTAGAAATTAACTGTTCACTGTCTTCTTTCCTCTGTAGAGTCTTCAACTAGACACAATGTTTATTTCTTTTTCTGAAAAAAAGTTACTTAATGCTGTTGACTACCTACCAAGCTGACAGACTGCAAGAGTCGAAAAGCAAGCTTGATTTGCTATGTAATCACAGAAATATGAAATATTTAAGAAATGTTTCTCGTTTCTTGGGGGAAATGATGGTACAAAAGTATTCCACATTACAGAATGGATGTGTGTCTAAGTGTAGAACATTCTTTTCCCGGAAATCACTCGTAACTTGCTGCTAACTTCTGTTTCATCTACAGAGGTGATGGAGGCCCTGGTGACATTGGCATAGCCACTGCTGCCACTACCGAAGTTTCTGTGGTCTCTGCTGAGCCGTTTACACCTGCCCTGAAAGGGGGTGTCCAGCTACATTGGATCCTTCTACAGCACAGCTCCTACAGCTAAGGTTCGGGGAGCATCCTGGAAGAGGGGTGGGGAAAGATTGTAAGAACCAGAGGACCAGGAAATCCCCTGTGAGATTGTGTCTCCTGGAAATGACAAGGCAGCTTGACACATGATACACGAACAGTAAGTCTGCCTAAACAAAATCTGAAGAAGTAGAGAACCAATGGAAAAAATCTCACTGGGCGCCACCCATGGACAAAGGACCACAGACAACAAAGGATTTCCTGGGGATGGTCAGTCCTGAAATCATATGCTTAGAAGTAACAGTAGCCAGGTTCTCTCTCTCTCTCTCTCTCTCTCTCTCTCTCTCTCCCTCCCCCCTCTCTCGTGTGTGTGTGTGTGTGTGTGTGTGTGTGTGTGTGTGTGTCTGACACTAAAATAGGCCATTATCTTGAGAAGGAAGGGACTGAAGGAAGGAAAGGTAAGGGAGAAAATGATGTAATTATACTTAAATTTATTTTTATATTAACAGTAATTTTTAAAACATTGTTCCTGGAGCTGGAGAGCTGGTTCAATGCTTGAAAGCACTTGCTCTTCCGGAAGACATGAGTTCGGTTCCTGGGTCCCTCGTCAGGCAGCTCGCAATCAACTGTAGCTCTACCTCTAGGGGCTGGGGTGCCTCGCTCTGGCTTTTGCAGACACCCTAGCATGCACACATACACGGACATACATACACATGTACATAACACACAGCTTTAATCCCAGCCCTTGGGAGGCAGAGGCAGATGGGTCTCTGTGAGTTCGAGGCCAGGCTGGTCTACAGAGTGAACGCTGAGGTCCCCACTATGAAATCTACGGTTTAGTCACCCTGTCACCAGTGCAGCCACAAAATGAGTCAAGGCCAAAAGGAGTAAGCCCAGGAAACGAAAACCGTGTCCTCACGGCCTAACCTGTTGTTGCATCGTTGCAAAAAGACTCTTCAGTGAGAGCAGAGGCCCTGATTGTCCCATTGCTGCTAAGCCTTTTTGTTCTGAGACGTTTTAGCATGTGTAGCTGTGTCTACCTGTGTATGTGGGTATGCGGAGTACAAGCACATACAGACTGTTGTAAGCCACCAGGCAAGAGCTCTAGAAAAGGAACTCCCGTCATCTATAAGAGCAACAAGTACTTACTGCTGAGCCGTCTTCCCAGCCCCCATCGCTGCTTTCTTAAACACCTAGATTAGCATGTGGTACAGAGGAGGTACTCGAGAACACGCTGTTGAATGTGTGGGATGATGGACACATGGATGGATATGTAAGTGAACCAGTGGTACTCCGGCCACCTTCTACTAATAAATGGGTACAAAACAAACAAATCCCCCGATGGCTACAGTTTCAGAATGTTCAATCGTTTTGACACAGGAAGTCTAAACCAAGTGAGACTTTTTGAAGTGGTGCTCCACCTGAAAGTTGTTTTCTTCCTGCCAGGGTAAGGACTATAGGACTCCCTAAAGGCAGAGAAGAGAAATTCCTAGGTGTTAACAAGCAGCCAGGAATCCATCCTGGTGAAATGTCTTTGGAAAGTGGCCTTTCCTCTCCCAGGAATGCTGGGATCTATGCAGTATCAGACAAAAATAGGAATAGGGAACCTGATAGATCCAGCTCATGAAGACTTTATCTTCGGTCTGGGTAGATACTACATGTCTGGGTAGACATGTTATTTATCAACCCCAACAAGTGACTTTGTAGCTTGTGATCAGCTCAGTTATAGAGTGGGTGCTGTAAAATGCAAGGTCCTAGGTTTGATCCCTACTGTTGGGGGTGGGGTTACTCTCTAGGGTGAGTTAGCAAAAGAAATGGGGATAAATCTGAGGTTAGGCAAAATAATAATAATAATAATAATAATGAAAGCTATGAGGGACCCCTGCAATTCCAGTACTTGGAAAGCCAAGGTAAGAGTCTTCAGAGTTTGAGGCCAGCCAGGGGTGTCTCAAAAACAAACAGAGAAAAAGAGAGAGAGAATCTATGAAACCCCACCCAAAAATGATTTTACAGTGTTGGATGAATATTTTTTTTCCTGCTCAATTATTTCTGGTATGGTAACTAAATCAAACTAATTGGAGTAGGAGAAAAGCTGTATTGCAGTATAATGTACATACTGTAAGTTTCAAATCTTAAGTGTATATTTCAGTGGTTTGGATAGATTTGTAGTTTTGCAAACATCACTGCAATTCAGGATTTTTGTTTGGAGGTTTTCTTTTTCTTTTTTGTTTTTTTTGTTTGTTTTTGTGGGGGTTGGGTTTTTTTTGTTTTTGTTTTCTGTTGGTTGGTTGATTTTGTTTTGTGTCTGTGGTTTGTTTTTTGAGACGGTCTCTAATGTAGGCCAGGCTGACCTCAAACTATAAAACAAAGTTGGCCTTGCCTCCACTTGCCAGTGCTGAGATTACAGTCATGTAGCACGGCACCAAGCCAGTTTCCAAACGTTTCGGTCACCCCCTTCCCATTTTTTTGTCATACTTTGCAGTCATTCCCCACTCTTATCCCCAGCCCTGAGCAGCCACTGTTCTGCTTTCTACATCTGTAGATTTTCCTTTTCTAGAAATGTCATAATCATAAGGTCATGCAAGATAGTCTTTATGCCTATTTTTTTGGGGGGGAGGAGGCATTTTTGAGATTTGCCTATGCTGTATGTGTGATTTATTTCTTTATATTGCTGAATAATGTGTCATTGTGTAATATCACAGTGTTTAACCAGCAAGCATTAAGATTATGTCCCCTTTTGAGCCATGATAGGTGGTGAGTTTTATTTCAGGATAGCCCCAAATTCAAAACTCTCCTGTCTTAGCTTCCTCAGTACTAGAATTTACAGGCCTGAATGACTATATCAGCAGTTTTCAACCTGTAGGTTAAGACCCTTTTGGTAACCAAAAACCCTTTCACAGGGTCACATATCAGATAGTTACATTATACTTCATAGCAGTAGCAAAATTACAGTTATGAAGTAGCAACAAAAATGATTCTATGGTTGGGGTCACCACAACAGGAGGAACTAGGTTAACGA
Organism: Psammomys obesus; assembly: GCF_907164565.1. Classification (NCBI taxonomy): domain Eukaryota; kingdom Metazoa; phylum Chordata; class Mammalia; order Rodentia; family Muridae; genus Psammomys; species Psammomys obesus. The sequence goes on along the minus strand of NW_026596073.1, from coordinate 12,050,202 downwards.
GTCACAGCATGAGGAAGGTTGAGAACCGCTGCACTGTACCCAGTTTATAATGAACTTCTAAAGCTCTTGTCACCCAGGAAGGAACCTGCTACTGTTGTTTTGCTTAAATGGACATGTTGTCGAGCTACCCACTAACTATGTATCTTTATACACATAGATTCCTTTTACAGTGAGCAACAGTTAATATAGAAATAAAGAGAATGGGTGACTACTGAGCACCCAGCTCTTAATAGGACATTTATAATAAACCCCAGCACACACAGCCACACCTCTGAGGCTTCAGGAGACATCAGAAAAGAAGTGGAGGAAAGAATGCAAAAGCCAGGCCCGGCATGGTGGCTCACACCTTTAAGACCAGCACTTGGGAGGCAGAGGCAGGCGGATCTCTGCGAGTTTGAGACCAACCTGGTTTACAAAGTGAGTCCAGGATAGCCAGGGCTACCCAGAGAAAAACCCTGTCTCAGAAAACAAACAAACAAACAAATAAATAAATAAATGAAAATAAATGCAAGAGCCAGAGAACAGGAAGGAGTATAGTGAGATGCTGTCTTCTAAAGGCTGTTTGCACTCAAGAACACATCAGCTGTGGTTGCCTGAAGAAAGCCTGCAGAAGATCAAGCCAGTCGACATTCCTGTATGCATGGGGTTTGTTCATGAGGCCCCACCTCCAGCTGAGGATCTGTTGATAACTGATGGCTGCTTCGTGAAGGGGTGTGGCTGCTGTAGGCCACCCACGCTCCCGTGGATGGCCACATGCCTATGTCCATGAAGGCAGCAGTAACTGGACTGGATGATTATGAAATGAGGTGAAGGAGGACCTGAAAGGTGAGAGCTGGAAGAATTAGGGGACCCTGAGGAAGGTGGGAAGGGATTCGAGTTGGATTTGATCAAGATACAGTATATATATTATAGATTGTATACATATACATATTATAAATTGCCAATGAATAAAGACTATTCAGCAAGTAAATAAATGCCTCATTCTCCCCACAAACATGTGTGCACCCCCTGCACTTAGAGCATGGGGAATCACCGCTCTTCTGCTGAAGGCTGAGTGAGTGAATGATATTTCCTTACAAGTTTTAATTTCCATTTCCTATATCAAGGTCACGATCTTTTCACATATATATTAGCCACTTCTCTAGAGTCTTTGGTAGATGTCCTTCAAATCTTCTGCTCATTTTTTTTTTATCACATTTATGGTACTGAAATTCAACCTAGGACTATATACATGGTACGCAAGTACTCTCCCACAGAGCCACGCCCCATCTCTCTGCTCACGTGTGTGTGTCCATTTTTTGCCTTAGTATTATTGAGTTGTGGTGAGTTTCCTTTTTTTCTGGATACAAGTCTTTAATCATATATGTAATTTGCAAATACCTTGTTTTTGACATCTTTATTACACTTCCTTATTCATGGCGTGTGACACACACGTGTCCCAGAGCTCATGTGCACAGGTCAAAGGATCATTTATAAGAACTGATTCTCTCCTTCCATCAAGCATGTCCTGGGGCTTGAACTTGGGTCCTCAGCTTTGGTAGCAAGTGCCTTTGTCCACTGAGCCATCTCACGAGCAGATGGCTTTTAATCTGTGGCATGTATTTTCTCTCCTTTAATTATACCTTGTGAAGAGCAAATACTTTAAAATTTGATGTAGTTGTATTTATCAATGGTTTCTTTTAAGGGTCATTTCTTTTGGGTTATATTTATTTTTCTCTTCTGTTCTTTGCTTTACTTCTTAATAGATCTTCACATACCTTTTATATAATTTACTTTGTATACATATTGGTGTTCTGCCTGCTTCACACATGTATGTCTGTGTGATATGTATGTCTATGTGATGGTCAGATCTTGGAGTTACAGTTATGAATTGCCATGTGGGTGCTGGGAATTGAACCCAGGTCCTCTGGAAGAACATTCAGTGCTCTTAACTACTGAGCCATCTCTCCAGCCCTTCACATACCTTTTTAAATGTATCACGTTGATGCTTGTTAACTAAACAGACATCTCAAGGCAAAATGTTTGTGTGATTGCCTCTTCCTTTTAGAAAACTCCATGTTTTAAAAGCCTCAGTGTCTTTTTTTTTTTTTTAAGTGAGCCTATCTGATGAGATATGTAAATCATCTGATCAAGGACATACCTTCATCCAGGCACTGCTTTAAGCTCTTTCCTGGTATTAATTCATTTCATATGAAGGATCTCACACAGCCAGTGCTGTGATCATCCGCACCCCAAGATAAGCGAGCAAACACACAAAATACTTAAGTTGCCCAGAAAGCGGCAGAGCTGGGATTTGAGCTTGGGCAATCCAGCTCAAAGGATGCAGTCCTAGCCACTAGAACGTGCAATTTCCTCAAAGAAGGACTGCCAGATAAGATCCGTCACCATGAGATGCAAGGCATCTGTCTAGAGTCACTCCAGCCACTTCCCTGAGTACAGGGAGTGTTCAGATTCTGTGACATCCACTGCCCCTGGATCTTCCTCTTCTCCCCACACACAGCCACTGCTGACGAAGCTCACAGCACACCACAAACTAGATTCATCATATTCTCTCTGTCACTTGAGTTGTGAAACAGCAAAGTCGGGCCACAGCTGGGACCTCCATGACCCATGGCTGCAGTGCCAGGACTCGCCTTGGCTCGATCCTTCCTGAGGCCTTGCTGTGCAAGAACTCCATGGTTCTCAGGGATGCTTCTGTATCCTTCTGGCGCATGCCTGCGTAAGCTACCACTGACAGATCTGGTACTTGCAGCAAACCATCACTACTGTAGGGGAAGCATGGCTGAGGCTCACTCTGTGTCCAAGCACAGCCTCGCCCCAGGACTACTTGAACTTCAAGGGTCTTCAGTCCTCCCTGAGCCTTTCTCCTCAAGCCCTGGTGGCAATTGCTCAGGTGTCTTTCTAGGCCTTCCCTGGGACAATTACCTTATCTGACACACTAACCTGTGCTAATGAGAGAGCTGAGGGAGCTCAGTTCCTCCTCTCAGGCTCAGGTAGCAAGGGTGTACTGTAACAACAGTTTTCTGGTGACAATGGCACTTTTGTTTTCCTAACCTGGACGGGCTTCAACAGTGCCATTTCAGGTTAGCCAGGAGAGAGAAAGGAATTTTTCTGGGCAATGGAGGCCTTGTTGTGCCACTGTGATTCACTTCCCCTTTGCCACTGCTAGATCCAACCAGTGACAACAGTCATTCCAAAGGGTGACTTTGGAGCACTCAGCGGCGGTGCCAGGAGCAAATGTGGCAAGGAGTTCCAGCTTAGGATCCACAGTCTGAGAAAAGAAGAGGCTTGGACGTTAGAGCCACGTCAGCTCCTCTCCAGGTTCTGGCTCAGGATGGCAAGCAAGCGATCTGTGAGCCTGTCCTGTCTGAGAACAGACCCCCTGATCACAGCAGCCCTAGGGTGGGAGGTTCATCTGTAGGATGACTGGCACGCCAACTCCCCTGTCTTAGTTGCCTTAGCTTTTTCAAAAGGCGGCGGCTCTGCAGTTCTTTCTAGCGTTTCTCTCTCTCACACACACAAATGATTGTCAAGATCACACTTCTGAGTGTTCGACTCAGATGTTTCTCAATGATTGTTGTGAAAGTACTCGAGTCAGCAGATGAGTACTTACCACCTGCTTTCTACTAAAAGCCATGATCTAGGCTACAGGAAATTCTCTGGTAGCTGCGACTTAGATTACACAGCAAATAGTATCAAGCAACTGAAAACAGCCTGAACCTTCTGAGTATTCAGAAATCTACACTGTTTGTCATGCTATTTCTCTTTGAACAGTTTGTTTCTCAAGCAAAGCAGGCTGTTTTTATGGCTATTCTAATATCTTTATTGTTTCCAGCAAACTTCATCGACTCGTTGGAATGTCACACTCATCAGTAAGCTCAGAATCAGACACGTTCCTAGCTGTGGTAGATTCAGAAATCACTCTCAACGACAATGTCATGAAGAAAGATAAATGTGAGGTCTGAATCCCAGTGGATCAGTAAAGAACAAATGCTGCTCTTGCAGAGGGCCAGACTTTGGTTCCCAGCACCCATGTCTCCTAGCTCACGACCAACGTAATTCTAGAGCTGGGGAACTAACGCCTACTTGGTACTCCTATGCACGAATACATGTATGCATACATATCATTAAAAATAACAAAAATCAACATTTTTGTAAAGAAAGGAATCTAAACATGGACTGAATGTTTAAAACTCACAGAAGTAAGCAATAATCAAATCATACTGGCTAGCATTCATTGACTATGACGTGTGCAAAGCAGAATGCAAATAATTACCAATGGACTGTTTCATTTAATATTCACAAGCTCATCCTATTCTTGTTCTCCTTGATAACTCACTCTCCCATTTGGGGGGGTGTTGTTTTTTGTTTTTTTGGACAATATATTATGTAGTACTGGCTACCCTAAAATTCACAGATCACAGAGGTCAGCCTGCTTCTGCCTCTTGAGTATTGGGTATTTTTCTGATTGATGAAACATAAGTTGTTTAAGGTCACAAAAGCATTACACATCCTTGGATAAAATGAAAATCCCATGCTTCGAGTGAAGCAAAGAGTCTTCAGTATTGTAAAGCTGTTTATTACAAGCGTTAAGAAGGGCAGTAACACTTTACCCTTGTTTTTTTTTTTTTTGTTTTTTAAAGTCACAGAATTCAGACAATAACTTGGACTCTACATGGCTCACGTATTTTGTCTCCCTCAGTAAAGCTTTTGGTCCGTGTGAAGATAGAACTCCTCTAGACATGCCGTCCTCCAGTCCTTTCTTACCACCATCCGTCAGTTGACACAGGGTGGCAGCTGGCTGCGCTGGCATTCCCACAGCGATTGTCCCTGTCCTGAAGGTTATTTTAAGGTGGCCTTCTGTACCACGCTCAGGAGTCCAGATGCTCTTGATGAGCCAACACTTAGCGATATCTAAATTTGGTCCTTCAGATCCGCAGCTAATACCAGAGTACCACGGTCAAGGTCCTGCCGCTTCTGTCTGTATCTTGATCACTTTTCTATTGCTGGGGAAAGGTACCATGATCAACTTATTACAGACAACTTATTAAATAAAGGGTTTAACTGCATGATGGGTGCAGAGGGTTAAGAGTCCAAAATGACAGGGCAAAGGCATAGCTGCAGGAAGAGCTGAGAGCTCACATCTCAAACTGCAAGCAGGATACAGAGAGCATAATCAAAGCCTGGTCCCAACCAAACACCTCACCTAAGACCAAACCTCCTAATCCTTCCCAAACAGGTAGAAACTAAGTATTCAGACATATAAACTTCCGGGGCCATTCACGTCCAAACCTTGCAGCCTCATTCACCGTACATGACTGGCTTCCAGAGCTGGAAGGCTGCGTGGCCACCATCGATTCCAATGGTGATGGGTTCCACAGTCGCCTCCTTCACGAGGGGCTTCCCCTCCTGAGCGATGTCCATGAATGTGGTGTGATAGAGATGGCAAATTCAAGTCAGACTTATGAGGCTACATTCTTTGTTTCAAAAGGATAGGAGGCCCCTGAACCCTGTAGTCCTAACATAATGGAGAGCATGATCTACCCAGCCACAACTGCAGCCCTGATTGCCTTGAGCCAAAAACAGCCTGCAAGAATAGTCTGCCCTTTCTTTGGGACCGCTTTGCCATGAGGCCTTTGCAACGCGACCAGTGATGTGTTCAAGCAGGTGATGGATGGCTGTCAGTGAAGCGTAAAGAACGTTCGGGAACCTCTACTCTGTCAGATCCTTGAGCCTGTGGCAAGCCATGTTTCCCTCGCCGGATTCTCCATGGTAGAGTTCTATCGCTTTCTTAGTCTCCTCCCCACGCCACTGTCATTCATTCTTCCTCGTTCGTATCGTATGGTTAGTCTCCTGTATGTGCTCTCCCGCTGGTACCATTGTGCCTGTAATGTTTGATTAAGCAAAGTGCGGGAAGAAAGATTCCAGAACTAAGACGCTGGGGCAGCCGTGGCTGCCCCCGTGCCCTGTGCACATGTGGCACCGGGGATGGCTTCCTTTTTACGAGATGGGTTGCTCCTTCTTATTTGTTACTTAACAAACACCTTTCCCATGTGGCCCAAGCCAAATGCTGGGATTATAGATAGCTCTGTGCCACCACACTCAGCTCCGTAGCTTATCTTAGGCAAAGAAATTCAAAATTAGAAGGCAGTGTGAGATCTCAGCTAAGTTGTGGAGTCCCCTCTTAAGCCTAGGGTTCTAGAATAGAAATTTATATTTATTTATTTATTTACTTATTTGTTTGTAAATAGTATAATATATACCTCAAATAATAGAGTATATGTAAATTTATATATTATTATCTTTTATAGAAGATGTTTTATAAATAATACTTATAGTTATAAACATTATATAAATAATACTTATAAAATGATATTATATATATAATTATACACAACACACACTGCTGATCACATACCCCTTGTGGAGATCAGAGGACAACCTGTGGAAATTAGTCCTCTCTTTCTGCCATGTGGGAACACTCAGATCATCACACAAGTGTCCTCCCCACTGAGCTGCCTTGCCAGCTCTGGGTCCCAAAGCCGTTACCAAGACTTTTTTTTTTTCTTTTTTTTAATTTGGGTAAGACATTCATAACCAAAGTCACTAATTTGGCCACTGTGCAGTCTGGTGTGGCATTAAGTCCACTGAGTGTATTTAATGTGTACAGCTGGGTGTGGCATAAATACATTCACGTTGCTCTACAAATGTTGCCACCCTCCATCTCTGCGCTGGTTGTAAAATGTTCCATTTATGAAGCAATTGTGACCCTGCAAACATCTGGGGGTGTGGGGATCCTTATCAGCCAACTTAAGCTAACGACCTCCTGGAGGGCAGCAAGAGGTTGGAGTGGCTCACGGCGTGGGCAGCATGGCCACATGTGGGCAGACTCCTGAGACAGGAGTTTCCTCTTTTAAACGTAATTTCCTTCCCTTGGTTACCAGGATCTTTTCATTTTTTTTTTTTTAATATTAAGGATGTATCGACCACTAAAGAATTTAGATAAAGTCAGTTACAAGAGAAAAAGGATCTTAGATTTAAAAAAAAAAAAAAAAGAAAAAAAGTTGTGGTTCTGAGGTCTGCTGCAAAGCAGGAAGGAAATGCATAGACACATTAGTGATGTTCAAGTCAGTGTAAAAAAAAAAAAGAAAAGCAAAAGGATGTAATTTTTAAAACAAAAGAGGGCAGCTTCAGCTAGGGAAGGGTACAGGGTGACATGCAGCCTTAGATGGCTGAAGGCTTTTTTGTTTTGTTTTGTTTTGCCACTGTTTAAAAAAAAAAAAAAAACAAACTTTCATCAGAACCCTACTGAGTATGTTTCCTTATCTTGTCCTTATACTGTCTTAAGCCAAAATAGCCTACTCCCCATATCACATGTGGGCAGGATTCTTTTTTAATCTGGTAAGGTGTTTCCCAGAATTATCTTTTAGCAGTTTTCCCCCCTACTTAAGCCATCCTTCATTAGTCACTATATTATTCATTTCTACAGCATCCCTGCCAGATGGAAAGACCAGGAGTCTTGCTCCAGCCTCTGACTCGTGTTTCTAACTTGGCTTCCCTCAGTTCGCTTCATAATCTGAAAACAAGCGTCCAGATCCCCCACTCACGAGGTTTTTTAAAGGATCACTTGTGATGATTTCAGTAACAATGGGTAATAACTAGCTATGTCCCAGCTGGTACTGGAGAGTAGTTTTCTATTGCCCTGCATCTTTTCTCCACATAAGATGACATCCACATAGGATGTATGGATATATGGGGGGTTAGGAGTTTACTGTCTTACTCTTGACTTCACTGAGATGTGCAGCGTAAAAGCTACCAGCTTTTTGTTTTGTTTTGGTTTGGCTTGGTTTTGGTTTTGGTTGTTGGCTGTTGTTTTTCAGACAGGGTTTCTCTGTGGAACAGCCCTCGCTGTCCTGGATTTGCTTTGTAGACCAGGCTGGCCTGGAATTCACAGAGACCCACCTGCCTCTGCTTTCCTGAGTGCAGGGATCACAGGAATGGGCCACCACGCCCTACTGCTACCAGCTTTTTCTCACAGAATGTTCATGAAGGTATTGGCCTGAAGTGCTGTCATTTGTATAAAATTTAGAAAACGTGGAAACATGCATATCACACACACACACACACACACACACACACACAAGCCGACAGCGGCTCAACAGAGGGAGTAGAGAGAAATATCTAATATTAAAAAATATCTAAGAGGCACAGCAATTATGTGAAATATTTCAACTTCTTTGGATCATGAGTTAACAAATCAGAGTCATCTTTGAAATGATCAGGAAACTTTTAGTATGGACTAGATATTAGACTGTGTTCAAAAATCATTTTTTAATTTTGTTAGCTGTCATGGTGACATTGTATTGTATGTGTTTGTTTGTATGCTATTGCTGTCCCAGTATGTTACACAGGCTTTCCTTAAACTCACAATCCATCCGCCTCCACCTCCCAAGGAGCTCAGATTACAGGCATGTGCCACTGTGCCCTGCTTGTGCTTATGTTTCTTAGTTGTTTTTACCTGGGAGAGATGAATGCGGAGTTACTTACAAATGAAATTAAATAATGCCTGGAATGTTCTTTACTCTGAGATTCACAAGGTGAAGTTAAATACGTAAATGGACTGATGACAGTTACAACTATGGATGTTTGCCAATTTCTATAATAAAATTATTTTTAGAGGAGTCTAGAGAGATGGCTCAGTGGGTCAAGAACTTGCCTGACACCTGAGTTCAGCTTTTCAGAAGTAAAGTAAAAAAAAAAAAAAAACCTGGTGTGGCCATGCATACTGTGACTCCAGAGCTTTGGGTAGGTGGAGACAGGAGAACTACTGTCCTGTAGTTGAGGCAATCAGTGAGCTACAGGTTCCATGAGGAAATCATGTCTCAACAAGATAGAAAGATGGAGAGTAGCAGAGGAGGACACTTGATGACCCCTGAACAACACACACATGTGCACATACATGTACATACATATAAACATGTACACACATGCACCACACATACACACACACAAATACAACAAAGTAAAATAATTACAACCAGACAATGGATGGAGAGAGTGACAAAAGTGAAAATACATCCACAGAAAGAGAGACAAGGGCTCAGATTTGAGTGAGTTCAAAGGTAGAATCAACAGGAATCTGACGGATTTGATGCATGGACTAAAATAGAAGGAAGCATCATATTTCTGCTTAGGAAGTCGATGCCATTTGGTTGTAGAAGGATTCCTGGAGGAAGGCAGGTTTGGAGAGGTCAGCCAGGGTAAGCTTTCCAGGAGGCAACTGGCACTGCATCTGGAGGTGAGTCACTGCCTTTAGATGGCATAGAAGGTCAGGGTAGAGTTACAAAGTTACCCAGAGGGAAAAAAGTCATCAAGCAAAGGGCCAGGAACAAGCTTTGAGGAAGGTACCACCTAAAGTGAGACTGAGGTAGACTAGCCAGCAAGAGGAGGAATTCAGACGGACACACTGTGATAGTAAATTATAATATAAATGCTGAAGAGTCATGATGGAGACAACTCTTAAAGCTGTGCTTTCAGTATTTATGGACTAAAACAGGCCTCACTTTTGAGCTTCCTTGAAAAGTCACATTGATCCACATAAGGTGGCACATGCCTTTAATCCTAGCACTCAGGAGGCAGAGAGAAAGTCAGAGTTCAAGACCAGCCTGATAAGGGGCCTGATAGGTCAGCCAAAGCTACATAGCGAGACCCTGTCTCAAGCAAGGAAATAAAGTCACCTTTGTGAACATGTGCTGTCACTATCAAGGTTCTGTTTCCAGAGGCTACAGACTACTGACAAGAGAAACCACAGAAGCCACGGATAGTGGTGCATGGCCATCACCTCGGCAGCTGGGTAAGAGTTCTCTGGTTCCAGGCCAGCTGAGTTTACATCCCCAACATCCACACAGAAGAAGCTGGGTGCCGAGGTGTGCCTGTAATCCAAGCACTTTGGAAGCAGAGGCAAGAGGAGCCCTGAAGCTTGCTAGCTAAACAATCCAGGCAACCCAGTGAGCTTTTGGTCCAATAAGATATCCTGTCTGCAAAATAAGATGGGGAAAGGGATTGAGGGAGACATCCAGTGTTGACCTATGACCTACATACACACATACATACATACACACACACACACACACACACACATGTGCTTGTGTATGCTTGTTCACACATGCACACACAAAAAACAAAGAAATAAGCTACAGAATACAATCGATCCTTAACTGAGGACTCCCAAACACACATGAAAGTGAATATTTGTGACTTAGATTAGAAATAAAGAACGACAAGCAACTTCTTCAAGGTGAGAGGAGCCCATATGCCAGCCTTTGCCATGACTGAAAAACCAGTCCGCCCGGCTACTACTGTCCACTACTTCCTTCCTTCCTTTAATTTATTTATTAGTGTACTTATTGCAGTGCTGGAGCAACCTCAGGGCCTCACAAATGGTAGGCCGGTACTCCACCCCTGGACATACTTGCAGTTTATGCCTGACTCTCTATTTTAAATCTTTAAAACCCTACATTTCAAAGCCTAATAACAAGGAAGAAAGAAAGAAAGAAAGAAAGAAAGAAAGAAAGAAAGAAAGAAAGAAAGAAAGAAAGAAAG
>NW_026596073.1:12033231-12039590 GCF_907164565.1 Psammomys obesus | reverse complement strand
AAGAAAGAAAGAAAGAAAGAAAGAAAGAAAGAAAGAAAGAAAGAAAGTTAAGTAACTGTCACAGACACCCCATGACTACTTTAGAGCATATAACCAGGATTGGCAAGTCTTCCGAAATGGCATTAACTTCTTATTTATGGCCCCAGCAATAGGGCTCATACAAACAAGCATAAGATGTGGTTTCAGTTCTCAAGAATTACAGGACGGAAGGGACACAGAAGCAACTCAGGGCAGGCAATGAATAGTCAGCACCAAACAAGTATCATAGCAGTAAAATTAAAGAAATTCAAAGAAGAGACCACTGTGCCTTAAAGAAGGAGTAAGCTTTGGAAAAAAAAATGGATGAATATCAAATAGACATGAGAGATTTTCTTCTGGCTCTAAAAATGGTATTTATAAAGGAACACCCAGGTCTGCCTGATGCCAGAAGATGGCAGATAAACTAAGATACAGATTTCAACTCTGTCACATATTTCTATATGGCTTTGGATGATTAAGTTTTGGTTTCTCATCTGTATGATGGGCCATTAAAACCTATCTACAGGACTTGGAGAAACTGGGGACTAGGAAGTAATTACTATCCTGATGATAAAGTTCTGGACATATCTGACTCTTAAGAACCTTTTGCGTCTGAACTGTTTGAGTCAGGAACAGCCTAGATTCTGTAAGGCTTACATATGGCTTTTGAATTTCTCTTAATTTAAACTGCTTCCCCCCCCCCTTGCATTCTGAGGCTGAAACACAGAGCCTCACACATATGGGATCCACACAGTTTTCCTTAGAGCTACATGCTCCGCTCTTTAAATCGCTTATGAAATTTTCATGACTGAGTGTATTTCATGAAGTTGGTCTCTGCAGTGGTTTTCTGATGGCTCTCAGAATGTCATTTTCATTTTTATGGCTTTTCTCAGCTAAGGCTTGAGCAGAGGAAATTTTAGGTGTAATCTGGGCTTTATATCATAGACATTAGCAATGACAAAATTACAGAACCGTTAGATTTATTTTATGTGGTATAGGCAGGTTTGTTGGTCAAACCCACAACTGCTGCAGTTAGAGTTCAGGCACAATTTGAAATATATCTGGAGACAAATAAGCAGTTATTATAGTATTACACAGAGTAGAATGTGCCAAGCTTCATTTTTCTTTCATATAAGTACATGGTTTCCCCCTACAGAAATATTAGAAGCACACAAAGTACCCTAGGAGAGTACGTGTTCTGAGTTGTTTTCCACAGTAGCAGGGCCTCAGATGCCCTTATCTGGTCTCCTGTGTAATTACCTGATGACAGAATTTATAAAATAACTCCATAGACTTTGGAATGCAATCCTTAACCAAGAACACAGTATGAAACTGACTGGGGAATTAAGGTGAACTTTTTTCACTTTTGCATTGAAGAGGTAATCTACTTATTCCTCTCAACTTCCAACTCCTGCCAAGGAGGGCAGTTGCAAAGGTGCATCACCACATATATATACTTATAGATTACATATGTAATACTCATATTCACACAACACGCTCACCAAGGGAACAGCCAACACACAGCTTGGAAAGGCTCGCTTTTCAGGATTTTCATTTGTGAATGAAATAACATAATAATATCTAAGGTCAATAAATGCCAATGCTCCTGACAAACAAGCTTCGTTAGAAGCTAAATAGGATGAGCCTTGTTTAGGCCAATGATCATTAACTGTTAAGAAAATAATACAAGCTGGGAGTGGTGGCATATGCCTGTAATCCCAGCAAAGGCAGGCAGATCACTGTGAGTTCGAGGCCAGCCTGAACTACAAAGCCAGTCCAGAACAGTCAAGAGTACACAGAGAAACCCTATCTTGAAAAAAAAAAAAAACCAATAATAATAATAATAATAATATATTCAGGATTTTCGTCTTCTATTCCTTTTTAAGAGTCAAGACCTTCCTATATAGTGTCAGCTAGCCTGGAGCTCAATATCTTTTTGGCTCAGCCTGGGGTGCTGATATGACCACATTTAGCTGAGATTTCTTATTTTTAAACTTACTTATTTGAGCCAGGTGTGTTGATACACGTCTGCCATCCTAACACTAGGGAAGCTAAAGTTAATAGGAGTACTGCAAGTTCGAGGCCAGCCTGAGCCTGTCAAGACCCTGTCTCAAAAAAAAAAAAAAACAAAAAAAACTATTCTTATACTTTTGTGTAATTTTGAAATGAAGCTAAAGTAAGTATAGATATGAAAGTAAAGGTTTAAGGAAGCAAAAGCATAAAAGATTAGAAATAGTGTCAGGTTAAACACAGCAAAGGCTATAGTGAGTACTCTACTAACTTACTTTTCCTAAAAGAGGAAAAACTAGCTTTAAGCTTCTGCCTGTCCTGGGGGCTGACACCTTACTTTTCTCTCTAACAGGCAGATGTTATCATCACCCTGTCATAGTTAGAAGACAAACACACCCATAGTTACAGAATCTACCCAGGACCACTCAGCTAACAAATGGTGAAGCCACACCGACTTTCTTGAGTCTTACTGTTCCACACTACTCTAGAAACAGAATGTACCAGCAAATGTGTCTTGAAAGTCTGTTATGTGATTAGCATCATGCCAGGTACCAATAGTAACAAAATTAAAAATATGTGCTGGGCAGTGATGGCGCACACCTTTAATCCCATCAATCAGGACCCAGAGGTAGGTGGATCTCTATGGGCTTGAGCAAGCCAGCCTGGTCTATGAACAAGCTCCAGGAAAGTCGGGGCTACACAAACAGAAACCCTTTCTCCAAGAACAAAAAAATTAATTAATTAAAATAAGAAAATTTTAAAAAAACAACATGTTAGCACACATCTATAATCTCAGCACTCTGGGTGACAGAAGCAGGCAGATCTCTGTGAATTCGAGGTCAGCCTGGTCTATAAATCGAGTCCAGGACAGCCAAGGCTACACAGAGAAACCCTATCTCAAAAAACCAATACACACACACACACACACACACACACACACACACACACACACGTTTTTGGGATTTGTTTTAAATTTAGTTTATGTGTATGAATGTTTTCCCTGAATGTATGTATGTGTACCACATGCTTGTCCCTGGAAGTCAGAAAAGGGCTTCAACCTAGAACTGGAGTTAGAGATGGTTGTGAGGCGCCACGTGGATGCTAGGAATCGAACCTTGGTCCTCTACAAGAGCAACAAGCTCTCCTAATGGCTGGACCATCTCTCCAGCCCCTACCCATGAGTAATGTTTTATTGAACTACAATTACATCCATTCTTTACATATATATTCTTTTTATATTAGCATGTTTAGCGTGTGTGTGTGTGTGTGTGTGTGTGTGTGTGTGTACTTGTGTTGTGAGTATGGAGGTCAAAGGGTAAATTGCTGGGGGAGTCAGTCCTCTTCTTCCACCGGGTGGGCTCTAAGTTATCAGGTTTGGCAGCAAGCACTTTTAAGTAGTGAGTCATCTTGCTGGCCCTCTTTGTATTGTTTATGGTTCCTTTTGTGTTACTGTTGAAGAATTTGAATAGCTGTTCACTTTAGCAGCTACAACACAGATCTTCTGTCCTAAAGACTGAAATATTTACTACCTGGCCCTTGACAGAAAAGGTTTGCAAACCCCTGTATAGAGGGTAGCACATTGACCAAAAAGAAAGAAAAAGAAAAAGCAATACTGTATTCCTGTATTATGGGATTCAAAAGAGGAAAGAACACATTTAGGTTGACATATCAGGAGGAAAATGCTATTTCTGAGAGAAAATAGATGGGCCTCAAGTAATGAGACCAGATGGGCAAGAGCATTCCAAACACAGGGAATCACCTATATCCAACAGAGGGGTGGGAAAGTTACCCATTTGAGGAAGATCAGAAGTGCATTCTGAGGCCAAGGCAGAAAGAGGAAAGTGTGACAAAACCTTATTTTTTGAAGGCTTCTGGAGGAAGGGAGTGACTTACTGAGTATGCTTTAAGATAATTTATCTAGCAACAATGTATAAAATGGGTCGAGTAGCAGTTGCAAGCAAACTACTAGCCTGCAAAAGTCCAGGAGCCACGTTTTATGTATCAACATAAACAGGTGTGGTCTTCGTTGAAATGGACAAGAGGAGCCTGGAAGATTCAGTTCAGCTGCTGATAATAGGTGCACCCTTCGATGGACTATTCAAGGAAACACAGAGAAGAGAGAAGGGCTTGAAGAGATGGAGATATGTCAGTAAGCAAAGGACAAGGAGACAAAACTGGTTTGGTGACAATGGTAATGAGTTTGGTTTGCATACAAGTTAAAGATAAGTTACCGTTTGAAGAGATCCTGGTCTGTCAGGTAAATAGGACAAGGGGTTCAAATTCAAAAGTGGGTCCAGGGCTACAAGATACAGAGTTTTGCTGTTCTCCATATTCCAATCACAATTTAATACAAGTTGCAATGGTTATCAGCCTAATGAGATGACAAAGTATGTTAACTTAAAATAAACAATTCTGCAAACTCTGGTTCCATTCTTCTCTCTGAATAAAAAGGTAAAAAAAAAAAAAAAAAAGCAATTGCCCAAATGTCAGTGTTTAAAAACAAACAAACAAGAAAACAAAACATGACTTATTCAGTACTCTTACTCAAAATTTCAGATTTTCAGACTTGTCAAATTTTCATTCAATAATTGATGAGAGCAAAGTCGAATTTGCAATTTATTCATTCATAATTGATAATAATTCCAATAGATTGTTCTGAAATTTGCCTTTGAAACTTCCACTAAAAGAATGTGCTCTAAGGAAATAACAATTAGTGAAATAGAGAACACGTTTACTTAAGTAATATAAACTGTAAAGCAGCTAGACAACGCTGCTCTCCAACACTGTTGCTGGGGTAGGAGGATGGCTCAGTGGGGCAAAGCGCCTAGGAACCCAGAATGGTGGCCCAAGCCTGTAACCGCAGCGTTAGGGGAATCCCGGAGATCGCTGGCCAGTCACTCAAGCCTAATTGCTGAGGTTCTGTGAGACCCTGTTTCAAAAAAAATAAGGCGACAGTGACAGAAGATAACTGATGTTCACCTCTGCCTTCTACTATGTGCCCACAAACGCATGCACAAGCATACACACACACAGCTGTCGTCTATGATTCTTTTCCTTTTTGTCGTACTAAAGGTTGAACCTACTAGACTCTTGCTAGACAAGTGCTGCATCCATACGCCCCCCCCCCCCACCTTTTTGAGAGGCTCACAAAACTGTCTAGGTTAGCTTTAAGTTAATCGGTGGCCTCTGCCAGGCTAGAACCTGTGACGGACCCCAGCCTGCAGAAGAGGTAAGCTCTTACAGGCCTGTGTCCTGAAGCCCAGGTACAATTCATTCCTATCCACTCACTTAACTCAAAGTCTTCCAAACAAAGCCTTGAAGGGCGGGTTCTGGTACTAAAAGGGGTAGGTGTGAAAATATTCTAATTATCTAAGTCTATGTAAGTTCTCATGCTCTTTGGAACAAGGCATCTTCAGACGGTGCTTTTCAGAGTCACATCATAGACTTACACCCATGAGTCATCTATAAAGTCACGAAGGAGCCCCAGGCGTGCACTTCAATGAACCACTTATTTTGATTCTATAAGCAATGTTAATTTAGGTACAGGGCGTAAGCATGCTTGAGAAACATCCATTTGTGAACTGCGTCTGGCAAGGCAATTTGGACAGCTCGCCCTGGTTAAGACACCGCAGGCTGAAATACTTGTCAAACCCAAAGAAAGGCCATTTGAAAAATGAAAAGCTGCCCTCGCGCAGGCTCTTTCGGTGCACTCTGGGAGTGGGAACTGCCGCTCTCGGTTACTTCTCCAGCTACTTTGCCCAGCACAAAGGACCACGCGAACACCGACGGTCTGGGGGCGTTGGCGACTCAATTCCTGCGTGCACTTGGAGGCCCCCCGGAGGCTTCTGAGGTTTCTAAGCCCTGAGCTCCCCGTTATCCGCTGGGGTCGAGAGGGATGCGCCCCTTTGAAGCTGACTCCAGATTCTGTCTGGCAGCCAGCCGGCGGAGGCGCAGCGGACCGGAATACCGGGGCGCGGGCAGCAGAGGGGCGGGGGCCATAGCTGGCTCGGGCCGGCGAGAGGCCCGGCGAGGCCCAAGGCGAGGGCTAGCTCGCTGAGGCCCCGCCCCCTCGTCCCGGCCCCGCCCCCGGCCCCGCCCCTTCCCGGGCTGCGCTCCTGCGCGCCCCGCCCGCGGGCGGAAGCGAGAGCGAGGCTGAACGCCTGACGTCAAGGCGACACCGCCAAACCTCGCCCAGAGTCAGGCGTGGAAAGCAGCCTGAGCGGCGGCGGCGGCGGCGGCGGCGGCAGCGGCACAGACCGCCGTGGCGCCGGGAGCAGCGACCCGAAGGGAACTCGGGGCGACGGCGACGACGGGGACCCGGTGACAGCGCG
>NW_026596073.1:11991242-12032831 GCF_907164565.1 Psammomys obesus | reverse complement strand
AGGAACCGCGGCCGCGGCGGGGAGCGGCGCGCTCTGCGGAAGGGGTCAAATGTCTGAAATATGGCGGAGGAAGTGAGCGCCCGAGGAACCCCCACCCGCCGCTCGCGGCCCCGCAGCCTTGCCCGCCGCTCCCCGGCCTCGGCGCCCGCCGCGGGGTGGGTGGAAGTTAGAGCGGAAACCAGAAAGTTGTCCTTTGCGGCTACTCGGGCTTCTCCCAGCCCCGGGCCGGGCGGAGTAGCGTTGGCGGGGGGGTGGGGACCACTCCCCGGCGCCCCGCGGGCTGGAGCCTGACAGGGAAAAAGTTTGCCTGGATCGGGGCTGGCTTGCTTCATTTGTTGCGGGAAGTGGCAGGAGGAAGGCAGTGGAGGGAGCCCCACCTAGTCTGGCAGCCGCCACCGTGCAGAGGGGAAAAAAAAAAAAAGAGAATGTTAAAGGGGCCTTTCCCTTCGTCAGCAAGAGGAAATCTCCTTTTCTCTTGCAGAGAGAAAAATCCAGGAAGTTTGTCCTCTTCTCGTTTTTTTTTTTTTTTTTTCGCCATCTCGCTACGTATGATTCTGAAACTGACTTATCAGCGCCATGAATTTGGGAACTAGGCCCTCGGGATTTTCCTTGGGGTGGAGGGGGAAGATGCCTTTCGGTAGAAATATCTTCCCTTTCAGAGTTTGAGCAGATGGGTTTGCTTTCCTTTTGCTTGCCCCTCCAAACCTCCAATACTTTAGAAAGACATTTTGGCCCTGCTGACTGTTTCGAATACAAGCACTTCTTTAATAGGAAATCACATTTTCTTACTGGGTGGGAAGTTGACATTACAGTGAAGGCTGGACTTTTAATATTTTAAAAATCAATTGAGTCTCTTTGAATGTTTGCTTTGCTGGCAGTGTGTATTAATATATACCGACTGCTTCTAACTTGTAAATTCATTTTTCAGTTTTCTTTTGTATAATTAGAATGTTGTCAAGACTTGCCTAAAAGGAGTTTATCGTAGCAAGAACTTAATTGAGTGGAGAAATTCTTTTAAAGCTCTTATCACTCATAAAACCTGACTTGAAATCTATGTATTTAGTCATAAGAGAGTCATTGAGCTTTTTAAAGGCCGGAAAGGGACTATTTAAATCATCTAGTCCCACCCTGTCATTTTATGGAGGAGGAAACTGAGGCCTAGAATAGATAAGATAACCAGTTACCTGAGTCTGCTGACTTGTAAGGCAGTGGTCTGTCCATAAAAGACAACCCACAGGAAGAAATGTGACAATTTCTTATGGTGAATTACATATTGCAGAGATTATTGGTCCCATTATGCTCTTTTCTCCAAGATAGAGTGCCTTAGTTAGCTAAATGGTGTGGGATAACCACTTGGCTAGTGTCCTCCCCAGGTTTTGTTAGAGGAAGTTAATACTCTAGGGAGGAAATCATTTTGCTTAAAGACACAGGATCCCAAATAACAGTCTTGTTTGAGCTTATCCGTACTTTTAATCTCTGTAATACATTATATTCCCTTGTACTTTCTCGTTGACATTCACAAATAGTTTAATGACCTTATCTGCGGAAGCTGCAAAATAAATTGCTGAAGGACATATAGCCATATGTGTCTTCATGTGACTGGTATCAGAATAACAGCAGAAGAGCACAGTGCTAAGCTGGCTTAAATTTTACTATGTGGTCCCAGGCAGACATGATGGCCTTGTCTCCTTTTTCTGTCTAAACTTAGCACGCTTCCTTTCAGTGGTTTGTATCACTTCCTATCCTCCGTGTCTGCTGTGTGCTTTTATATAGTCTACGAAATTGTAAGGTCCAAGGTCGGGATATATTTCTTTTGTATGCCTCAAATGACTAGCATGTTGGTGCTACATAGACACTTAAGTGGGGTTAAATGAAAACACCATGAGAATAAGAATTCTCTTTCTTTTAGTGTTATTTCCAAGCATTTTACCTGGGCACATGGTGATGTTTGGGACTTAAGTTTAGAGATCAATAGAAAATTCAAAGAGACTAAAGAAAATAATGTGATCTTTCAAAAAAGAATTACACATTTTGTGTGGGGTCTCCCACTTCACAATTTGATCATCATTTTTTTCATTGGCCACTTGATGATTCCAGCATTTTCTTTTGACCTATATAGGGAAAGTGAGCGTTCCCACCAAAGATCCTATAAGGACTACCAAGTTGAATTTTTTTTTTATGTGCATTGGTGTTTTGTCTGCATGTATGTCTATGAGAGTGTTAGATCTTGGAGTTACAAACAGTTGTAAACTACTGTGTGGGTGCTGGGATTTGAACCTGGGTCCTCTGGATGAGCAGTCAGTGCCCTTAACTGGTGAGCCATCTTTCGAGCCCAAAATAATTTTTTTCTAAGTGGTGCAGGAATGGTATTTTGCAACTGTAATCCCAGCAGTTAAGAGATTGGGCAGGAGGATTGCCATAAATTCAAGGCAAGCCTGAGCTAATGAAACCCTGTTTATAAATAAATACATAAGTATCATGATCTGTGTTTGTGAAAATCTTGGAAAGACTTAATACTTATGTGGAGATTGACACCTGCTGTTTCAAATGTAAAGTCTTAAGACTGGGATGGAACACTCGGGGTCAGCTCTTTGCTTTTTCTTTTGGGTACTTAATGCTGATTGAAATTAACTTGAGAGAACTTAGCTGATTTTATGCCCTCCCCCAAGTGTTGTTTGCATTTGGCATTTTATTATTGAATGTCAAGGAGAACTTATTGATTTACATGTGTCATTCCCAGAAAACAAAATTTAAGGAGTGGGTGTTAATCTACAGTGTTTAGATTTGAACTGCCACTAGGTTAGTTCAGTGGGTGGGCATTAGTTAAAGCCTGTTTCTCTTTTAGCAATGATGTCATTGTGGTCACTCTTTAAAGAGTCCAGAAAAACTTACTTTTCTGGCCAGGGATGTGCCTTAGTAGTAAGAGTGTTTGCCTATCTTGTCTAAGTTACTGGGTTCAATCCCTTCACTGGAAAGAAAAAAAGTCCTCTTCAATTTTCTAAGGATTTTTAGTTATGGCTTTGGGTTTTTTTGGTTCAGTTTGCATTGGTTCATATGTGTGTGTGGTGGGGTTGTTTC
The DNA here is from genome assembly GCF_907164565.1 of Psammomys obesus. NCBI lineage: Eukaryota > Metazoa > Chordata > Mammalia > Rodentia > Muridae > Psammomys > Psammomys obesus. The sequence continues at coordinate 12,029,753 of NW_026596073.1, read as the reverse complement.
TATATTTGCTTTTCTTTTTTCTCACTTTTGTGGACCTTTAGTCATAGAGTAGGTTGAGGTTTCTCCTGTTCTTCTTTTCAAACTGAACAATTTTTGAACAGGAACAATCCTGAAGCGATGGCTTGATGCATTGTAATACTAGATACAGTTTTTATCCAGCTGTCTGTAAGCAGCACTGTACTGTCTCTTGTACTGAAAGCTAATCTTTGCAGTACTTGGAGGTGTTTTGCAGTAGTGCTGAAAGGTTCTGATTACTACTTGAGGACTGAATTCTAAATTAATTCCTTAAAAATCTCAAAATATAGTGGAAGCAGTAACTACAAAGAATAGAATGAAGATGGCTCAGGAGTTAACGAGTGCTTGCCAGTTGTCTCACAACCATCTTTAATTCTAGCTCCAGGAGATCCAACAGCCTCACTTCTGGCCTCCTCAGGTACCAGCATGCAGGTGCACTCACTCACACACATATACTCAGCTACACACAAATAAGAAAGGAAATAGAAGGTAGTTATCCACGTAGAGTAAAAGTTTGACTTGCTATCTATTGTCCTTGTTTGAACCCATTTGACTGGATTCTAAGATTGATCCTTTTAGCAATAGAACTTGGTAATAGAATTTCTATTTTGTAAAAAGTTAATCAGGAATTTTTGCCACTTTAAAATAGCACAATTTAAAAATCACCAGGAAAAAGAATTTTACTTACTTCCCACACTTTATAAACACTGCTGTGCATATTACTAATGTTCAAATTGAGGGTATACAGCAGTTGATCACATTTCCAGAGAGCCCTAAAACTTAACAAAGAAAGAAATGAAATTTTTGGGATATGCTACAAGGTTTTAAAAATACATTTAAATTCTCTAAAAATATTTGCAACATGGATTACAAATTTTCCATATGGTTTTTATTATATAGAGGGATAATATTCTAGAATGGTATTGTCTTTAAGTTTGGTTATATTTGATGTGCTTGAATAGAAATACACTTCACTTTTGGATTAAGTGTATCATTCTCTAACTATAGTCTGAGTATGAATTTTTACATACTGAACTGGTTCCTAAGGCTTTGATGTTACCTATCTTTCATATCTTTCTAGTTGTGTTACTTTATGTCAGTGAGGCCACTCAGTCTAAGCTGGGACAGGCCTTCTGGAGGGAACTCGCTGGCTGAGCTCTGCCATGGGTTGGGGATTGAGTGTGAACTCGCTGTGTAGATAGACCACTAGAGGTGTTAGGAAGAGCGTGGCTGTTAGAAGCATTGCTGACTGAAAATACAAGATCTGAAATTTGTTTCAGCAGCTATGTATTTAGAAGTTTTTCCCCAACTGTGTGTGATGGCCCATACTGTAATCCCAGCATATGAGTAGACAAAGGAAGGGAAATCCTTCTGTCAGCCTTTGCAGAATGGTAAGTTCCATGCCAGCCTGGGCTACATGAGACTGTTTATGCATTTTCCCCTTCACTTAAACCATAACTATTTTGGCAATAAAAAGGACTTGATTGTTCAATGATTTTTCAAAGTATGATCCAAGTAATTTTGGAGATCACATAGATGTTTTTGGAGAGTCTACAAGTACAGAGCTGTTTATAATAATAATGATAATAATAATAATAATAATGCTAAGATATTTTTTGCCCTTTTTACTGTATTGACATTTGTTTCTATGGGACAAGACCAGTAGTAAGCACAACTCATGACACCTTGGAGTGAGTCGGATTAGAACTTTGGTATATTCTTTACTGCCCTGACCCTTTTTAAAAGAATGAAAGGGCTTCCAGTTAAATGTTCTTGAAGTTGTTTTAAAAATGAATGAAGTCTCCCTGTGTACAGGCCTTTTTAATAAGGTAGTGATTGTCTCCAAGAAAAGTGATCGAGTCTCAGAAGGTGAACCAGCCACTTGTTTTTAGTTTTACTTTTATTTTATGTGAGCGGGTGTTCTACCTGCATGTTTATGTGTGCAGCACCCCCAGCGGTCAGAAGAAGGTGTTGAATCTTCTGTAACTAGCTCTGGTTGTAGCAGGTGCTTGTGAACTGTGTGCTGGGAATTGAACTAGGTCCTCTGCAAGAGCTTTTAACCCGGGAGCCTTCTCGAACCTTGCTGCCTGAACCACCCATATGTGTGTGAATATTTGAATGTTTATGCACCACATGCGTGCAGTGCCCATGTTGGCCAGTATTCCCTTGGACTGGGGTCAGAACCTGTTGTGAGCGGCCATGATGGTGCTGGGAATTGAACTCTGATCCTCTGAAAGGGCAGCCTAGTGCTCTTAGCTGCTGAACCATTACTCCAACCCCTGACATACTGTTGAAAATGGCAAGCCTGCTTGTTGTCTTAAGGCAAGTAATAACTATCTATGGATGATTGTAAATAGCTCTTTGCAAAAAAATTGGGATTTTGAAAAGCTTTTCTCAGCACTGGGCCCTTGATACTTGATAGCCTTTGTTTTGAGAGGACCATCTTTCTGTGAAACTAAGGAAGATTTGAAAGAAGTTCATAATGAGAAGAGCCGTTACTTGAAGATTGTGTGAAATGACCAGCATAGGGTATTGAAATAAATTGTGAGTCCTGGGGCTCCTGACACGTAATTGGCTTGGATGAGTTCCTGTGCAGTCTTCTTTGGGCAGTCCTTTACATCTTTGTTCACGTAAATTTAGATAATTACTTCTTTAAGCTTAGTTTTGGTTTGGCTTGTTTGTCTTTTGCTTTTAGCCTCAAACTCCTGGGCCTTTTCAACTACAAAGGAACAGATTGGCCTATTCTACAATACTTTTTTTTAGAAAGTGTTATCTTATATTTTTTTTCACGTGACAAGCCTTGCCAAAGCAAGACCTGAAAAAAAAAAAATAGCTAAAAGGGGCCAGCAAGATGGTCCAGCAGGCTAAAGGCAACTTCCACTATGTCTGAGTAGGATGCTTAGAAACTATGTGGTGGAATGAGAGAACTGATTCTCCCACAAATTGTTCTCTGACCTTCCCATGCACACCATTGCGCACACACATGCTTATACACCCACACACAATTTAAATATAGTTAAAGGTGGTCAGCTGTTAGGATCTGGTATTGTTCTTGCAGAGGACCTGGGTTCAGTTTATAGCAGCTGTATGTAACTCCAGCTTTAAGGATCTGATGATTTGGCCTCTTTTTTGGGGCACAAGCACTCACATGTACATACCTACATAGACATGTATACATAATTAAAAATTAAAAATAAATCGGCTAAAAATCTAGACTCACTCCTTTCCACTGAAGCCGTTAGTAAAAGGCAGATGTTTATATGGCCTGAGGAGGCCATTGAACTGCACTCCTTAAAGGAGCTACCACGAGAGAACAGGATTGGGTGTTGATTTAGAAAAGGAGTAGATGTGCAGGGTCCTCTTCAGGGATTAAGGACTAAAGAATTTCTGCCTGCAGGAGCTAATCCCATCCCCGGAGGAAATCGAAAGAGACATTTTGGTACTTCTTGAATTAGGTAATTAGCTGCCAAGCTATTCTAACGGTTCTGAATTAGGGAACATACTGAGATCATATTTTATGTCTGGAACATGCAAATTCATCGAAGGTTGCTACTAAGTACTGTTTTCGAAGTCTTAGGTACAACTTAAAAAAGTGAAATTTCTTCCATTTTGGCCAGCTTTTATACACTTGAGCTTTTTTTCTTCCGGGGAGCTCCATCACTTAAACCATAGGCTTTACTGGCTTGTTGTTGTTGGGCTTTGTATTGGTTTATGTTTGCTGTATGTGTGCACATGTCCGTGTGGTGTTTGCCTTGTTTGCTTTTGAGGTTTTGGAACCTATGTAGCAGAGGCTGTCCTCAAACTGAAAATCCTCCTGCCTGAGATTCCTGATGGGATCAACAGGTGTGTACACTATGGCAGGCATTTTGCTAGTAGTTTTGTTTTGAGGTGCTGAGTTAGAGCTTTCCTGACCTTGAATCTATGGCAGTCCTGCCTCAGCCTCCTGAGTGCTGAAGTTACAGGCGTGTGTTACCAGGGCCTACTTTCTGTGGTTTAGTGGCCAGAGGTGCAGAAGAGCAGGAAGTGGAAAAAATGGGAGGATGAAGAGGGTGCTGGTTTGAAAGAACAGGCCTGCTCCCAACATTCTTGTCTGCTGTGGTTCAGCAGAGTGGTGGAAAGCACATGGTGCTTGATTGTCCACTGAGGAGTAACTTGGCATTCTCGGCTACCTAAAAAGTCTAGTATTGAAGCCTTGTCACTCACTCACCGGTGGAATTGACATTGCTTTTGCTCCCCAACAGAACCTGCTGTACATTAAACACCCAGGTGTTCACATTAGACATCCATTTCATTGTCCATTTTGCTTTAGCTGACTCCTTGGAGTATAGGGTGAATCAGAGAAATTATATACTTAACTGGTTTTGTTTCTTAAAACTAATCTACAGTGTAGCGAAAGCCCAGACTGATCTGCCTGGTGACTGCTCCGGTCTTGTCTTGCCTCTGAGCCCCCTGAGCTGAATTACAGAAGTGCTAGGTGTTCTAAGTAGTTGCTAGCCTTTGCTTTCTTACAGTCTTTTGTTTGTTTTTTATTGTTACAGTTTTGGCTTTAGGAAATAAGGCCTTTATTCCATAGCTCAGACTGCTTTAGAACATACTGTGTAGCCCAGGCTGCCCTTCAGCCTTAGGTAGTTTTCCTGCCATGTATAATCCTTGATCAATTGTAGTTTAGTGGTATTATCTTTGGTTTCAGTTCTGTCTTCGACAATGTCTATGAACCTTGTTGACTCTTCGTGAGGAGCTTATCTTCCTATGGAAACAGTTTGAGTTGAATAGCTAAGGCCTCTTTGGGGGCTCTCAGAGTTTTATGATATACTTTTTATGTCAATCATAGCCAATTTTTGTTCTAATATTTTAATTTTTTATGTATGTGCCTGGGTGTATGTGTATGAACTACATGAGTGCAGGTGCCCAAGGAGCTGGAATCACAGGAAGTTGTGAGCCACCTGATGTGGGTGTTAAAACTTAGGTCCTTTGCTAGAGTGATACATGCTTTTAACTGCTAAGCTGTCCTTCCAGCCCTCCTTTTTTTTTTTTTTAAGTTTTATTTTTTGTGTATACAATGTTCTGTCTGCATGTACATCAGCTTTTATTATAGGTGGTTAGGAGCCACGATGTGGTTGCTGGGAATTGAGCTGAGAACCTCTGGAAGAGCAGCCAGTGCTCTTAACTGCTGAGCCATCTGTCCAGTCCCCAAGCCCTCCATTTTTAAAACTTTTAATTGAAAAATATAAAGAATTGAATGGTTGTCTTTATTGAGGACCATCATAAGCGTTACTTGTACTCGTTTTTTAACATATTATATCTGATTGTGTCCAATTATGATATTTTGGGTTTTTTCTGAGATGGGGTTCTCACTTTGTATAGCCTTTGTTGGCTGGGAGTTCACTGTGTAGACCAGGCTGGCCTTAAATGCAGAGCGACCCTGGACTCCTCAGAATGTATGCTACCACACCCAACTTGGATGCCTTATTTTTATTTAGGGCGTGTCTCTTGAGAACTGGTACATCTGGCTAGGTGTGACTGAGAGCTACTTGGTTTTTTCATGTAAGGCTTGAATTAAATACTTTTACACAAAAGGTTTTAGCAAAGATAGGAGATTAATCATGAAAATGTAAATAAATACCCGGTTAGTAATACAAGTGGTTTTGGAGCCAGAATTGACAGCTCTTAGCTGTTACAGTTAGAGAAGATGGAAAAAATAAAGTGGAATTTGTGCACAGTATCATCGGTGGGTACGTTTCAGATTAGTAGAATAGTGAGCCATAGCAAGCAACAGTACAGAAAAGGCTCAAGAATAACAGGCTTTATACTAGTAAGTGTTTGTGAACTGAAGGGTCCAGCGAAACAGTCTAACTCCTGAAAGTTGTCTCTGACTTCTACACACAGACATCATAGTACTTAATAACAAAATGAGCTGCTCTCCTCAGACAGATGTGTAATCCTTTATCTGTAACCCTTGTTAGAAGTAAGGATGATGAGTACTGTCCATATGAAACATGAGTAGTCACACTAAATGGGGTGAATAAAACACAAATAGATTCACTTTAGTGTTCAGGTAAAGTGTAAGTAATTTATAACAGCAGATTTGCCACTTGAGATTGTTGAGAAATTTAGAGTTAGTTTTGAGATGGATTAGAAAGTCATTGTTAATTATGTCTTCTTTGAAAAAGACATTGGGATATGAAAATGTTACTTTCAAGAAACTTAAAAATCGTCTACTAGACTGCCTGGAAGTCAGCGTTAGGTACCTTCCTCAGTCCTCTCTATCTTAATTTTTTCAGGAAGAGGTTTCACTGAAGCTAGAATTCACCCATTCTACTAAACTGACTGGCCAGAAAGCCACAGGGATGCTCCTGTCTCCCCTCCCCTCCAGTACTGCGATTTCAGGCACACACATGCTTTGTTATGAGTGCTGGAGATCAAATGCGGGTCTCCGTGCTTACACCACACTTTTTTGGCTAACCGTCTTCCCAGGACTCCCAAGGAATATTTGAAGCTGTCATAGGATACAAGGCACTGCTGCTGTCAGAGAGTTTTAAGGTTCCTAATATAGAAGAACCTCTGATACCGTAGTTAACTAGAGTCCATTTAGCTTTCTGGAAATGAGTAAGGCTAACCTGTGAATATTGGTGTCAGTTGCATTTTTCAAAAATTTAAAATTGAAAGCTATTGTCTTAAACAGTTTTTAAGTCTTAAAAACTACCACATCATGTCATTTGTTTCCCTTAGAAATCATGTCAGTAAGGTTCCTAAGGTTTATAAAATGCATTTAGTTATAAGAATTCAGTGGAAGATTAGAATAAGAATACTGTAAAATAATACTAACAATATATGTTTAAAAATCTGCAATGGAGAGCTGGAAAGACAGTCTCCAGGAAGGACCCATGTGCTGGAAGAAGAGAACCCATTCCCTGAAGTTGCCCTCTGACCTCCGCATGCACAAAGGAAATGTAGTAAAAAAAAAATAAATAAATAAAAATTATTTAATATAGGGCTGGAGAAATGACTTGGCAGTTAAGAGCACTTGTTGCTCTTTTGTAGAGGACCCTGGTTCGACTCCTAGTACCCACATGATGGCTCACAGCTATTTGTACCTAATTCCAGGGCATCTGTTAACCTTTTCTTACACCCTTGGGTACCAGGCATGCAGGTGGTGCAATACTTTATGGAGGCAAACACTCGTGACCATAAAATATGTAAATTTAAAAAAAATATATTTTACTTTCAAATCCCTGATGGAGCCGCCTTGTATAGTAACAAGAATTAACACACACACACACACACACACACACACACACACACACACGAGTTTAAAACTCAGGCTTGTTAGCAGGAAGTGTCTGCCCACTGTCCTGTTGTTCCAGTGTGCTCTGCTGATTGTAACAGACTGTAACATCCAGCCTTTAAACTTGCTATATATGCTGATGTTTAAAAAAAAAAATAGTAACATGTATCCATGTGATTTGGTTTAAATAGATTTAGCAGGATGTGACCGTTTCAAAGATTTCTCTGGTTTTTATTTTATGTATGTTTGCCTGCCTGTGTGTGTGTGCACAGTGTACATATCTGGTGCCCTCAGGCAGAGGCCAGAAGAGAGAATATGGAAAAAGAGTTAGAGATGGCTGTAAGCCCCATCCATGTTGGGTGCTGGAGATGAACCCAGTCTTCTGCAAGTACAGCAAGAGCTCTTCTCCACTGAGCTAGCTCTCCATCCCCAACTTGCATTTTGTTAACCTAGTAATTATGCAAATAAGTAAGCAGGTATTGTGTCTGACAGTGGAAGGGAAACTTTTGTGGCACCCCTTTATTTTTCTAAGTGGCCTTTACTAAATATTAAATGCATCTTTGTATAAACTGAGAAATGTAAAAGAACTGTTAAATGTGGACAGTAAATGGCTAGCGTTAAGCTACTGATTAGATTGAAATAGTACATTAATAGAAAATTATAGAAAGTACTTTGCTTCCATCCATTGCTTTTTGTTTCATGGTTAGTTTTCTCTTTTGCACTTCCGGCGTATTTACTAGGGAATTTCCATTAAGAATATCTTGGTCTTGAAATTTCTTTTAGAATGTGTGATATATATAATTGTGCAGATATAAGTCCACAACCTAAAATCAAGGAACTCTCATGGCTTCTTAGTGCATTTCGGGACGGTCATATTAAGCATGTCATGTGGTCCTAGTTATATGGTAATGGGAAAATGAAATATTTTTGTAGCTATTTGTTCCTTTTCTTATGGAAGACACTGGTTATATATATATATATTTCTGAAATATATATATTGAAACAGACTGTAGATGATATTTTTAAAAGTTCACCCGTTTTTGTGTAAGGTAGTTATATTATAAAAACTAGGTGTTAATATTAAAGAATATCTGGTGTTTATCCATTCACAGAAATGGGTGTGATTTGTTTAAAAAAATTCCTACTCTTAATAAGTCTATTAGTATTGATAGCCTGATTTCTGATATCTTATACCTTTACCTTAGTGTCTCCAAACTGAATTAGTACTTGTTCAAAATATGTACGTGCACATTTTTTTCACTAGTATCCCAGGGATGTCTTTGTAGTTGATGAGTAGTTACTTCTGCAGTCTGTTTAGCAAATGTGCACTTTTAGTGATAGCATTAAATTATGGGCACCAAGGACTATAATGGGTTGTCTTCTCCCTCCCCCCCCCCAAAGCAAACTAACTATTCCTTTGGGGATTTAATGTTACAGCCCATGACTTATGTAAGTTTAAATATGAGTGGTTATTTAAATTACTGAATAATTGATGGATGGAGATCTGAGGAAGTAGTATCATCTTTTTCTGTTGAGAAAATCTTTGCAAAGCAAAAAGATAATTCATATTGTCTGTTTTTCTTTGCAGAAGTTTCAAACCTGTTGTTTTCATTTTAGTTGGCAGAAGTTTCAAACCTGTTGTTCCTCTGCCTAAACCACAGTAGCCTTTGCTAAGTAAGAACTATATATAGTCTTTCCCTTTTGAGTCCCTTGAGTCAGAATTGCTCTCACACTTACTCTCGTTACTGCACTTAGTACATGTAGACAGGTAGCTAATGTCTTGCATTGATATTTGAGCTCAAGGCCAATTTGTCACCACTAAAGTAATATGCAGAATCTCCCCTCATCCCTCGCCTATAGGGCATATGTTTGGCAAGCCTCTAGAAAGGGCAGGGTAATAATTTCGGCTTTGTTGACATATCATCCTTATCAGGGTCATTCAGCTCTGCCATTTTAGCCTGGTGAAAACCATAGATGATACATACTGAATGGGCTTGGCTTTTTTCCAAACACAGCCAGCAGCTACTGGAGATTCAGTTTAGTGGCAAAGTACTTGCCTAGGATATACCCACCAGGGCCTAGGTTCAATCCCTAAGTATCTTCTCTGTTCCAGGCTTTGTATTAAGGTTTTTGTTGTTTGGTTTGGGTTTGAGATTTATTTATTACGTATACAAAGTTCTGTCTGAAGAGGGCCCCAGATCTCATTATAGATGGTTGTGAGCCACCATGTTGGTGCTGGGAATTGAACTTAGACAGCAGTGAACGTAACCCATAGATCCTGGGCCACAAGATGTATAATTAAGTCTTAACTTTGTTTGAGTGCATTTTCAAGCCAGTTTATGCACCTCACATACAGCCTGAAAGAATTTTTATCCAATACTCATTCTTTTGTTTGTTTTGTTTTAGGGACTAGGTCTCACTATGTAGCCCTGACTGCCTGGATAAAAAGATTCTCCTGCCTCTGCCTCCTGAGTGCTGAGATTAAAAATCGTGCACTGCCACGACTAGCCTAAAAGTAGTTCTTAAGGTGAGGTAGGGAAGTGTCTGCAACCGTGTGTGAGACCTTAGGTAGACACGTTAGGTGCTGTGTTCTGTAGCTGTATAACTAATGGCAACCTCAGTGTGCTTTGGCCATCGGATGCTGTGGCACCCGTTAGCCATTAGTGTCTTATTAGGAAAATAGCCCAAATGTGTGTTTCTGGTATGTATGCTCATTGCACACAATAGGCACTTAATATCTAAGTAATGCTATTGAATAAAGTTGAAATACCAGTTTTCTTCCTTAGGTCATTTTCTCCTATGTGGTATGCTATTGTGGTATATTATTTCTGGCCCCTTTATTTTGATTTTCATCATTATAAAATGAGTTTTTGTTGCAAACCAAGGCTCATGTGTTTTAAAAGTAGGCTGCATATTACTCTTAATAAAAATGCATAGTAATCTAGATAATGTCATTATGTTGCCTACTACTTGCTACTGCTACTATGGCATACCCTTCAGGTTGTCTAGTATGTTGCTTACTGAGTCAATACTTGATGCTGTTTGTTTCCTTTTCCTGTGTGCCCCATGGTGGCTATGCTTTGAGGAGTTGTAATTCCATGTGATGCTTTCTTTGACACCTTTGCTGTCTTCTTGGTCCTGGTCTATTCATTTCTGATTGAAACACTGTAGTTTTTCTTGATGCTAACGTCTCTATAAATCTATCTGGATTTTCATCATTGTGTTTCTCATAGTATATGTCCCTCACCCCTTTGGTGGCACTACAATTTGAACCCATACCCTAATACTAGGTGATAATCAAGCACTGAGCCATATCCCTAGCCTATTTTTTATGTTTCTTGTTTTTTCCTGTAAAGCTTCTTGAGAGCAAGTATGCTCTGTTTCTCTTTATAATTAGGAAATGTAGGATGAAGCAAATGCCTATCAAAATTAACTTCACTTTATTCTGTAGCCATCTTTTTCATATGTCATTGTTACTGCCCTTTCCAAGGAATTATAATACCCAGTAAGTGGTTGTTGTTTGTAGGGCCACCAAGGCACTCTGGCTTATAAATTTCTAATGTAGTATTTTGGGTTCTTTAATGTTTAGATGAAGTACACTTAATGAGTTTACTGTCCTACTTACTGATTGGTTTACATATGGCATGTTCTGGTGGTTTTAGTAGAAGGTGTTGCTACTCATAATTTTTAATTAGTAACTATATAGCCTGTCAGGTGGTACTTTAATAAAATGTGAGGCAGCCTAAAAGTTCCCCTTTTTTCTTATCACAGCAGCTTAACCACAGTCATGTAGAGACTATAAATGAGTGCATAGGAGAATCTGTCCCTACTTGTTCCTTAGATTTGGCTTTTGTATGTGTTTCTGTTTTATAAATCATATAATGCCAAAATTAATTTCTCTCCATAATTGCAGATATATAACTTAGACTAAATTAGCTACTAAAATCTTTGCAGATTGAATTAGCAGATAAGGCAAAATTGGGAAAGAGCTCAGTGGAAGAGCATTTGTAGCTCTTGGAAAAGACTGGGTTCAGTTCCCAGCACCCACATGAAATTTCATAACTATCTGTACCTCCTGTTCCAAGGGCACCAGGAACCCATGTGATATACATACACTCGTGCAAGCAAACACTTAAACACATAAAATAAAATAATAAATCTTAACAAACAAAAAAGACCAAGTATAACATAACTGTTCTTACACCTAATGGCATTGCCAGAAGCAGAATTGGTAGTTACATATACTAATTACACCTGTAGTCTCAGAACTCCAGAGTGGTTGAGACGATAAAGAGGACCAGGATTCAATGCTAGGCTAGGCATGAGGCCGTATAAGAAAGGACGAGAACAAAATCAATATAAAAAGAAAGGAACAAAAAATAAAAATATGCATGCTTGTCATCCCAGAACTTGAGAGACTGAGGCAGGAGGATAGAGTGCTCCAGGGCAGCTTGGGATATGTGAGTCTTTGTCTTACACAAACCATTAATACCTTCCAGTGATCATGGACATTCAAGTGTATAACAGATTTATTTATTTCATCTTCCTCTGTCACACTTTCACTTTGTGGAAAATGAGAAGTCTTTGCAAGATAATGCAGTGGAGAAATGGAAGATACTGAGAAAGAATGGATTAGACTTAATAATGGGAAAACAGAAAAAAATCCGTGATGATTACCTCCTGATAGACCATTTTATTTATAATTGTATGCTTTGTGTTTTTATTGAGATATATAGTCCAGTTCATACTGGCCTTAAACCCAAGATCCTCCTTTCTCAACCTCCTGAGTATTGGAATTACAAGCATGCTACTACATCTGTCATAGCTAAAATAGTATATTTTTAAAATCCATGTGTGTTGTGGTTACTTATGTGTGCATGTGCAGGCATGAATGTAGCACACATTAACACATGGAGGTCAGGGAGCAATGTTACATGTCAGTCCTCACCTTCTATCTTGTTTGAGATGAGGTCCCTTTTTTGTTTGTCACTGCCTATGCAAGGCTAGCTGACCTGCAAGCCTTTGGAGACCCTGTCTGCCTTCCATCTGACCCTGAGGTTACAGATGGTAGCTGCAGTCCCAGCCTTAACATGGGTTCTGGGACTCAAACTCGGGAGCCACACCTAACTGCTGAGTGCTTTACCTGTAAGCTGCCTCCCCAGCGCTTAGAGTCCCTTAGGTGTTTGCAGCTAGATAGACAAGATCTCTAAAACCAGCAGATTAATATTTACCAGCTACTTACTTACTGCATTGCTCATTCACTTAACATTTTATGCAGTGCAAGTTATTTCATTTGAATCTTAAAACTCAGAGGAGATTGTGTTATTCCCATTTTCAGATAAGAAAGAACCCGGCAAAGGTCATGCCTAGTCCAGACAATTGAGTCTTAACTGTTGCAGCATCTTTTCAGTTTATCATACAGTTAACTAAAACTTTTCGAGTCATACTCAAATATATATATGACAGATAGTAAATTAATGTCTGTGTTTCAGTTTCTACATTTCACTCCACAAAAAGCATGTCTTTGAGTGAGTGTATTTTCCTAGAGAATTTACAGCTGAGTCTAGTGGGGGGTTGTTTTGTTTTTTGTTTGTTTGTTCACTAATTTGTCTAGTCAGTCAGCTGATAAATCTATTAAGAAACTGGTCCTTTTGTATTTATCAGATTGCTGATGATTGCTATGCTCTAATGTATTTTATTCTCTTATCAAGTACTGAACTGAAAGGTGACAATTGTAATAAAACTTGAAAGCATGATGAAGTTGCAGGTCAGGTTTTGTTATTAAGTATTTCAGTGAAAGATTTGCCAGGATTGATAAGAATAAGCTTTATTTACTGGAACTGTTAATACTAACCCCTGAAAATGGCAGGAGAGACTTTTTTCCTATTTGAGGTATTAAATATGGTCAGGATAGAACGAATGCTGTAAATAGCTTCATATTGGTTTCTTCTGTTTGATATGTTTTTGAGCCTGTCTCACTGCAGCCCAGCCTCAAACTCAGAAGTCCTCCTGCCTCAGCCTTGCAAGAGCTGAGATTTCATGTGTAAACCGCTAAGAGTTTTATTTTTGACAGGAATTTGGGCCTCTCTCTCTCTCTCTCTCTTTTTTTTTTTTCTTGAAAGATAATTTTAAAATCTGCTCAGTTCTGAATTCTGTTACTACGCCCAGTAGGTTAGGATTAGGACTGTGTCCTGACATTGGTTGAATTAGTCAACGTTTTCTGGACGTGAGAAGAGAACTTGGTAATCATCTGTAACTGTTAGGATGCTACTTTTGGAGTTGGAGGCGGAAAGAAGAAGCAGGCATCTCACTTCCCAGAAGAAGTTTAGTGGGAGAAGTTGTGTCACTTGACTTCAGGAACTAGTAGTTAAGGGGTTTTACATAGCCCTTTGTAATTTAAGACTGCAGAATTCCAGTTGAGGGAGAAAGAAAACTGAGGATAAGAAAACTGCTTGTTACTAACATTCTGAGGGTGGAAAAGTTTGTCTATAGCTAGTGTAGACTCTTTGAGATAGTATTTTACTGGAAAAATGTCAGGCCTTTAAAATGTTTTTCCTGGCTGGAGAGAGAAACATATTGTCCTTGCAGAGGCTGAGTTCCCAGCCTCCACACCAGGAACCTTACAGCTTGGCTGATCCCAGGGGATCTCACATACTCTGACCTCCTTACATGTAGACATGCACATGTTTACATAAATAAATAAACAATAATAATATTTTTAATTGCTGCTTTGTGGGTTTTTTGTTTGTTTGTTTTTAGACTCAGTTCTTACCCTGACCCACGTGGTGCATTTATTAAGATTTAAAGAGTAAGTTTGAATATCTAAGGGTGCCTATATCATGTAGAACACATAGTGTTGGTTTTAACACTGTATCTGTTGTAGAGTATTTCATTTCCAGCTAGACTAATTCCTAATGGGAAACCTTTGTATTTAGCACCAATATTTGTATGATTCATCTTCAGTTGGGAATCATGATATGTTAATACTTGATGTGAACTTCAATGGGAGTTTATCTACTATAAAGGTTAATAATACAATTGGTGGGTATTTCAGAGTTTAAGTACTTTATCTCTTTGTTGGAAATGCATTCTTAGGAATTTTTGTTTTGTTTTGCTTAGGTGGGGATTGGGTTTTTTTGTTTGTTTGTTTCTGTTTTGAGACATGCTTGCTGTGTGGTTGGCCTGAAACTCTGCTGTGAGCCCAGGTGGCCCAGCTGAGATAGGCGTTTTGAAACAGAATCTAGCTCTGTAAGCCAGACAGGCTTCATGCTCACTGTGTTTCTGTCCCAGCCTTTAGAGGAGATTTAGTGGTATACTGCAACACAGAGTGTTTTGGGATTTCGAAGTGCTGGGTGGTGCATGCCAGGCAAGCATGGTATGCCTGAACTCTACCCCCAGCCTTTAGCTAACCTTTTATTCATTAAACAATTTTAGGCCAAGCACTAAACACCTAAATGTTAACCACATTTCCTCTGGTTATTGTTGGTAATGACTGTTGGTAAAGGCCTTTATCAGGAATGATGTTCTTAAAATCTTTCATGCCTGTGAAATTGGTCTATAGTCTGTGTTTCACAAATTAAGGCACCAGAATAGAAATACGTGACCCCCCCTCAGTAAATGACATATATAGCCATTGTATTTTACCATCCTGAGCTACAAAGGAGGAGTGTATGTGCATGCTAAATTTGGGCTTCCAGCCAGCCAAATGACTTATTCACTGGCCTCACTTGGTTAAGGAAGTACCAAAAAATATCACTGGGGTTGTTTGGTTTCATCTTAAAATACGAGATTGCTTTATGTTCATTAAACATGGATCAGTCTTTTTTTTTTTTAGATGAAACTATTTACTTTGCAATATTGTTTTAGATTCATTTTGTCTATATTCTATCCTGAATCAAACTACAGCATTCTTTTTTATAAAAATAGTGTGCGTGTGTGTGTGTGTGTGTGCGCGCGCGCGCGCGCGCACATGTATGCACGTGCCTACTCACCTGAATGTATGCATGTGCTTAATAGGCCAAAAGAGGGGTCACATCCCCTGGAAATGGTATTATAGGTAGTTGTAATCTACCTGCTAAGGTCTTCTGAAAGAGCAGCAAATGTTCTCAACCACTGAGCCATCTTTCTAACCTCTCTTTTATTAAAGACATTTTATTTTAATTGTGTGGATGTTGGTGTGTGGATGTGTACTTATGAGTGCAGATACCCACAAAGACCATCCCTCCAGCCCTATGGGCATACTACTTTTTTTGTAAAAGGGTAGGATGGTGTAATCATAGTTGTCCTGCAACTCTCTGGCCTCAAACTCAAAGAGATTCTCCTGCTTCCCTCCCGAGTGCTGTGATAAAAGATGCGTGCCTCTACACCCTGCCCATAGACTTACTTTTAAGTAAAAAGAGAATGAACAGATTATTGATAGACACAATAATATGGATAAACGTAACTTATCCCAACAAGCACTGTTGAAGAAATAACTGAAGTGTGGTTACTCATGCTTAACTTTCAGCTGAGGCAGTAGGATCATGAGTTCAGGGCTAGCCTAGCTTACATTGCAAGGTCTTTTGTGTTTACAGTTTTGAATTGTGACCAATGTATACCTGAGGAAGATTTCTTGCTAGATTGCAGTTTTCAGCACCTTATCTTGGTGCTTTTAACTGCTTTCTTATATGAAGGATAGTTAAGTATAGCTATAGAGTTCTAAAACATATCCCAGCAGAGTCCCTAAAGTGTGCAGCCCATTTCTGAGCAGGAGGAAATGTAGCATTGATAGTGAATTCATGACAAATGAAAATATTACTACAGTCAAAAAGAGCCTCATAATAAGTAAATGCTTTAAATCTTAATATGTTATGGGTTACATGGATCTTCTCATAGAGCAAAACTTACCTAATTCTTAAGAACTACATGTTTCACTAGATATATTCCTATAAATTAAAATGTTTTGAATGCTTAAACTTTAAAATAATAAATAAGGTCCTTTAGCCAGGCATGGTAGCGTACACCTCTAATCCCTGCCATCACTGAGGAAGCTGAGAAGCACCATGTGTTTAAGACCATCCTGGGCTGGAATGAGACCTTACCACTAAAACCAAATGGGGCGGGGCAGTTAATAGATTGTGACCCAGGTGAAATTTGAGCTTAACCTCCTCATGTTGGCCTGAATTTTACTCCTCTTCACTCCTCAGTGGTCCAGCTTGAACAGTACTGAAGTTTATGGAGCCTCTGTCTCCCTCTGTTTCTCTAGTAGCAAGACAATCCAGGCCAAAGCAAACGTGTGATTCAAAATATTTCACAAGTAGATGAATGAACAGAAGTTAAAGCCAGTAGCTAAAGAATCAAGCCAATGACAATGTTTACCAAATGATACAACTCACAGTGAGAATCAAAAAGCCAGTCTCTTCCTCAAGGCCTCCTTGTTTACAATCCTAAGGTAGCAATTCAGCAGGGAGAGCTCAGGGGGTCAGGTGGAAACCACCAGCAGTGCTGCTGCAAACTAAAAGAAGATGGACCTGAGGAGCTTGTGAAATGATCTTCTGCATGAGAGAGAGGGCAGGAAATATAAACACTCAATTATTGGTTACTTAGACAAAAACTGACCATATTAAAAAACTGCCTCCCCAGGGCAGAGCAAACGCTGATTTTGTGATTTAACTTCAAGCTTGGCAAGCTTTAAAGGCAAGAGTTGAGTTAGTGTGGGCTAAAAAACCACTGCGACTCAGGGAAACAGTTGTTGATTGATTGGCTTTCAGGTATTTGCTATGAAGTGCCCCTTCTGCAGGCTTATTTACAGTTAACATTCACCTGTCTCCCGTGATTGACAAAATAGTAAATGCTTACCTCTGTTTACTTAGCTCTGCTGCTGTGGCATGAAGGAAACCAGACAGTACACAAATGAGACTGTGATGACTTTGGATTGTAGCTTTTTTGCTTTGAGATAGAATCTTGTAGCTCAGATGAGCCTTCAAGCTTGGGTTTTCTGAGTTGTGAGATTGTAGGGGTGCACAGTCATACCTGGCTGGTATGTTTTCAGTCCTTATCCTTCCCCATTCTTCTAGAACATTGTCCCAGTGAGAACAGGGATTTTTCTCTATTTTGTTCACTGAGTATATCCCTGTTCTCAACTAGTTTATGGTTTATAGTTGTAGGTGGCTTGGGATGTTTGCTTCCTATTCTTGTCTTAAGATGTTTTGAGAAAGGAGGAATAGATACATCATGTTATCTTGTAAAATGGTAGAATGCTCTTAGTAATGTTTTTTGCAAACCTGTCGCCTCCCCCTCCCCCTTTCTTTGGATATCCTAACAGAAATTAGTGTTGATTGGTGTTTCCAGATTCTTGGGTCTTCAACAGTGAACTGAGGAAGTAAACACAGACTGTAAAGTAGCAAAGCAATAGAACCAGGTCAGATGTGCTACCAAAGATATGAGTGGACTCTGAGTTAGGAGCACTCAGAGGCTTGCTTTATGGGGTTTGGAGGAGCAGTTTGATTCAAAGGGGAATACTGTGAGTGATTTCTCTGTTTTGCTTGACAGCCTTTTCTCACTGCCCATGTTCTTTCCCGTGATGCATCTGGTTTGTTTGTTTGTTTGTTTAATCATATACAATACCCAGTTATGGATACACATAAGGAGGTATTATAGGAATTGTTTTTAAAAGTTCACCAAAATTAGTTCAGGCAAGATCTGCCCTCATTCCCATTCCTGATAGATCTAGAAATATAATTGAAAGAAAAAACTGTTGATGAAACAGCTTCTTGAGTTGCTGGGGAGATTTAGAAACTTACTGCATTGTTTGTAGTGGAGTGTGCATGTGGTTGGATGCGAGTGCGTGTCTAGGATGCCCGGGTTGTTAGGAGAGGGACTTGTGTGTCTGCTGTGTGCTGGTGAGGGTTGAGAAGAGTGTGCGCTGCTCAGACAAGTTGATGCGCCATTCCCCGAGCTTCTGCCTCATTACGACAGGGCTGAAAATACTGTCTGTAAGTCTCTGCATTTTATGTGTGTGTGCCATGCGTGACGTGGACGAACATCAGAGGGCAACTTTGTTACGTGGGTTCTGAGAATCCAACTCAGGGCTGCCAGGTGTGTACCCCAAGTACCAAACTGAGCCATCACACTTACCTTTAACTTCAGTTCTGTGGTAAACTTGTACAGTGCTCTCGTGGTAATCTAGGCTGGTAATAATTTTATGTAAATCTCTTGATCTGGCTGTCTTACAAAAAGCTTGTAAATACCAAGACTTAAGATCGTTTTTCTTCTTCTTTAACAAGGTACTAACTGTAACAAGTTTGCATCATGCGTGAATATAAGTTAGTCGTTCTTGGCTCAGGAGGTGTTGGGAAGTCAGCTCTGGTAAGTCATTCTTGATCAATATAAGCTTTTTACTCAAAGATGTTCTTTTCCTATTGAGATAGTTTTTGGTTTGTTTTCATATTTAGTAGTCAAGGGAAATCTTGACTTTGAATTCCTAATTATCCTCCTTTTACATAACCCCAGGAATACTGAGGTTGTAGCTTTATAAGACCACACCCCATTCATGCAGGTGGCAGAGCGCTCCACTAGATGAACTACAGCTCAGCTTTTATTGTTTATATTTTTTGTTTCCTGATACAATTTTTGCCAGGTAGACTAGGCTGGCCTTGAACCTGTGACCATCCTTACTTGTGCTGGGATAGTAGGTGTGTGTCATCATGCCTAGCTCTCTTAAAACATGCTTTTGGTTATTTGTCTTGATCTGATTAAGGTGAAATTCTGTAACTTTACAAACAATGTAAGATTTTTCTTGTAATTTTAGACAATTACTAGTTGTATCTGGATGGGTAGTGTTTAAATTGCATGAGAATATAGTTTAGAGTCAAATCTGGATGGGTAGTGTTTAAGTTATGTAAGAACATAGTTTGGGCTTTTCAGGGAGTAACAGTCTATGCGTACGTGTTTTTTTTTTGCATTTTAGTGCCATATAGACATTTTTACTTTGTAAATAGCTGTGTACAATTAGACTTTTTTCAAATTTTTTACTTTTTTGTATTATTTAATGGGCACATTTTCACTAACAAGGATTAGTTTTAGAAATCAAAAACAATTTGATAAGACGAGGGTTAGGGAATGGAGAAGACATAGAGAGAATCACTTTAAGTGGTTCAGAATTTAGCAAAGAACCAAAAAAATATAGATCAAGATGAGAATTTTGGAGCATGTCTGTAATCCCAGCACTTGAGGCTGAAGCAAGATCCAGAATTAAAGGCCAACCTGGGCTACTTATTACTGGTGTTTCAAAACAAACATAGATTGACTTCCTCTTTATCTCTAATAAGGTAAGCCATCTTACTTGATCATTTAAAATGGCCACCTAATAATGTGTGTGGTGACACATGCCTTTAGTTCCAGCAGTTAGTTAGGGAGGCAGAGGCAGGCAGCACTATGTTAATTCAAGGCCAGCCTGGTCTATAGAGCAAGTTCTAGGACAGACAGGGCTACACAGAGAAACCCTGTCTCAAAAAGCAAAACAGAAAAGAACGACTACGTAGCATCTGACCACACTTAGATCAAACTGAGAAGTGTGTATAATACATTTACTTTTCGGTTTTGTACAGTAATAGGGAAATGGCCAGCACTACATAAATGTTGTTTTAGTGGCTGTTGTACTGTATACCATAGGGCATAGTTGCTATGCTGTACAGTTAATGACAAAATCTCGATATGCTCAGTGTGCACACAGTCTGGCTTGTTCTCATCCCCAAATACTTTTGATTCATAAGTAGTTAAAGCGAGTTATGGAACCCACACATAACAAATAATTAACTGTAGTTTAAAACTACGGATGTAAACGGGGCATAGTGGTGCAAGCCTGTAATCCAGCACCTGGGTGGGAGAGGCAGAGAGTCACTGCAAGCTCAAGGCCAGTCTGATCTACACACTGAGTTCCCATCTGTCCAGAGATACATCGTGAGACCTTGTCTCAAAAAAATAAATAAAATTTACAGATTCAGATTTGTTCTTTCTCTTTAGAAATGTAATATTGTGTTAATTTTTTTCCAGACTGTACAGTTTGTTCAAGGAATTTTTGTTGAAAAATATGATCCTACGATAGAAGATTCTTATAGAAAGGTATGTTACTTTTTTAAAGCCTTTTGTTTTTAATACAAATGTAAAGACTTAATTTTAGTTTGCAGTTATCAAATGTTTTATAAAAGTAAGATGAAGAGATGTTTGTTAGTTGGGAAATTCATATGCTATTTTTTTGGCTTTGCTGTCCACTACTTTCAGAGATTCATAAGCATTTATACACACTTTGACCCCAGGATTGTAATTCTGTCACTTCAGGTGGCAGCCCCATATTTCCAGGTGTCACTCACTGAAAGGTGATGCCATCCAGCTCCCCTGCTCTTCTAGAGACAGTCTACAGCAGGCTTCCCATCCGCATTGTTTAATACCTCCTTGAGAGTGCCACAGCAGAAAAGTGAGTCCTGCTGTTTGCTAGCACAGCATGTGATAAACAGGATGCACACATCTTCAACTTAATAGTGTGAGGGTTGTCCCTCTGCCTTTCTGAAGCATCTGGCCCTCCAATCATAAAGATACTGCATATCCATTTTTCCGTTTGCCTACCACAAAACTGAGAACTTCTTCCTGCACCCCACCTGGGTAGTACTCTTTCCTTCTGGGGTCTAATTCTAAGTAAATTTCATTCCTAGGAAGTTTTCAAAGGAGTAACAGGGATATGCAGTTTGTCTCATAATTATGACAGTGCTTCCTTGCCATCAGAAACTATGTTCCAATGTGATAAGAAAATACAGGGTCTAGGGAAACAAAGGTATACCCAAAGAATTATAGGAAAGCTGACAGGCAAATCATGCTGACATTGTTGGAAGCGTTGCTTTTCAACCTTTCTATTTTGAAAGCATTTCTATTCCAAAATTAGAATTGAGTGAGTCACATTGTGACTGAATCTTAGTGACTTATCAGGACATGGAGTTTGCACCTGACTGGAATTTGGGGGGCTTTGAAGCTTGGTGACTGCATTAGTTACTTTTTTGTTGCTGTAAAAGGCAACTTAGAGAAGAAAGAGTTTATTTGGGCTCACAGTTCCAGAGGGCTAGAGCTCATCATGGCAGCAGGTGGCAGTCATAGCAGCACAAACAGTAGAAGCAGAGAGAGCAAGCTGGGAATGGTATGTGGCTTTGAAACTTCAAAGCTGGTCCTCAGTGTTGTACTTCCACCATTCCTAGACCTGCCCAAACAGCAACACGAAGTGGGAACCAAGAGTTCATAAGCCATTAACCTATGGGGCCATTCTTATTAAAACCACCTAAATGATTTTTAAGTATTGTTTGATGTTGCTATGTAAAGTTTTTAAGTATTGTTTGTTTTAAGTATTGTTTGATGTTGCTCTGTGAAGTTGCCATAATTTCTATCTGTTCTGTTCTTAACTGTTATGGATATTTTAAGGTAGTTTTACATACATAAAAATATAAAAGAATATTTTAATTTTTTCTTCAGCAAGTTGAAGTAGATGCACAGCAGTGTATGCTTGAAATCTTGGATACTGCAGGAACGGTATGTAAAATAAAATTAGAAAAGGATATGCAGTGTATAGTCTTTAGTTTTTAAGTGTTGCACTTTCTCAATGCAGTGTATCAGTTATAAAGAAATGTTTTTAAATGCTAGAGTGGAAAAGTTCATGGTCTGTAGTTGTACTAGTCCATTTAGAAAGTATAGTTTTCAGAAACTTTTGACAATGCTTGGATTATACATTTATTTTTTGATTGCTGTGCAAAATGTTATGGTTGGTAGCTTTCCTTTTTTTTTTTTTTTTGTCTGCAGTTTTATTATTATTATTAGTTGCATTTTATTAACTCTGTATCCCGCTCCCTCACTTCCTCCCAAACCCTCTGTCCCTCCCTCCCTCCTCTCCTCCCCGCCCCTTTCTAAGTCCGCTGATTGGGGAGGTCCTCCTCCCCTTTCATCCGACCTGTTTTATCAAGTATCTCCAGGACTGGCTGCAAAGTCCTCCTCTGTGGCCTAGCAGGACTGCTCCTCCCTTGGTGGGTGGGGAGGTCAAAGAGCCTGCCATTGAGTTCCTGTTAGAAATAGTCCCTGTTCCCCTTACTATGGGAAACCAGTTGGTTACTGAGCTACCACAGGCTTCATCCAAGCAGAGGTTCTAGGTTATATCCATACATGGTCCTTGGTGGAGTGTCAGTCTCAGAAAAGACCCCTGTGCCCAGATATATTTGGTCCTTGTGGAGTTCCTATCCTTTCTACGTCATACAAACTCCCCCTTCTTTCATATGATTCCCTGCACTCTACTGAGTAGCTTTCCTTCTTAAAAGTACTTTTAAGTAACTATCAATTCTGTTACTGTAATGAAGTACTAGCTTTATTATAAATGAAGGTTTGTTCTGGAGGTACAAGGTCTAGGAACTGAATCTGGTGATGGCTTTGTTCCAGACAGAACCCCAAAGCACTACTGAGCAAGTGGCAAGAAACAGAGACAGACATGCCTGGGTCTCACCCCCTCCTGCAAGAAGCTGGTTTCACCTAACAACTTAAACCTAATTGCTTCCCAAAGGCCTCAGAGCCTCTGATGTTCATGGAATTAAGTTTCTGCCCTATGGATATCTCAGAATGAGGGTTAGGTTTTGGCACATGAAGCCTTTGGGACCAGGCAGTCATCAAGACCTTAACAACCAATTAGGTTTATAGGTATCCAAAAGTAAGGGAAAGATTTTGGGTATGCAGTAGATGTCAGTAATGTTTGAACAAAGATGCCAGACACTGTTCCTCCCCACAGACACTTACACCCTATGAAGAAGTGGAGAAAAGTGTTAAGATGTAGGTTTGTGTGCAGACAGCCTCACAGAAGGATGACTTTATGACCTGCTGTACCTCTGGGATAAGACTACAATGCTCAGCACTCCATGATAGGTTAAAAGTTGCTTTTAGAGACACTATGTTTGTGTTCCAGGTGAACATTTGTTGTATATACATCTGTAGTTTAATTTTAAATTTTAACTTTCTTTTCATGCAGTTTTTCAAATAGCATGTTGCTGTAATCTTTAATTTTAAGAAGTTTTACATAATACTGCAATATTCTTCATTAAGCTGTTAAGTGTAGGTTTTGAAAATTGTCTAATTTGGTATCAGAAAACATCCTTGTTTTTTACTGTTTCTATTGCAGGAACAATTTACAGCAATGAGAGATTTGTACATGAAGAATGGACAAGGCTTTGCTTTGGTTTACTCCATCACAGCACAGTCCACATTTAACGATTTACAAGATCTGCGAGAACAGATTCTTCGGGTTAAAGACACTGATGATGTAAGCAAACTTTATAATAAGGACCTATGTTTACTCCAGTATCCTACTTAATGCTCAGTTTTAAAATTTAAATATTCACTCAACTTAATTGTTTTTTTTTTTTTTTTTTGTTTTGTTTTGTTTTGTTTTTTTTCCAGACAGGGTTTCTCTGTGTAGCCCTGGCTATCCTGAAACTTGCTCTGTAGACCAGGCTGGCCTCAAACTTAGAGAAGTTCCTGCCTCTGCCTCCCAAGTGCTGGGATTAAAAGTGTTTGCCACCAACCTGCCTTGCTTTTTTTTTTTTTTTTTTTTTTTTTTTTTTTTTTAAATCATAAAAAGAGAGATTATATCTAGTGAAAATAAAATTTTACAAATTCCTAGTTTGGTTGGTTGGTTGGTTGGTTGGTTGGTTTTTAAGAAAGTCTAATGTTTCTTGCTCAAGCCAAAGATGTCCTGCCTTATCTCCCAATACTAGAATTACCACCTCTTAGCTTTGCCTTTTCTGTTTTTAGACCATACATTTTTTGTGGGGAGGCAGCAGGATGTGGGAACAAAATGTTACTAGAACAAGCTGTGGGTGGCCTTGTTTATGGTAGATTTAACAGGCTCTTCCTATAACCCATGCTGGCCCTGAACTTGGAGCAAGCCTCTTACATTCCTCTCCCAAGTGCTGGGTTTATAGGCTCAAACCTTTTAAAGTAAGAACTAGCCACATTTATCTATGACATTATGTCTATATTGGAGAAGGAACGTAATTTTTAAAAGAAAACAACCAATATGTTAGATTTTAAACATTAGCTTTACATGTCCCTGCAGAGTGAAGCCTAATGGAGTTTAAGTCTATAGGAGATTTCAGAAAGTGGCTGTAATTCCTCATTACCTGTGGCACTGGTTCTTAAGTTTGATCTTGTATCAGAATCACAGGAATTGCTGGGCCTAACCCACAGAACTTCTGACTCGCTAGAGCTGGAGTATGGCCTAAGAGTTTACATTTCTGCCAAGTGTCTAGGTCATGTCACTGCAGATGTGAACACCACAGTTTAATTAGCATTGTAGTGCTGGGTGTATGGATGTGCCCTTAATGCTAGCACTTGAGAAGCCGAGGCAAGACATCTCTTTAGTTCAAAGCCAGTTCCATCCAAGTAGCAAGTTCCAAGCCAGCTAGGGCTATAGAGTGAGACTCTCATTTCAAAAACAAAAAGATTAGAAAGGAACCAGTTACAGAGTTTAACTGAAGGTAATACTATGAAAGCTAAGATTCTCTATGGTAGATGCCTTCATTTTCTACAGTTCTGTAACTGAGAATCTGGGAGGTTCTGTTTCTCTGTCACTTGCATTATGAAGTATTTATAATTTTTTTAAATATCTTTTAAAAGCCTAAATTCTTGTTTTCCTTTTTTTTTCTTCTTCTTCTTCAAAAAGTGCTTTAGAAAACTGATTTTTTTAAGTGGCCATGAATGGTTTACTTTTCCCTATACTGCTTTTAAAATTACAAACATCAGATATATACAAACATGAGATGCCATTAATAAATATGTTGATTTTTACTCAGTTGATTTATTTCATTGTAGCATATGGAAAGTAAGAGGTCACAGCTAAGACCGTGAGAAGCTGAAGTTTTTGCTTTAGAGGCCTTCTTAATTTCTCCTTTTTGTGTTGTGCAATTTATTAAATGTGTGTCAGAAACCAAAAAACGTGAAGTTGATTCACACCCTTGACCATTTTGAAATGTTGAAATACACTGTCTTTTCATGGTGACACCTTTTGTACTTCCTTTGAAAAAGGTTGTTTTGATTGCTGTGATTAGGTCCATTATGGCATAATTCTTCCCTCTTCTTATAAACAGCTTATAGCCTGCTATTCATTGTTTGTCTGTTTGTTTCTACGCTCATGAATGTCTTTGCAGGTTCCAATGATTCTGGTTGGTAACAAGTGTGACTTGGAAGATGAAAGAGTGGTAGGAAAGGAACAAGGTCAAAACCTAGCACGACAGTGGAACAACTGTGCATTCTTAGAATCCTCTGCAAAATCAAAAATAAATGTTAATGAGGTATGTTCACAGGTACTTAGAATAGCTTTGTATACTGAGTATAGTATTTTAAGTTAGAGAAGAGGGCTGGAGCGGTGACCCAGCGTTGAAGAGCTTATTTACTATTAGGAGAACCACATTGTGACTCATAACTCTTGTTCCAGGAAATCTAGTGCCCCCTTCTGACATTTGCAGGTCCCTGCGTGCACATCCTGCACATAAACTCGTGATATACACACTATAAAAATTCTAAGTTTTTAAAGAATAGTTAATTAATGGGAAAGTATTGCAGTAGAACTCTTAAGTTAAATGTGCTCTTACAGTCCCAAAAAAAAAAAAAATCTTGTCCAGTATATGCATGTAAATAAGTAATAGTATTTCAGTTTCTTTGTAATGCTTATACACTAAAATTACTGTTAAAAGGAAAGACTGTTACTGTTAAAGGCATCAGAAGGCTGGTGCGGGGATCCATTAATTTCATGGAGTATTTTGGGGGGTTATGTAAAAAGTTAAAACTCAGAAAGATGCACATAGTTCTTGAAGGAGGTAAAGCCATGTAGAATGAAGGCACACAGAAAGATCTGAGACAATAAAGGGCCTTTTCATCTGTAGGATATCCAACTCAATTAAGTAGAATTCTGCTGCTCTTTAAACTCAGTACTTACTTTAGGGAGAATGGGTTTAATTTTCTTTAAAAAAAGAAAGAAAGAAAGAAAGAAAAATTGGTACTTGTAAGAACACTGGCTTCACACTCATTCTTCAAAAGAATATTTGTATTTGGGGATTCTGCAGGAATTTCCAAGAGTATTTTTTGGTTTTGCTTCACTCTTTGATTTTTGGGTTTTGGTTTTCCTCTTTAAAAAAAAATAATAATAATAATAGTAAATGTATTTGCAGATCTTCTATGACCTAGTGCGGCAAATTAACAGAAAAACTCCAGTGCCTGGGAAGGCCCGCAAAAAGTCATCATGTCAGCTGCTTTAATGTACTGAATGCATTGTAGCTCTGAGCCAGGTATGTTACATTTATCTGACTGCTAACTCCATTCCAAATACTGCCATAAAGGCAAGTAAATGATATTAATCCTTCAAAATATATATGAAGATTTAGTGTGATAATCCTGTATTTCATTTACTTGTTATCAGAAGTAAGGTACTTTACATACACGAATACTTTATGTGTTTGTTCATCCTGTGCTTATATCCTGGTGGGGCCCTGAAGCTGCTAAACAGAGCCAACTTTCTCCTCTTGGTCATACTTAGATAATTGAGACAGAATAGAAACAGTTTTTAAAATGGGCTTGGTCTGGCAATTTAGACTCATAATCCCTGTATCCGGTCAGGAGGAGGGAGGGAGGACACTTAAAGCAAGCCTTTGAGGCAAGAACTATTAGTGTCCTCACATCCTCAGGCACTCTGTCTGTACTTAAAGCTAAGACTGTGAACAGTTCCAAGCCCTGCACTTAGTGACCGGCAGAGCCAGAATTGCAACAGGTTGCCTAGCCTCTGAGTCCATGCTTACCGCTGTAGCTGTTAACAGGTTCTGAATGGGGCACCAGACTGCTATGTTAACTTAGAACTTAGACAAAGTCTGTCAGAATCTGAAGCATTCAGGTGTCAGATACAAGGAGGAGCAAGTACAAGTCAGCAATGCGTGAGGAATGGTGCTCAGCAGAAAGAAGGACCAACAGCACAGAAGGATAACCAAATTAAGATAAAGCATTCAGTTTTATAGATTATAAAAACAGGCATGGGGTTGAGGGGTGGCACATGCCTTTAATCTCAGTTTGTGGAGGCAGAGAAAGGCGGGTCTCTTTTGAGTTTGAGGCCACCTTGGTCTACACAGTGAGTTCCAGGACACTCAGGACTATACAGAGAAACCCTGTCTCCAAGGAAAAAAAAATTTTTTATTTTGTTAATAGTGCTATTTGTTAACCCTAGTTCTAGGAAGATTGGCTTGACCTTAAATTACTCTTTTTAAGATTGATTTATTTCTGGATTTTTGTGCATAAGTATTTTGCTTACATGTATGTATGAGTACTACATGTGTGCAAGAAGAGGGTGTTGGATCCACTGGAATTGGACTTACAGGCAATTTTAAGCAGCCATGTGGGTGCTACGAATGGATTCTAAGCTGTCTCTCTAACCTCCGATTGCTTTTGCTTTTTGTTGTTGCTGTTGTTGTTTTGGGGGTTTTAGTTTTTGTTCTTCAAAACAGGGTTTCTGGCTGGGTACTGTGGCATACACCTGTAATCTCAGCACTTGGCGAACAGACACAGGTGGATCTCTTTGAGTTAAATGCCAGCGTGATCTACAAATTGAGTCCAGGACAGTCAGTCAAGGCTACATAGAAAAACCCTGTCAGGAAAACAAAACAAAGAAGTGGGGGGAGAAAAATCAAGAGAGTGCTTCTCTGTGTAGCCCTGCCTGTTCTGGACTCACTTTATAGACCAGGCTGGCCTGGAGCTCAGAGAGATCCATCTTGCTCTGCCTCTGTGTCCCGAGTGCAGGAATTAAAAGTGTGCGCCACCAAGCCTGGCTTGTTCAGGTTTTTTTTTTTCTCCTTTTTTGGCCTAGAGTTTTCATTGGTCTGGCTTCCAGGAGGGCAGCAGTATAGACTACCATCTTTTTTGAAATAAAGACATAAAAATGTCTTAGCTATCATTAATATAACAACTAGGAAAAAGCCTTTGTTTACTGTTTCAGTTATGTATTTATTTTTTCCCTTGCACAGGTCTGAAGAACTGTTGCCCAATTCAACAGTGCCAGCATTCCAACTTTGTTAAACCTACCAACATCTTAAATGGACTTTCCTGTGGTGGTACCCTTTAAGAGGCGGATGAAAGCTACTATATCAGTTTGCACATTCTAATCACTTTCCAGTATCACAAGAGATTTTTACTTATATAATAGTTCTAGAGTATGCAGCTGGTAAAACCAGAGGCTACATCCAGTATTACTGCTAAGAGACATTCTTCATCCACCAATGTTGTACATGTATGAAAATGGTGTACTGTATACTTTAACACACCCCATACTTTGTATTGGAGAGTACAATAATGTAAATCCTAAAAGCACCACTATTTTAGCAAAATAAAAGAAAGTCCAAAGAGCTCCTATATAGACTACTCCAGATAACTTCGCTTCTTTGATACTTGTAGCTTATTGTAATTTTTTTTAAATTCAAGGTCATTATCATTGTATTATACAAAATAAGCGCTTTGATTAACACAGCTATATAGTTTTTTTAATTTTTCAAAAACCTGTGGAGACAGTGATCTTGTCTTTAAAATATAATAGTCCTTTCAGTATAATGTCTTAGATTAAAGACGTTGCCTTTAATATCTGTTGGGAAGGAAATGTCCAGACTTTTCAAATCTCCTTACTATATGTTTCCTTTTTTTGTTTACATAGGGAACAATGTTTATAGTTGTGTGTACAGTGGGGGTCTACAACAAGAAGTGTATATTTTCAAACAATTTTTTAATGATTTAACAATTTTTGTAAATCATTTTCAGGCTTCTGCAGCTGTAGATTCTCACTGTGACTCCCTTGCTTGCTCATGCATACGTGTGTCTGCAATACCAAATATACAGGTTTAGTATCTTTGCCTGTTAGTGATTGTTTCACATGTGTAACGTTTTGGTTGAGATGTTAAATGGTGGACGAGTACTGTGGATGTGAATGTGGAAAGTAATTTTAATCATGTGTAATTGGTCACAAGGCCTGATTTGCAGTAACTATGCTGTTTTATTTAACAATGCCTTGTTGCTTTGTATGCATTAACGTTTGGGTGTAAAGATTGTGTGTCCATCCAACAGGGAGCCACAGTATTTAAATTGACCAACCTGATGTTACAACTTTGAGGTGGCCAAATGTAAACTAAAAGCCTTAATTAAAGTGGTGCAATTTTGTATAACTTAGCATCCGTAGTTCAATAAATTTGGATTGCCGTGCAAGGGCTTGCATTATAATTACTTGCCACTTGAATGTGTTTTGTGTAATGTTTTAACAGTGCTAGTAAATAAATATGGGTTTACCTTTTTAAATGTAATAGGTGTTATTTTACACAGTGTGATTTCATAATTTATAACATATAGGTAAACCAGACTCTTAGTTAATTCCAAGAATGATGAGTGAAAGATGTTGAGTTCGGTTTGGATTTTGTTTCTGTTTTGTTTTCGTTTTCCTTTCTAGAATTGTTTTACTATCCACATAAAACCACCCTTTGAACTTTTCCTTGAATCAAGCAGTATTACTTGCAAACAAATGCCTTTGGCTAGTCTTCAGTAGCTCTTTAGGTTGGGGAAAGGAGGGATTCAAATACTTTTGGTACTGCCCTATGGATTTTTTTTTTTTCTACAGAAAGCGAATCTTTGGGGGAATTAAGACACAGAAATTTTCACTATTTATGCTTAAAACATTAATATGGTTATAAATTTTTTGATGTGGACTCATGCTACTTTTCTTTTTAGATAACAGATTTATCTTTGTCTTATGTGTGCTATAATTGAATTCTGTGAGATTTGTAAAGAAGCTCTTAAACTTTTTCATAGTATTTACCAGCTGCTGGAGCAATTACTTAGTGGTACCTTCTAATTTGCAGGATATGTGCCAATCCTCAACACATGATGTTTGAAATGGGACATTATTAAAGGCTTTCATTTAAGACAGTGTTACTCGTTATGTATTTAAATTGTGCAAAGATCCATACCCTGAAAGGCCTAAAGTAAATGTTCTTCTAGACACTCTGTACTTTATTTTTTTGTCCTTAAGAAACATGTTTTGGTAAAGCTTGTTTTCTTTATGTGGGGACACCCTCAGAAGTGGGACACTAAAATCTTTTCAGTTTACTGTGTTCTGTTCATCCATTGAAGGTACTACTGCCCACTCACTTATCAGTAGTAAGTACAACACACAAGATCAACTAAGATAATTCCCTCCTATAATCTGTACCTGTAAGAGTTTTTACATTCTGTGCTAGATAATGTATGGTGGGGCTTGCCCTATGCATCATAGAATTTTAAACTAACACCCCTGGGTATCTGCCAGCCAGATGTGATAGCACCTTCCACTCCCAAGTTAATGATGAATAAAAAGGACTCCAGACATGGGGTGCACTTCAGTTGTCCTGGCCTAGAACAGATCTGATGGAGAAAACACCTGAGTTGCAAACAAGTATTAGGAATACAGCACGATCAATTTAATAAAGTAAGAATATGGGATCAAGAACTAGAACTAGGTTTTCTGAATTTCTCCTACCACTCTCACTCCCTTCTTTGTGACCATGGCTAGGTACCCTTTCTCAAGTAACCCAAGCTGTCACACCCAGTGTCATGCAGTATTGTTGAGCAAAGCGAGGACCTCTGCATTCTAGGCAGGCACCCTACCATCTAAGCTACATTCCCAGCGCTCATTCTCCGCTAAATGAGGGCACTAACATCACGCAGGAAGCAGTGCTAGTGTAGTCTTGGGTCATTTTGTCCAGTTGCTTAACCCGAAAAGGCTGTGGCTTTATAAAACACCATTTCTCTTGTACCGAAGTAGAAGCTGCATCTAAGGAATGAAAATAACGTGCAGGTGGACTTCCCTGGAAATTGAATGGAATGATAGGAAGAGAGAAGAAGGACAAGGGACATAGTCCCTATTCATGTTCTCAAGAATAGTTGGAGAAACCTGTTGTGGTGGTGCATGCCTTTAAACTGGGCACTCATGGAGGCAGAGGCAGGCAGATCTCTTGAGTTCAAGGCCAGCCTGGTCTACAAAGCAGGTCCAGGACAGCCAGGGCTGTTACACAGAGACACCCTGTCTCAAAAAAGAAAATACCCCCCCCCCAAAAAAAAAAAAAAAAAGTAGAGAAACTGGACTGGGGAATTTTTTTTTTTTACTTGCTTTTTAAGAATATTAAAAACTTGTGAGGTTTGCTTTTTTGCATGTATGTGAGTTGGGTGTAATGCATGTTTCCATGTATGGATGCATATTACTGTGTTCCAATATTTGTGGAGGTCAGAGATTTATGTCAGATGTCTTCCAAAATCACTACCCACTATTTATATCAAGCCAAGATCTCTCAATTGAAACCAAAGTTTACAGGTTCTGCTAGTCTAGCTACTTGTCTGGGTCCTGTCTCTGCCTCCGCGCACTGAGATTACACTCAGCCACCACAGCTGCCTGGCAAGCACTGTACCTCCTACTGAGCGCTCTCTTTGGTCTCTAAGAAGCTGTTTGTTTGGTTTGGTTTGGTTTTAGTTCGGGGTTTTTTTTCCAATTAAATTGAAACATAGACTGTTTACCATAAATTGACTTTAAAAATTCCATTGTGAAATTTGAGTTTTGCTTTCCTCTTTTAATCATCTCATCTTAGGTGTGGATGACAAACATAAGTCATTGCTACAAGTGTTCTTCTATCCACTTCACTGTGTGTTGTCATTGAGTGAACCCCAAGGCTGGAGGTACAGCTCAGTGTACTTGACTGCAGTGTACAAAGACTAGGGAGTGGGAATGTATTTTATAATTAATATTCCTACTACCTTAAAAATAATTGTTTACAGGTTTGTGTCTCTCTCAGACTGCCAGTGAGCCTTGACTTTGTGGTTTATAAGACATGTATATTTTTAAAATCAGTTGCACTGCTAGACAGTGCATCGGACTTGACAAATGCATGAATAGTACAGAGAGTAGAGCATGTTCTTTCACTGGCACAAAAAATGCATAAGTCTATTGAGGACTAGTACCAAATGCTGAGGACGCTTGCTGAAACTGGCTACCAAACCCTTGACTGAGCAGGTTAGTGTGAGACTCATACAAGTCCATCTTTATTGTTACTTTCATTTTTTATTTGCTTAGCTTTGAAACAAGGTCTCCTTTAGTCCAAGGTGACTTCAAACCTGCTATGTAGTCGAGGATGACCTTGACCTGGACCTAGCTCTATTTGCTGAGTGGTGAGTGGGGTATAGTACCACCCCACCACACCTGGCTGGCCTTAGTGTATTCCACAAAAGTAGAAATAAAATGCCCATTACTAGCCAGATCCCTTTTCTAAATCCTGGGTTTTTTCTATATATTTTAGTTCTATGTTTATAAAATATATATATTTTAGTTCTATATATTTTAAAACTGTTTTCTTTATGTTCCCTTTTAGTGTCTTGTAAGTTATTGATCTTAAGAATTAAAAGTTTTATCTAGAATTTGAGATAGCTTCCTGATTGCTGCCTCCCAGGAATTCTCTGTGTGTCTGCTGTATTCCAAGCACTGTTTGCAGTGCTGAAGATAAAGCCAGGCCCATGTGGAGAAGCACAGCTATGAAAGCTCTGTCAACCGAATACTTCCACCTTCCACCTTAGCAGTGTGGTTAGTTTAGAGAAACATGCTATCAGGTTTCACAAGTTGAAAGGCTTTCATCACTTGTCAGCCATCTCATCTGTGGGGAAGGAGTGGGCAAACTGTTACTATTTGGCTTGATGACAGGCGGACATATGTTAGCCTCATCTATGATGGACCTGGGGTAGCTTCGTCTTCCTCACTGTTGGTAAAGTGAGGTAATTGTTGTAGCCTTTGGTTCTTCAGCATTTCACTCTTCTGGACACTACACACTGATCGTAGCGGATTTCTGTGTGAGTAGTGTGTCTACTTAAGTAAAAGGTTACGGCAGTTTTTAAATAGTCTGAGAACAAAAAGCCTTTCGTGGTTTTGTCATCTGCCTGTTACCCATTCAGATCTATTTATGGTGGAGTAGTTTGTGTCCCCTGTGAGCAGTAATTCCAGAACAAGAAACTATTTACACAGTTGTCAAACTTGTAGTGTCTACAGACAGGTTCAGTGAGTTACAAACACACTGCCAAGTGGAAGACCCAGGGCCACCTCTACATACCATGAAGGTGGTTACTCAGGGACAGCAAGCCGTGGTAGAGCTAGACTCAACCCTGAAGTGATTTGGGCATATTGCTTTCTTAAGAGGAGAAGCCCAAAAAAACAGGTGTGACTGGAGAACTGGTTAATCATTAACCAGTTGGTTCCCAATCTTCCTAATGCTTTGACCCTTTAACACTATAATCCCCCAGTTAGAGTGACCCCCAATCATAAAATTATTTTCATTGCTACTTTACAACTGTAACTTTGTAACTTTGTTACTGTTATGATTTATAATGTATTTTTAGAGAGAGACTTTGTCAAGTGGGGTGAGGGCCCACAGATTGAGAACCACTAGAACAGCTTAGGTGCCAAGGCTTGGGGGGGAAAAAAAAATGTGTGAGGATGGTGTGAAACCAAGGGATTGATCACCAATAAAAATGAAATAGAGGAGCTGGCAAGAAATTGTAGTTAGAGATACATTTAAAAAACAAAAACTGGATGGATGATTTTATGTTGGCTTCTCCAGATAGCCACATTTGAACACCTTCCACCTCACTGTTTCCTTTACTGTCCAGCAAGTATGGGTGTAGTTTACTCTCATAAGAACAATGCATGAAAACCTGATGTAAGCAGCCTTGGGATAGAATGGATTGGGTCAAGGATTGGGTTACAAGAGTAGATTGTTGGGCAGAGGGGGTGGCACTTATGAATGTTGTCTCTCACCATACACGTCACATCATTTCCGCTCTTCACTTCCTGGTAAGGAGTTGACTTTTAACCCAGGGAAATGTGATCTTTTGGTCCCAGGGCTGATGCTAACAAGCATCCAAGTTGAGCTATGCCACTGCTACTAGGAAAAGCCAGCACCACCGGTGTGATGCTGCAGATTTCTTCCACATGTAGTCCCAATAATGTCCACACACACCCTTTTTGTTTGTTTTTCTTTGTAGCCCTGGCTATTTTGGAACCCACTTTGTAGACCAGGCTGGCCTTGAACTCAAGAAATCTGCCTGTCTTTGCCTCCCAAGTGCTGGGATTAAAGGTGTGTGCCCCCACACCCAGCCCTTTCTCTCTTTATATGATAATTTGGTACTTTGCCAGAAATGTTTTAAAGTTGAATTATTAACTGGGTTTTTGTAATGAGCTATAGCTCTATTTATCTAATTCTCTGAGGAAGATTACATTAGTGTCCTCAGCAGAAGGATGTTCTGACGGATGTGGGGATTTAAAGCAAAGCCAGAGAAGGGCACTCTCACATTCCCAAATCAAAACAGCATGACTGCACACTTGCTAGAGGCTCTAGAAGAGAGCCTTTTTTTTTTTTCTTTTCCCATTTAAAGGTATTTGTGACACCATTCAAAGCCCATCTGGATAACCCACGGTAATTTGCCAAACTTTTAATTGTGTCTGCAGGTAGCCTTTTATTGAAGGTAACATCAGAGGTTTGAGATTTGGGATATCAGTGTAACCCTTGGGGGCCATTGTCAGCTAGAGTCTAAAACAGCAGACCTCTCTAAAGGTCAGAAGCACCTCATGCAGTCCTGAATTTAAACTGCTCTGCAGGGATTCTGAGCAATCCTAGGATTAGGTGACCCATCCCTGAGTGACACCCCATCAGATATTTGGTCCACAAAAAAGGAAAGTCACTTGAGTGTAGGTTTGCACGATTTTAATCCTCCCTTGTCCTGCTGCCTGGGCAGGGGATTTTATTTTAAGAAATGATAGGTAAACTGGGTATGGTGACACCTAAAATCTTCATGTTCAGGAGACAGAAGAACACTAGCCTTGACTAAGAACCATGTCTCAAGAGAGAAAGGGAAGTATGGGTGTGGTAAAGCTTCATGGTAAAGCTTCTGCCCAAGACAATCCTTGGTCCATACTCCACAAAAAGGAGGTGGGTGTGGAGGAGGGAAATTACCTTAGCTTTGGGCACATTTCTACTCTTAAGAGTAGTCTATTCTTTCTCAATATTTTCCTCCATCTCTTTGTACCATATTTTTCTCTTAAACTAATCAAATTGTCCTTGAGCTGGGGGGAAAAAGTAATTAAATGACCTCACTGGTGGGTTATGTGTTGTTCCTTAATAAAGTACTTTCCTAGGGTGTATAACACCATTAATATTTGAACAAGTTCAGATTAATTCAACCCACTGATTGGGGTGGGGTTTGTACCCCATTAAGACTGGGATTTCTGCTTTTGTAATCACATCTTGAAAATGAACTTTGCTCCCCCAAGTAATGATATGTATCCTCCCCCCCAAGTTTCGATTCAAATATCAGCTATTATAGAAAAAAAATCCTTCTTTTCTGACTATTTAGACTCTAGTAAAGCATGGCTTGGGTCTAATGAGGTTTGAAATGGAGTCAGATGTGTTGGTGCACACCTTTAACGCCAGCACTGCAGAAGCAAGCTGATGTCTTCCGAGTTAGAGGCAAGCCTGGACTACAGAGTGAGACCATGTCTTTACAGAAAAAGATCAACTAGAGACTTTAATACTGTTAGCCACTAACATGTCACTCGTCATATTACACAAGAGTTAGAGGACTTCCTCAGAGGAGGAAGTGGCACCACCCACTGTGCTTTCCCCACTCTGAACCAGCACAGGATATTCTGGCCAGGCATCTAGACAGGAAGTGGCTGAGAGCAGGTATAGACTTGGTTGCCTTCAGCCCTTGAGGGAATATAAAGCACTGGTCTCAAGATGCCATTCAAACAGGGTGACTATAATCTAACCAAGCATGTTAGCCCTGGAAAGCTGACATCTCAGTGTCCCCTTCTCCACCTGCCAGGATTGTTGGTTGCATACTGCCCAACTGGCTGTACGGAAGGTTGTTTTGTTGTTGTTACTTCTAAAACTCACTCAGGAACAGTGGAATTAGTCCTCGATGGCACAACTGCTTTATTGTACTCCTAAAAGGAAAGGTAATACAATTTAGGAACCAGAAGATTTTTTTTTTTTTTTTGGATGGGTCTGTGTTAAAGGAACAAAATTGACAGTAAAACGTTTTACAGGAGGGTTTATTAGACACGCTCAATAGAGCCAGGGTAGTACATCTAAAAATGACTAGCTTTCTGCTAGACAGGCACCCAGTGGCCGCTCCGATGGTGGCGCTGGATGTCTTCAGCAACCCTGATGTGCTGACAGCCTGGAGAGCCCCGGGAAACCACTGGTCGTCAGTATGTGTGGAAGGCTGAAGGAGCTAGATTCTTGTTTGTCTGTGTAGCCGTGGCTGCTCTGTAGGCAGTGCGGGCTTTGAACTCAGATCCAGCTGCTTTATCTCCCGAGTGCTGGGGTTCAAAGGCATGCACCACCACCACCCAGCTAAGAAGCCAGGTTCTGACGTCAGAAAGGATGGGAGAGGTGTCTGCCCCAGTGAAGCAAACCCCAGCAAGAAGGGGAAGCCGGCAGACACATAGCACCCCCTTTTCCTGGGACTTTGTATTTAGTGGAACGGGCTGCTCTTTTACTGAAAGCTGTAATGGTGAAGTCGTAAAGCCAACAGCTATGAAACTGTGACTGTGGAGGGCATAAGTCAGCTTCTGGACACTCAAGGGGGAGACCAAAACACCATGCTCCATATTAATGTAATACTCTGATTTCGATTTTCTGATTTCGAAATAAGTGAAAGGAAAAAACTCATTAATCAGCAGAGAAGACTGAGTTTAGAAGTAAATTGTATAGCTTATTGTATATACAATACAATTGTATAGTAAATTGTATAGAAGTTAAGCTAAAGACTGAGTTTAGAAGTAAATTGGTGACTATATGTTACAGATACAGAGAAGAATGTCACTTTGTAAGATGCTGTCACGGAACACAAAAACTCACCTAAAAGTTCAAGAATGGCAAGATGGCTCAGCAAGCAAAGGCTGACCTGAGGTCAAACCCCTGGACTCCTATAGAGAACCAGATTGTCCTCTGATGACCACACATGACTGTGGCAAATGTACAACAAACACAAAATACATGCAAAATAAAAATCTGTATTATAAAAAATAACTTTCCAAATTTACTTAAGCAATAAAAACCTTGGAAGTCTATGAGGTTGAGAGTAAAGCCTAAAAGTAAAGGGAATCTTAACTAATTCTTGAGATAAAACAGTTTATCTAAATAAATAAATATCTAAATAAAAAATATATAAATCTTAAAACAGATTGCAAAGTCAGTTCTAGAGAAAGATACTGGAAGATGAGTAGATTCGTATCTGTAAAATGTTAAGAGATCTTAGGTTTCTATTCAGAGCTGACAAACAATCCAAAAGAAATATGTAAAAGATGACTAAACTGTTAAAAGAAAGTAATCTAGGTCAGTTGTGAGGGTATGCAACCTGTATGAGATCTCAGCACTGTGGAGGCTAAGGCAGGCTGGGCTTCATAGTGAGTTTCAAACCAATCTGGGCTTATATGAACAAACCCTGTCTAAAAACACAAACTGAGCTAAAGAGTTGGCTCAGCAGCTAAAAGACTTTTCTCCCAGAGCACCCAAATTTGAGTCCCTGCATCTACAATACAGCTCTTACAGACAGTTACTGTCAGTAACTCCAGATGGAGGGCCCCCACTACTTTCTGACCTCTATCGGGTACTAGGCACACACATATGTACATGGAGGCAAAGCACTCATATACATAAATAAATCTAAAAAAATAGAAACACAAAAGAAATTCAACTGGCCCAAGACAGATGTTTTAGCTGGTAGCCACAGAAATGTAAATCAACATAAACACTCAAGAGCTTAACGTGGATGAAAACTGCAAAGGAAAAACTCTGCTTCCCAAGGTTAGAACACAGGAAGTCATTGCTGATGGAAGTGTGAATCAGAGAAGCTTTAGGTAAATCAAAACTCTGAAGCTATCTGCAAATACTTATTAAAATGTGACTGGGCAGTGGTGGCACACACCTTTAATCCCAGCACTGAGGAAGCAGAGGCAGGAGGATCTCTATAAATTCAAGGCCTGCCTGGTCTACAGAGCAAGTTCCAGGATAGCCAGGGCAGAGAAACCTGTCTGGTCGGGGGGGGGGGGGGGGGGGGGGGGGGGG
>NW_026596073.1:11981903-11991142 GCF_907164565.1 Psammomys obesus | reverse complement strand
GGGGGGGGGGGGGGGGGGGGGAAGGGGATTCAAAATAATTCAAACTACGCCTATTTGACCAGGTGACCCTAATATCTGTATCTACAAAGAAAAGGGTGTATAGCAAGATTATTAAATATTGCCACCGTGTAGGAGAAAAAGTACTGTCTGCCTATCAGAAGAATAATTGAACAAATTATGATTGATTGATGCATAGCATCAGTATGCAGTCTTTACCAGTGAGTTTAGTGCTGGATCATGCCCATCACCCAGCATTCCAGAGGCTGAGATAGGAGGATCATTAAGTTCAAGACCAACCTGGAGACAGATACAGTTACAGACACACTCTGTTTTGGGGGTGGGGGGGGGGAGAGTTATGTCTAAAGGATGATTTGCACAGTGACACGGCCTATGATCCCAGCATTCTAGGGGCAGAAGAGGATTACTGCTAAGATGGAGGCAGTGTGGTTCACAAAGTGAGTTTCTGGCAAGAGCTTGTCTTTACAGAAAGGCTTGACTCACAAGAGAGTTCATGAGGTATTGCGAGTTTAAAAAAAAAAAACAAATTGCCGTGTGTGTGTGTGTGTGTGTGTGTGTGTGTGTGTGTGTGTGTGTTAGTTACATGACCCCTAGAAAAGGTGCAGAGCGGAGCAGAAGTAAAGGAAATCCAGGTAGGTGGGAGGAAAGAAAGAAACAAGGATGCTGAAGTAGGGAAAACAAGTGAAAAGTGTTGACATGTAGATATTTTCAAAGCTGTGTTGTCAAGTTTCCCTTGTGAGATGAGCTCCACACATAGCTAAATGTCATTATATGTAAATATAAATGTCGCTGTGTGAAGGGTGACATGCAGTAGTAGAAGAGCAGTATTATGGATAACGAGAGTACACTCTTAATGTTATGTTATCCTTAAGTAAAAAGAGTTTCAGTTTTTTCAAAGAATAAAATCAGCATTATAACTTCACAGTTATTTTTTTAATCTTTCAAACTGCCAAAAGAATTTAGCTTTTGGATATTACCTGAAAGTCAGTCTACTTACACAGCTAACTTAAGTTGATCTTGTGAAGGACTAAGAAGCAAAAACATTCCCCTGAGCTCGTGAGCTTTTCCTGAAGATTAAACTCAGTCATTTTAAATTGCAAATAGGGAGCCTGGATGGATTTTGAAGCAGATTTACTTACTGCATTCAGGCTTCCAAGCAGTCATCAAGGACAATGTTCATAGCGGTCATTCATAGCGGTCATTCCTACCGTTCCTAGAGTGGCCAAGATTCAAGGCTCATCTTTTTGTGCTTTAAAATACACTTCTATTTTTAGAAGCCACGTAGTTTGCTCTTAGATGTCAATAAATTTGCAGCTCAAAATATACTCGGCAGGTATTTTTCAAGTGAATTTCTGCTCTTGATTTGTGAACTCAATTGACTTTTCTTTGTGTTTGTGGCTCTGGGGTTGAACCTAGGGTATGGCACAGCTATGCCACTCAACTACAACCCCAACCCCTAAGAGTACATCCTTAAGAATTTTCTAGAAGGTATAAAATAAACCCTGAGCCCCTAAGACTCCTCATGTTGTGGAGAGAGACCAAAAGATTAAAAATCAGCAGCTAAAACAGAATTTTCTGCAGAGGAATATCGAATGGCAGAGAAACACTTAAAGAAATGCTCAACCTCATTAGCCATCAGGGAAATGCAAATCAAAACAACCCTAAGATTTCACCTTACACCCATCATAATGGCAAAGATGAAAAACTCAAGAGACAACACATGCTGGAGAGGTTGTGGAGAAAGGGGAACCCTCCTCCACTGCTGGTGGGAATGTAAACTTGTACAACCACTCTAGAAAGCAATCTGGCGCTTTCTCAGACAACTAGGAATTGTGCTTCCTCAAGACCCAGCCATACCACTCCTAGGCATATATCCAAAACATGCTCAAGTACACAATAAGGATATTTGCTCAACCATGTTTGTAGCAGCCTTATTTGTAATAGCCAGAAGCTGGAAACAGCCCAGATGCCCCTCAGTGGAGGAATGGATACACAAATTGTGGTATAGCTACACAATGGAATATTACTCAGCAATAAAAAAAAAAAAAAAACAAGGAAATCATGAAATTTGCAGGTAAATGGTGGGATCTGGAAAAGATCATCCTGAGTGAGCTATCCCAGAAGCAGAAAGATGCACACATCTTTATATACTCACTCATATAGACATATAATATAGGATAAACCTACTAAAATCTGTACACCTAAAGAAACTAAAATGCTAAAATGCTCAATTCCTATCCAGAAAGGCAAAGAGGCTGGACATCAGAAGAAGGAGAAAGGAGGGAACAAGTCAGGAACCTGACACAAAGTACCTCTGAAAAGCTCTGCTCTGCAGACTATCAATGTAGATGCTGAGACTTATGGGCAACCTTTGGGCAGAGTGCAGGGAATCTTAGGAAAGAAGTGGGAAACAGTAAGATCTGGAGAGGACAGGAACTCCACAAGGAGAGCAACAACAGTACCGAAAAATCTGAGCACAGGGGTCTTTCCTGAGACTGATATTCCAACCAAGGACTATGCATGGAGATAACCTAAGACAATGAGAGACCAAAAAGATTAAAAATTAGCAGCTATTATTAATTAAGGCCTGAACTAGGTGGGTGGAGAAGTCCAGTAATGCCCTGAGGGGAAGAACCGCCTTACTGCATTCTTTCCCCACCCACTAGAGATAACAGTTGATAGGAAACTGGCCCATCCCCCTAAGGAGGGACACCAGGTCATTATGGTCTGGGGACCTTCCTAAAGATTCTGGGATGGACCAGAATCTTTAAATCACCCAACTCACCTGGGCACAGGCGCTCAGCTCCCACCGCTTTGGCGGTGGGTGTTGTGGGCCCAAGCTGCAGCTTGTAATTTACAATAAAAAGACCCTCATGTGTTTTGCAAGAGTCGATTCCTGTAGATCTTTTGGAGGCTTTCAAACTGGGTGTAACAACCCCTGCACAGATGTAGCCCATGGCAGTTCAGTATCCAAGTGGGTTCCGTTGTAATAGGAACAGGGACTGTCTCTGACATGAACTGATTGGCCTGCTCTTTAATTACCTCCCCCTGAGGAGGAACCAGGCCACAGAAGAAGACAACGCAGCCACTCCTGATGAGACCTAGTTGACTAGGATCAGAAGGAAGGAAAAGAAGTCTTCCCCTAAAGAAGTCCTCCCCTATCAGTGGACTTGGGGAGGGGCATGCATGCAGAGGGTGGAGGAAGGGAGGGATTGGGACTGAAGGAGGGAGAGAACCACAGGGGGGATACAAAGTGAATAAAGTGTAATTAATAAAGAAAAAAAATTAAAAAAAATCAGCAGCTGTTATTAAGGCCTGAACTAGGTAGGTAAAGAAGTACAGTAATGCCCTGAGGGGAAGGACTGCCTTACTGCATTCTTTCCCACCCACTAGAGATACAGTTGCTAGGAAACTGGCCCATCCCCCTAGGGAGGGACACCAGGTCATTAATTGGGGACCTTCCTATAGCCAATCAATTCAAAATGTAGCATTTTGACCAATAGATGCTTGCCAGGCAGGAATTGCCCCTGCCTTGGGCATGCTGGGAAGGACCAGAATCTTTAAATCACCCAACTAACCTGAGCACGGGGATCTTGGCTCTCACCACTTTGGCGGTGGGGGGTGTGGGCCCAAGCTGCAGCTTGTAATGATTTGTAATAAAAAGAACCTCATGTATTTACAGCGGAGTCTGTTTATTCCTGGTCTTTTGGGGTTCGTGAACTGGGCAGAACAGTGAGACACTTAACCATAAAATTATTTGTTGCTGTTTCATAACTGTAATTTTGCTCCTGTTATAATCATAATGTGGATATCTAATATGTGGCCCCTGTAAAAGAGTCATTCTGCCCACAGGTTGTGCTCAAAAGGTAAATTATAATTGACAAAGATAACCATATTACATAGTAACATCTACTTTTCAAGTATTGGTTACATTGTTTCCCAAAAACATACTATTCAGGGGACCAGAAAGATAGTTGAGCAAATAAGAAAGCTTGCTGCTCTTGGAAAGGACCCAAGTTAGGTTCCCAGCACCCATAAACCACCTGTAACTCCAGGTTTAAGAGATCTGACACTCTCTTCTGGCCTCCACAGGTACCTGAACACATATGTTTATACATGCCACACATAAATAAAAGTAAGTTTTTTGAAGTTATCAGTCATATCAGACAATAATGTGTGTTTGTTCTTCCTTGGGACCTTTCTCCTGGTCCATCTCACCCAACCTGTGCCTATGAGTCCTGATTTCGGATCTGTAGAGGACTTTTAATCCAACAACATGGCTGCTGTGATGATATCCAAAGTCCTAGGTCTGTGTGATCCTGCTGGAATGCAGACATGCCCTTAGTGAACACCTTTAATCCCAAACAATGAAGGTAAAGATAGTTTGTAGAAGGAAGCACTCATGTTTGAAAGTGATGTCTAACTGAGAGGCAAAGTGACTAATCAGAGAAAGAATTGACAGGATAGGATATACCCAATTCTCATGAGAACAGACAGAAAAGAGAGGCAACTGAAGAGAGAGCAGCACAGAGGGAGAGATAAAGGAGGCAGTTTTACCAGGCCGGTTTTACAGAGACAGGTTGACAACAGAACGAACCAGAAGATTAGAATAGATTGCTAGAGTTAGTTTGAGGCCAAGCAGAGCAATTCAGTGAGAAACTGAGAGAAGTCAGTTTGAATCAGCTTGGAGAGGCATTTGAGCCAGAACAGCTGAGTTGAACCAGCCAGCCCAGAGCTCAAAAAGTGCTAGAAAAAAAGTGAGCTTTTTCAGCAGTTAGTCTCAGAGGCTGAAAACATTGTAGGCCTAGATTAGTGTGTGAAGGCTAGAAGCTTCCAGGACTAGGCCTAGGTTAGTAAACAGAGGCAGTAAGCCTCCAAGATGCCAATTACGTAAGGAGAATAAAAGCTACTTTTACATGGAGATCCACTGAATAGACTTTCCTGAGATGAGAAACCTGTCTCACAAGTAGTGGTGTTTTATTATACAGCCCAGGCTGGCCTTGAACTTCTAACCATCCTGC
The DNA here is from genome assembly GCF_907164565.1 of Psammomys obesus. NCBI lineage: Eukaryota > Metazoa > Chordata > Mammalia > Rodentia > Muridae > Psammomys > Psammomys obesus. Next base: position 11,986,103 of record NW_026596073.1, on the reverse strand, counting down.
CTCAGCCTCCTGTGTGCTTAGATGACAGGCCTGAGCCACCACTCTGGCTTTACCTGTGTTTTTTGTTTGATTGTTTCGTTTTGTGTGTTTGTTTGAGACAGAGTCTCAATTGTACTCCTGGTTGGCCTGGAACTTGCTATGTAGTCCAGGCTGGCCCTTGAATTCAGAGAGATCCTCCTACCTCTGCCTCTTGAATGCTGGCATTAACAGCATCCATCACCATGCCCACTTTTACCTGTGTTCTTAGGAGCATAGGAGAGAATCCTCCAGACTCTGCTACAAACACCACAGGAGAGATACCCCGGAACACTCCCCTACCCATCGAACCAGAATGAGGGTGTGGCAACACTGAAGACCAGAGGAGAAAAAAAACCTGAATGTGACTTATTTACCAATCAATTTGTATAAAGATCATGCCTGCCACATTCACAGAATACAATCTAGAAAGAATAAAAGCCGTCCTAATTAAGCAGCTGAACTTTTCTAATCAATCATCCAGAGAAATGTGCGTGTGTGTGGGGTTTACAGGATGTTTGTGTCTGCGAACACGGATGCTGAGCTTGCAGTAATGGTTTTGTGGTTTAGCTAGAGAATGTCCTGGGTAACCAGGGGATAACGATTTTAGTTTTTCAGTTGCTCCTAAGATCATTTCACTATTGATGAGGCCTGCAATGTCTGCAGAGAGGAGTCACTGCAATTGATTTACTTGTCTGGCGAGTCTTTTGTCAGCAGATCCACACTGCTTTGAAAATGTCACCAAATACACTGTGCATGAGGTGCTAGGGGCAGAAGCACAGCGAGAAGGTACATTAAAACAACACAAGGCAGGCTGGCAACACGGCTTAATGGCTAAAAGTACTTCTGACAACCTGAGTGTAATCTCAGGAACCTATAGTGACAGGACAGACCTGACCCTGCTAGTTGTCCTACGACCTCCACACAATTGCTATGGCATGCTTATGTACACACACACACACACACACACACACACACACACACACACACACTAGAATTAAAAGTACCTATACTGAAAATATTCCATTGAGTTAACGGTAGAATTCTAAGAAGCATTCTTGTGTTCATTATTTTATATGAAAAGTCTATCAGATGTTGTCCTAGTTTGGTTTCTGATGCTATGATAAAACACTGATCAACAGCAACTTGGGGAAGAAAGGGCTTATTTGGCATACACTTCCATATCACTGTTCATCATTGAAGGAAGTCAGGAGGGGAGCTCAAACAAGACAGGAAGCTGAAGGCAGAAGCTGATGCAGAGGCCATGAGGGGTGCTGCTCACTGGCCTGCTCCCCCTGGCTTACTCTGCCTGCTATCTCAGAGAACCCAGGACCACCAGCCCATTGATGGCACCACCCACAATGGGCTGGACCCATTCCCATCAATCACTGAGAAAATGTCCTACAGGCTTACCTACAGGCCAGTCTGATGGAGGCAGTTCCTCCGCTGATGGTCCCTCTTCCCAGATAGGTCTAGGTCTGTGTCAAGTTGACAAAAACTTGATCAGCGCAGATGTCAATTTTTTTTACATCTGTTTTACACTTAATCTTTATTTGTATTTTAAAGGCATTTTGATTCAGGATAGGGCGGCACATTCCTGTCATCCTAGCATTGAAGAGGCTGAAACAGAAAGATAGCCACAAGTTTGTGATATGTGGAGAGATGGCTCAGCTGGTAAACTAATTGTCTTGCAAACCCAAAGGTTTTAATTCAGTCTCCCAGAACCCTAGGGAGAGTAGGAAGGTAGCGCCTCTGTAACCCCAAGGCTGTGAAAACAGACAGGAAGACCTCTGGGCATGCTCTCAGTCTAGCCTGATGGATAAACCAAGCCAATCAGAAACCCTGTCTCTCAGGAGTAGGTGGGGTTCCTGTGGATGACATATGAGGTTGTCCTTGTCCTCTAGCCTCCATGCACATATACACATTTACACATACATACACATACAACATGCATACAGACACCTTTTTTTTTTTAAGTTGAGGTGGCTGGAGAGATGGTTCAGTGGTCAAGAGCATTTGCTGCTCTTGCAGAGGACCCAGGTTTGGTTCCTAGCACCCACAGGGTGGCTTACAACCATCCAGGGAGTCTGATGCCCTCTTCCGGCCTCAGCACTAGGCATGAATGTGGTGTACAAACATACACAAGCAAAATATGTACATACATAAAAATAAATCTTAATAATTATAGGAAAAGAGAAAATAATTAAATCTTTTCAAGTTGAGACAGAGTTTAACTGAGTAGCTGAGGTTGACCTTGATCATTGCAATTCTGTTTCATCCTTTTAAGTCCTGGGATTACAGGCATATGCCGCCATAACCAGCTATTTTGTTTTTTCTTTGCTTTTCTTTTTTGTTTGTTTGTTGTTGTTCTTTTTAATTTTGGAGGAGTCTGCAGTAGCCCAGGCTGATGTAAACTTGTAACCCTTTCACCTCAGCCTTCTGATCGGGAATATAGGTATGTGCCACCAATCCAGGCCTTACTTAACTCACAAGTAAAAACATTAAAGTTATACATATTAATGGAGTACCATGTGTTGTTCCTTTCTTTTTTTTAGTTTTTAGACATGGTGTCACTGTGGGTCAGGACAGCTAGTAAGTCACAATATTGTTCAGGCGACCCTTTTGGGGATTGAACATGGCAACCCTTTCCCAGGAGTCATCTAAGATCATCAGAAGACACAGATGTTTACATTACAATTCATAGCAGTAGGGCTGGAGAGATGGCTCAGGGGTTAAGAGGTCCTTCTAAAGGGCCTGAGTTCAATTCCCAGCAACCACATCGTGGCTCACAAACATCTATAATGAGATCTGGTGCCCTCTTCTGGCATGTAGGCGTACATGAAGACAGAACACTGTATACATAATAAATAAATAAATCTTTAAAAATTCATAGCAGAAGCAAAATTATAGTTATGAGGTAGCAATGAAAATAATTTTATGGTTGGGGTCACCACGACATGAGGAACTGTATTAAAGGGTCACGGAGTTAGGAAGGTTGGGAACCACTGATGTAGAAGTAGAGAACCTTGTGTAAATAGTCAAGGACTCTGTAACTGAGCTATGTTCTTAGCCTTCAAACAAACAAACAAACAAACAAATTAATTTGAGGAAAAGTCAGCTAAGTTCCAGGCTGGCCTTGAACGTCCCAACTCGGCATTTCAAGTAGCTGGGCTGTGGAACATACTCAGCTCTTGCGTTTTGAAATGTGTGTTATTATCTAGAGTTATGCTGCTGTGTCATAGTTAAGCAGAGCTTCCCGCTCTCTGACTGTACAGATATCAGTGGGTTTTTTTACTTGGTTGGTTGGTTGGTTTGTTTTTGAGACAGGGTTTCTCTGTGTAGCCCTGCCTGTCCTGAAACTCAATTTGTAGACCAGGCTGGGCTCGAACTCAGAAATCCACCTGCCTCTGCCTCCCAAGTGCTGGGAATAAAGGTGTGCGCCATCACCTGACATCCAGACATAGGTATTTAAAGCACATTTCACTCCTGAAAGAGTTACTAGAAGTCAGACCACTTCACATTTCTCCACTTTGGTTTTATCTTCAAACTGAACACAGTTTGAAAGAATGAAAGAAGTTAGGAAACAGCCAGGCATGGTGATTTGTGCCTGTGATCCCTTCACTTAGGAGATGGAGGTTGGAGAGTTGCTAGAAGCTCAAGGACTGCATGTCTCACCCAGGAAATTTCAGGCCAAGTGAGATTCTAGGAGGAGGGGGAAAGAGAAAAGTATCTATGAAACAAATCATTTGAGTTTGCCCTGCTTCTAAGCTCCGTAAGAATGGGATGATGACAGCACCACTGAGGTGGCACACAGTATTAAGAAGCCTGAATGTGACAAAATTAAAACAAACCGGGACATTTTATCATCGATTTATACTTGCATATACTTTTGCCAGGATATAGTCTAAGATATGAAAGGCAGATGCATTGACTGAAAACGAACCATTCATTCAAGAACCTATTAAGCACAAGATGCAAATAAAATGTAGTTCCTGCTTCCTTGGAGCTGAACAGCCTATTAACAACCTATTAAGCACAAGATGCAAATAAAATGTAGTTCCTGCTTCCTTGGAGCTGAACAGAATTTTAAAACAGTATTTCCCCATATTGTGCAATAAGAGGCAATGTTATAAATGACATTATTATTATTATTATTATTATTATTATTATTATTATTATTATTAT
>NW_026596073.1:11915733-11981893 GCF_907164565.1 Psammomys obesus | reverse complement strand
TTATTATTATTATTATTATTATTATTATTATTATTATTATTATTATTTTACACAGAAGAGAATGTTATTTGTCTACAATTCCATTATGTGGGGGAGACCTAGAACTCAATCCAATGCATCTGTCCCGTGAACATCTCTCAGCTTCTAGTGAAACATTTAATCCTCAGTGCAGACTTTTTATGATTATTCTTTCAGTTTTGTACATGCAACTTACAATGCCAAAAGGCGGAAGAGTTCACAAAAAGTAAAATGAACTGGGTGCGGTGGTACAGACCCATAAATAACCCCAGTATCTGAGGGCTGGAGACCACCAGAGATTAAGTTCAAGAGACCCCCAGCTACATAGCAAGACTGAGACCATCCTGGGTTACCTGAGATATTTGGGTTACCGCCAAAAAGAAGAAAGGTAGGAAAAAGTGAAAGGTAAAACAAAAAGAGACCTACCCTAAACTATGTTGTTATCTGGGAACGACAACCAGACTCCATTTTCCGTCAGAGTCCACAGAATAATGCGGAGAAGTCCCATCTGAGAAGACGTAACGCACACGTGACCAACAGCTTCCTGCTGGCATCAGCAACAGCACATCCTTCCCGGAACCTGCCTGCCAGTGTCTCGCGAAGTCTGACAGCTTTTCCTTTTCTACATGAAATTCAAATAAGACACTCGAGTTTCGGGAAACACACAATTTACGTTCCATGTGCAAATATTTTCTCCCGACCATGAACTTCTGTTTGTTTGTTTGTTTGTTTGTTTGTTTGTTTTGCTATCAAGACCAAACTCATATTGTTGTGAAGTATCCCAGAGAGTGCTACTCGGACACAGGCTTACGCCAATAGAAAGTCATCATTAGCCAGTAACTACACTGGGTGTTCGGGATCCCAGTGTAGCCCCATGCCTTTCTCGCGGTGAGCTTTCAATCACAAAAGCCACATTCCAGGTTGACACACCTCAGTTAGCAAGAACAGTTAGCAGGAATGGGAACCACAGAAACCAAAAAGCAAGGTTTATACCCTTAGAAACTTTCCCAGAACTGTAGAGTTTGATGGATTAGGTCGTTGTTTTTATCTTGCCAGAGGGTCCTGTCTGTGTGCTGAGTTTTATGGCCTGACTGGTACTTCCATCATGGAGTCAGTTGTGCTAAGGTCTGGGGACCTGTTACACTACAAGCTTTTCAGGTTACTCTGAAAATGTATTGGCAGCTCAGCTCTGTTTTCGCTGCAGGCTACCGATTGATAGCTAAATATTTGGTGTGGGGGAGAAGCTGGTTGGTTTTGCTTTTGTTTGTTTATTGTTTTTAAGTCCAGCTACACACAGCCATGCTTTTTTACTTGACTGCAGGGGATCTGAGAGTGAACATGCCATTTCCCCCCAGTCTCTGCTGCCTGGATCCAAGCATAGGGCCTGGCTCTTAACAGATAGCTAAATGTTTGTGAATGGATAAGCAAAGGAATCTTCTGAAGAAGATCCATTGACTTTCTTTACATGGAGGACAAAAAAAGAGTTTGCAAACATGTATAGTTAGAAACGTAATGTGTTCATTATTTGAGCTCTTCAGATAGAAAAAAAAAACAAAAAACCCACTTCTGCTATTGTTCTCCAATCTCCGAAAATACCTCTAGTATCTCTAGCACAGTGTCTCAAGTCTGATGCTGCCTAGTTAGCTGGTAACCGTTTTAGAGATGGGTCAGGGAGATGGCTCGACAGATTCAAGTACTTGCTGTAAAACCTGATGACCTGGGTTTGGTGACCCACATGATAGGTGATAACCAACTCCTATAAGTTATCCTCTGACTCCCCACACATGAACCATGGCATGGACTTGTACACAAATAAATAATAAAAATAGAACTTTTAAAAGCCAAAACAATGATGAGTGAAGACTGTATTTGAACAGTACACTATGTCACAGATATTATGGGTACCTCATACTATTCTAAGCCCTTACACATAGATCATTCAGTATCCCTAATAATCCTATGAGCTGGTTATTACAAGCAAAAAATAAAAAACCAAGGCATGCATACGTGGCCGAAGCTACATAAGCTAAAAGTGACAGAGCTGGTAGGTGACCTAGGCAATACAACTTTGAGGTCTGAGCTTCTAGGCATTTTTCTCTGGTGCTATTTTTGTATTTAGATCTCATAACTGCACTAAGAAAACACATTCTCAGTCTGAGGGTATAACTTAGTGTTAGAGCCTTTGCATAACATTTCCAGGGCTGCGGGTTAGACCCCCAGAACCAATCATGTATATTCAACCCCAGGAAACCTGATGTCCAAGACTGTGCTTTAACCTCCAGTCAAGCATGATTCCTTCCAGGCCCACCAATCAGCTCCACAGGTCAAGTGTGAATCAAGCAAGCCTGACATTCAGAGTTTGATCCCCAGCACTGACACTACAAGGTTGTCCTCTTCCCACTCTTTCTGTCTATCCTTGGAATGAGTGAACAAAACACATTAAGTGGCCATACAATGCTGGGGAACTGAGACTGGGTGTGGCCAGAATTTAAAATTGGAGGCAGAGACAAGGACAAGATGATACGAGCAGCCTGGAGTTAACCAGGAGACCGATGCTCACACTGACATCCCTAGAATACTCTCTTGGGATGAGGAAGCAAGGAGTTCAGTTGCAGGACTTACCTACACACTGTGCTCAATTGGGACTAAGGAGGAAGCAACAGCAATAGAACACATATTAAAAATTTGATAACAAAACAGATGCTGGGGTGAGAGAAAACCATTCTGCTGCCACGTGGGGTACAGAACCTGACAGAACTGCTGCCCTCATGAGACTTGAGATCCTAATGAGGCTACATTCAAGACTTGGGGCTTAGGTAACAGGACATGACTGTTGTGGGGTATCCACCAGAGAAGACTGCTCAGATAAGGGTTTAAGTCAATAGAAAGTCTTTATTAGCCTGCTGGCAACTACAATGGGTATTCAGGCTCCCAGAATAGCCCTGAGCCTTTCTCAGGGTAAACTTTTAAGCACAAAGACCATGTTATGAATTAGCATACTTCAGTTAACAAGAGCAGTTAGCCAGTGCAGAACTACAGAAGCTAGAAAACAAGGTTAGTACATTTTAAGACTTTCCCAGAACTATATGAACTTTGATGGATTAGGCCATTGTTTTACTTTTGGCTGGTGTTGCTCTCTATGTGTTGAGTTTTACAGCCTGGATGGTACTTCCATCATGGAGTCAGTTGTGCTAAGGTCTGTGACCCTGTTATAGTGACCATCTCTCAAAACGAAAACTATGGGAGAGGTGAGTTTGCCATTATGCTGCCTGGGGAATGTGTGCAATATAACCATACATGCATGTGTGAGTCTGAAATACAATGTTATCTGGAGAAGCATGGTGGTTAAAGCTGAAGATAACAAAGAGTTGAAGACGCTTAGTTCTGATCTGAAAGAAAGTATTGAAGGGAAGGGCAGACTTCTCCAGCCAGCAGAGGAAATAGCCAAGAGAAGCCCGGGCAGCAGGAAAGGCCACTCAGCAACCTCGGTGCAGATTGACCAACAGTGCTGCCAGGAGCACCACGGAGGAAAAGAGAGAGAAACCTGCAAAGCCTGTCAGTGACTTCGGCTAGAACAGCTTCCACTCATGGTGTAGGGTGAAGCAGAGTGTAGTAAGGTGTGAAGAAATGGAAACAACCAAAGGAATGTTATCTTCAAAGTGTTCAGCCCAGTTACCAGAGATGTAGATGAATGCTTTTGATATGAGAAGATGTTCGTGTTACTTGAATAATCAGCTTATGAAACAGTGCACAATACAATATGTACTGTTTGTTTTCACTACATTAAAAGCAAACACAAAATGTGCTGGCATAAACAGTAGTTCATTCTGTCAGTTAACTGCATTCAAGTGGCTGGATTTATTTTATTTATTTTTGAGACAGGGCCTCATTATATATCATAAGTTGTAATCTTCTTGACTCTCCACCCTGTAAGTGCTGGGATTACAGAGCGTCCTACCACACCTGGCTTTGGGTGATTTCCAACAGGGTATCTCCTGGAATTATAGTCACAGAGAGCTAAAAGGATCATGGGAATCCTTTCATTAGTTCTCCTTCTGCTTATCTATATCATCTTAGTTTTCTATGAGAGACACATATATTCCTCTTAAGAGAACCATTTGGTGGCTGGAGAAATGGCTCAGTGGTTAAGAACTTAATGCTATTCTTCCAGACCCAAGCTGTTCTCCCAGCACCCACATCAGGTAACTCAAACTGCCTAGATTCCAGTTGCAGGCCACCTGTGGTGAACATAAACTCACACAGGCAAAGGCCTGAAGTGGCACACACCTTTACTCTCAGCACTCAGGAGGGCAGAGGCAGGCAAATATTTTGTGACTTTGAGACCAGCCTGGTCTAAAAAGTGAATCCAGGGCAGCCAAGGCTACACAGAGAGACCCTGTTTTGAAAACACAAACAAAAAATATCAAAACTAAATTACACAAGTAAAAAAAAACTTTTAAAACTCACACACATACATAAAACTCACACAAGCATACACACATACACATAAATAAATATAAATCATTAAAAAAAAAAAAGAAAAGAAAACCACTAGGCTGGAAAGATGGCTAAGAGCACTGTCACAAACCACCACCTGACAGGGAAAAGGCTGAGTAAAATAGGCCTACAGGAAGTACATCAAAGGCTGCAGGAACACAAGCAAAGTCAAACAACATGTACGAGGCCAGAAAAACTAAACGCTTTATGTTAGGGGCTGTGGTTCAAATCAAGCACGCCCTTGCTGATTTCAGTAACTACTGTGTGCGTGCGAGCGTGCGTGCATGTTACGTCCAAGAATCCCCGAAGGAAGACCTCAGACTCACAAATGTAAGAGCAAAATGTGTTTATTCTGCAGAGAAACCCAGCATGCTGGGGTCGATCGGTCATACAAAATGGTGGCGCTCCAAGGGGAGCTCGCCGCCCCGTTTAAAGCCAGGAAGGGAAATTCCTGCTGTGGCTTCGCGACTGATTGCGATTGGCCGGCTCCTTGGCATTAAGTCTTCTCAAGAGGACAATTTTGTGGAGTTGCTACTAGGAGTCCAGGGACAGAATTTAGATCATCAGGCTTGCAGGGCAAGCTGGCTTGCTGGCTGGTACATTATTTTTGTAATCCGGTCACATAATAGAGAATGACTGCTTTCAAATTGGAAAAAAAAAAAAAAAGTGTCTGAACTGAATTCTTCAGGTCCTTAATATAGTGCTTTTTACCCAGACAGCACTTTGAATTAGAAGGGAATACTATATTACTGCTTTTTTCTTTTATTCTAAGACAGGGCCTCAAAAACAAAACAAAGCAAGCAAACAAACAAACAAAAAACAACTGAACAAAAACAACAACAAAAACAGCAAAAAACCCACCTGGCCTCTAACTTGGTGGGAGCTGAGGATGACTATGCCTTCTGCCTCCACTTTCCTCTGTGAGGGGGAGAGGCAGAGGAACGAAATTGCCGATATGACTGCTCCGTTAGGGATAAGGTTTTTATTGTGGGTAAAAGAGAGAAAAGATCCAGAGGCATCTAGAAGAGTCCAGAGCAGAGAGAAAAGAAGCAGACTAGGCATCGCCAGGGCTGTGGAAACAGAACAGGAGGGAGCAGTTAATGAGTGATACAAAGTGGCCTAGAAGTCGGCACAGAACACATCCAGACACAAATTCTCAGCACCAAGGAGATTTATTTCCCCGGAGGGACAAGCAGGGGATGCTGCCTCTGGATCCAGCAAAGACAGCAGCAGGTGTTTCTGCAAGAGCGGTTGTTAAGAAGAAAAAGAGGAAGTCTGAACAAGGATGCGTTGCTAGGTCCTCACTGGACTTGTGTAGCCAAATAATGAATTCTGATTGCTGGACCTTGGTGTTTTGATAGTTGGACCTTGGAGTTTTAGTCAGGCATTGGGAAGTGGCTAAATAAGGGAATAGACCTTGGTAGCTAGCCTTAGGAATGTAATCTAACGGTTTAACAAGGGAGAGGGAAGGAGAGAGGGCAAGACCACGCCACGCCACGTTTGCAGTGCTTGGGGCCTGTTAGAGCCCTTCATGAAAGAGTTTCATGAGGGAGGTGAGAGAGCAGAGAACAGAAATTACCGGAGAGGGAATTGTGAGGAAAAGTAACTAGGGAGAGTGACTCCTTTTGAGGGTGGAAAACATGTTTAACAACTTTCTGAGGAATACTGGCTTTTATCTAACCACCAAAAATCCTATGGTTTATTCATTTAGCCTGAGCTTATTTCTAGACATATGAAGGGCCTGAGTCCTAACACTTTGACATGCTGGAACAGGTGAGTAGCCCCATGACCAAAGGTCAGGGTTTTTTTGTGTGCAGATTTGTGGTGATCCTCCTGCCTCAGACTCCCAAATGCTGATCAGACGGCTGATCCTGTAAAACAAAAATAAATAACAATGATAGGAAACAACTTCAAAAGCGGTCCACTGAGGCTACATCACAAAACTAACAAAGAGGTGAGCGCCCCGAGACAGGCCCGCTCCTCTGGAGTCCCACAGAACCCCAAGTAGGAATGCCAAGACCAAACTCTTTCAAATCCGATTTCTCAGTCCTCGTTACGGACTTTCCAGAAGGTCGCCCCACCCGGACCACGCCCACAGTCCCGTTCTGCCACCGCGCCCAGGCTCCACCCCGCCCCGCCCCCTTCCGTCCACACAAGCCCCGCCCAGCCATGCAGTCACGCAGCGGCACACTTCCGCGCCTGCGCCCGCTGGTCCTGCGGCTGTAGACAAATCTCGCGCATGCGCCAAGGGGGAACACCGTTTCTCCCCCTACCAGTACTCTTCTCTGGGCCTGCCTTATCGAGAGTATGCTTCCGGGTCGAAGGGTTTGCTTCCGGAGAGCGGGAAGGCTGAAACGCGGTGTCCGGGCTGCAGTTAAATTTGCAAGGTTCTAGGTGGAGGAGGCTGCAGCCATGGACAGGTCAGTCCCGGTAGAGACGCCTGGGCCAAGACTTGTGACTGTCGCCTGTTAGCGGGACGACATAGGCGAAGCTACCTCCGCGGGAACAGAGGAGGCGCCGAGCGTTGCCCATTCACTGCTTCCTCCTCCCTGCCGGGGGTTAGTCCCCTGATGGAGGAAAGGCCGCTTGGCGTGGGTAGGGCTGGGATGCACTGAATGCCCACCCCGCGTTCCGGAGTCCGTTCGGCGTTCTCTCATCATCGCCATTCGCTCCGAAGTGGGCGGGGCCGGTGGTGGTCCGGCGTTCGAAATGCGAACTAAACAGTCGGAGGTCACAGCCAGTTAATGACACAGGCTTCCTCAAAGTGATTTTGTTGTGCTTGTTAATTCGTATCACTTGTACATTAATGGGCATTACTGTGCTCAGCCTAGACTTTAAAGTACCAGCACCAGGTAGTTGAATTTCTCAAGTGATCAAGTAGGTTATGCTGGGGTTATTCAAGGCCCTTGGCATCGGGGAATGGATGGTATAGTGAAGGCAGCCAAGCAGTGTAATACGATGTATGAAGACTATATACGTTGGGAAAATAAATGAAGGAGATGTTAAATCCCCGTGTCACGGGAGTTTCAAGGAAACCTGTCAAAAGTAACTTGCTAGCTGGTCTTTGAGTAATAGTAGCACATTAGTAATATGAAAACGTCATGCTAAGCTTTATTTTGTGTGTGTTCCTTAAGCTTTAAATAGCCCATTTAGTTTAGAGCAAGCCTGCGAGCATCTATATAGAACAGTGAGCCTGTAAGAGATTTAAGGAACCAGATGGTTAAATAGAACCAAGTTACGGGGCTGAAGATATAGCGTCATCCTTTTGTCAGAGAATAGTGAGCCTGTGAGAGATTAAGGTACCAAGTTATAGGGCTGGGGTTATAGCTCAGTGGTAGCTTGCCTAGCAAGCCTTAAGTTCTGAAGAAAAGGAGAGAGCGGACCAGATTGCCAGCAGGGGAATTTTGTATCTCCTGTTTGTAAAGCTGTTTGATGAATAACTTAAGTAGATGTACATCAGGGGACAAAGAAGCAAATGTAGACCTTTGTAAAAGAAACATACTCAGTTATGAAGAATGTTCATATCATACTTTATGTGTCTGAATGCTGAACTCCCAAGTTGGGATTGTGTGCTAAATAATGTGCTGAGACTGTGTAGAACCGAGTGAACCATCTGGAGATTTCAAGGGAAAGGATAGCATATTGAATTGTTGTTTTAAAATCTTAGTCACAAGGTTTGTAAACCTTGAGGTACAGTGTTGGAAGTCTGGAGCACTGTAGTTTTCAAAAGGGTTGTTTCTTCAGTTTGTTAAAATTCCTTTCCTTATTCTTTCATCTCACCAAACCATATGGGACTCACAATCTAAAGTATAGTCCTGGCTGCATAGCAGTGTTTTGGTCAACAAGCAGGCCATAAATAGAACAATGGTCCCGTATGATTACATTTCCTAATGCCTTGATGACTGGCGTAGCTTGTTTGAATATATTCTATGCTGTTTACATAAGAATGAAATTATCTAATGAGGAATTTCTCAGAACCTGTTTTCTTTTATTTGGTTTGATTGTCAAAGTGGGGTCTCACTCTGTATCCCAGGCTGGCCTGGAACCTTGTGTGTAGTAGTTTAGGTTACAGGTGGGAGTCTGGCCTAAAACCAGCCCCATCAGCAAGTCAACACGATATTTTAGAGACTGCAGAAGTCCTTGTAGAGAATTCTGCAGTGAAGTAGCTCTTCAGTCCACTGGGCAAGGATTTACCTTCATGAAGCAATGTGAAGTACAGATTCAGAGTCTAAAATAACTCTGTAGGAAACATACCATTGTGATACTAGAAAGTCAGAGAGGGGGTTTATAGCTGGGCACTGAGTGAGATTTTGGGGAATAAGCAGGATTTAGAGACAAGAGGGTATTCTTGGCAAAAGGCTCTAAGACTTGTCTGGCTGTTGGAGTAACCTGTCCCTTGACTGACCCAGGACCGTTTGTTCTAACTGTAATGATAAAGTCCTTTGTAGGAGCTAAGAGCTTAATTATACAATTCTAGGAGTGGCTTTGGGGAGATGTCTTCGCCTGTGATCCGAGAGGCAGAGGTGACGCGGACTGCACGGAAGCAAAGTGCTCAAAAAAAAGTTTTAAGTATCCTTTATATTTTAAGAATTATACGAATTGCAGAATGCTTTAAATCAGTGCAGTGGGATTTTCTTTGAGGCATTAAACATAAGCTGTGATAAAACTGGTTGATTACTTCCATTGGTGTTTTAGTTGGTAGACACCTTCTCTCAGGGAACTTTAGTGAGGTTTAGATTTCTATTTCTCTGAAAAGCTTGTTCTGTTTCACTACTAGTATGTCACAGTGGTCAAGTAGTCAATACATATTGTCTAATACCGATCTGAGAATTTAAATGACCGAAGGAATTAACAACTATGTGCAGAAAAGATGGTAGTTATAAAATGCTTTGTTCTTGAAAAAAGTGTGTTCATGAATCTTGTGTAATAAATCTATGATTAACTTTAATGATTTTTTTTTTCTTTACATGGAAAACTTTCCTTAATTCTTCCTAAGTTCAGGCCAACCAAGATGAAAATTTTGGTACTACAACACCAAGAAGCCAGATTATTCCTCGAACTCCAAGCTCATTTCGACAGCCTTGTAAGATTTTGTTTCTGCTTATTTTTTATATATATTTGTTAAATTTTTATTTCTTATATTAATCACAGTTTATTCACTTTCTATCCTAGCTGTAGCCCCCTCCTTCATTTCCTCCCAATCCCACCCTCCCTCCCTCATCTCCTCCCATGCCCCTCTCCAAGTCCACTGATAGGGGAGGTCCTCCTCCCCTTCCATCTGACCCTAGCTTATCAGGTCTCATCAGGACTGGCTGCATTGTCCTCTGTGGCCTGACAAGGCTGCTCCTGCCTCAGATGGAGGTGAACAAAGAGCCAGCCACTGAGTTCATGTCAGAGACAGTTGCTTGGATATTGAGCTGCCATGGGCTACATCTGAGCAGGGGTTCTAGATTATATCCATGAATGGTCCTTGGTTGGAGTATCAATCTCAGAAAAGACTCCTGTGCCCAGAATTTTTGGTTCTGTTGCTCTCCTTGTGGAGCTCCTGCCCTCTCCAGGTCTTTCCTAAGATTCCCTGCACTCTGCCCAATGTTTGACTATGAGTCTCAGCATGTGCTTTGATACACTGCTGGGTAGAGTCTTTCAGAGTCCCTCTGTGGTATGCACCTGTCCTGTTCCTTGTTTTCTCCCTCTTCTGATGTCTATCTGGTTTGCTTTTCTGAGTGAGGTTTGATCATCTTACCCTGGGTCCTCATTCTTGCTTAGATGTTGATGGACATCTAAGTTGTTTCCAGCTTCTGGCTCTTACGAATAGGCTGCTATGAACATGGTTGAGCAAATGTCCTTGTTGTGTACTTGAGCATATTTTGGATATATGTATAGGAGTGGTATAGCTGGATCTTGAGGAAGCACTATTTCTAATTGTCTGAGAAAGCACCAGATTGATTTCCAAAGTGGTTGTACAAGTTTACATTCCCACTAGCCATGGAGGAGGGTTCCTCTTTCTCCACATCCTCTCCAGCATGCATTGTCACTTGAGTTTTTGATCTTAGCCATTCTGATGGGTATAAGGTGAAATCTCTCAGGGTTGTTTTGATTTGCATTTCCCTGATAACTGAGGACATTGAACATTTCTTTAAGTGTTTCTCTGCCATTCTATATTCTCTTCAGAGAATTCTCTGTTTAGCTCTGTACCCCATTTTCTAATTGGATTACTTGATTTGTTGTTTTTTAACTTCCTTAGGTCTTTTTATATTCTGGATATTAGACCTCTGTCAGATAAAGGGTTGGTGAAGATCCTTTCCCAGTCTGTTGTTTCTGCTTTTTAATATTTTATATATAAGTATTTGATGGAGTAGTAATCATAATGAGTGACTACTGACATTTATGTAAATTACATAATAAAATATTTAGCTACAATATGAGGAAGTAAGAATAAGTAATGATTACAATTATCTGAACTCTGATGAACAAGGAACTGTACCATACATGACTATAACTGTGACATACTGTTAATCTGCTTTTCCAAACTGGAAGGCAGACTTGGAGAAGCCGTTGTGACTGAGTTCATGCTGTTATTTAGACAGTGAAAACATAAGTCGGCTTGCTCTAAAGCTCAGGCTTGGCTGGACTGACTGGCATGCCTCAGTTCTCTCTCAGATTAGAAGGTAGCAGTCTACTGACTGTGCCTCCTTGGTTTGTATAATTGGGTCTGCTCAGTTACACTTATATTAAAAGTATCTTTTGTAGTAAAAAAAATTTAATAGTAGTATGATACGCTCAATTTTAGAAAAATAAGTTCCTCGTAACATAAAAATGTTAACATTTAAAGTATTTGATTTGAATCTAATTGAAAACTGAGAAATTGTGTGTATGTGTGTGGTGGTTTCATTATCTGAAGGTGCATGTGTAAGTGCATATTCTTGTGTGTGAGTGTCTGGGTTTGTGTGTGTGTGCATGCAGAAGTACTTGCACATATGTGTGCAAGGATATGAGTCCAGAACTGAACCTTGAGTGTTGTTCCTCAGAAGCCATCTAGCGTTTTTCAGACAGGACCTGGGACTTTCTGACCTGCCTAGACTGGCTGACTAGAGCTCCTGGTCACTCTCTTCCCCAAGACTGAGATGGCAAGTGTGCCCCGCTGTGCCCGAGTTTTTTTACATGGATGCTAGGGATCAAACTCAGGTCCTCATGCATACTTGACAAGTACTTTACCGACTGAGCCATCTGGCCCACACCCTGGAAAATGACATTCTGTTGCTGGTTCACTTGCCTTGGGTTGACAGTATTCTGACCTCTCACTTGCAGTCACCCCACCGAGTCGAGGCTTACTGAGACATCCGGACATCTCCTGCATTCTTGGAACGGAAGGGCGGTCTCCCCGGCATACACAATCTTTCGGGTTCTTGGGAAATCTTTCCATGGTATGTATAAATAAATGCACTTTAGTATTTGGCTTAAAAGCCTTCCAATGAAAGACGAAGTTATATTCATTATGAAAGAAATTTCAGGTTATATAAAATATATACTTGGTTAGACATTTGAGAAGAATCAAACGTTAGAATATATCATGTCACAGAAGGAAAACGACACAGTAATATTTAGATATAGGTGAAATGCCTGAATTTGGCTCTTTGCTAACCAAATGAAATGCATTCTAAAATTGTTGATGGCTGTTAAAGCCTAGCCCTGGTTTTGTTTTGCTTGTTGATTGGTTGGTTGGTTTTAGTTTAGGGTTTTTGTTGCTGTTGCTTGCTTGTTTGTTTCGGTTTTTTTACACAGGGTTTCTCTGTGTAGCCTGTCCTGGAACTCTGTAGGCCAGGCTGGCCTCTAACTCAGAAAGATTTGCCTGCTTCTGCCTCCAGAGTGCTGGGATTAAAGGGATTCACCATTACACCTATCTGCTTTAAGGTACAGAGAAAGCTGAAGGGGTTGTTCAGTGGGTACCGTGCTCACCTCACAAGCATGGAGACCTGAGTCCAGATCCCCAGCACTAATGTGAAGGCTGGTTGTGGCAACCCTGTAACCCTAGAGCTGGAGCCATGAGCAGAGACCGGTAGAGCCTGCAATTCACTGCCAGGCCAATCTAGCCAAAACAGTGAGCCCCGGATTGAGCGGGAGGCCCTGCCTCAGAAGTGAGGTGAAGGAGTTCTTGAGAATGACACACTAACAGCTTCTGGCGTCTTCACCACCTGCCACACACAGAGCTCAGAGCAGAAGGTGACCATTAAGAGTAAGGTCATAACGAAGAGTAAGGCTGTCTGCCTGTGGGATCCGACCACAGGGAGTATCGATTGAGTTGAGTGAGAGGGCTCCTGCCTGTTTCTGCCTCTGAATCGACTCCTTACTTTTGTAAGGAAAACCCTCTTCCCCATGTTGGATGACAGGAGTGGTCTGTGTTGTGAAAGTACAGGGGAATCTAAGTTAGGTTTTCTACCCAAGGTGGAAGACCTATTGTAAAACAATTTCTTTAAAGCTGAAAGAAGAATTCTCAGATACTGGGACTAGTGAGATGGCTCAGTGGTTAAGAGCACTGAATGCTTGTCTAAAGGATCCTGGTTAGATTCCCAGCACCTACATAGCGGCTCACAACCACCTATAACTCCAGACCCAGGGATTCAGTGTTCTCTCCTGGCCTTTGTGAGCCTCATGCATAGACACACATTCAGGCAAAACATCCAAACACATACAATAAAATTAATATTAAAGAAAACTGTAGCTTCCTTAATGTGATCACTGTCTATTGGCTGACTTAAAAATGAAAAACATGTAAACATGAAAGGTGGGGAAAAAGCCTTTATTCAGTATTAATTTACTTATTTAATGACGGACGCTCTATTGTCTTTCTTTCTTTCTTTTTTAAGGTAACTAATCTGGATGACAGTAACTGGGCAGCCACATTCTCATCACAGCGTTTAGGGTTCTACACAAACACGGAGCCCCATAGTGTGACCGAGGACATAAACCTAAGTGCTGTCATGTTACGGGAGGACGACCCTGGAGAGGCTGGTAAATGCCTTTGAGATTTAAGTAGCTTATTTCTTTGCTGAGATAAAGAAATCTGATCCTGAACACCATCAAAATGTGGTTCTCCCTGGGCCTGTAATCCAGCACTTGGGAGGCAAAGGCAGGTAGATGTCAGTGGGTTTGAGATTAGCCTAGTCTATCTAGTAATTTCCTACCAGCCAGGGCTACATAGTTTATCTTTGTCTCAACAACAGAGAGGGAGAGAGAGAGATAGAGACAGTGTATGTGAATGTGAGTATTTTAATTTGAGTGATGAAGCTTAAAAAACACTTTTTTTCCCCCCCCAAATCCTAGATGCTAGGCATCTAAGATGAAGGAATTGCAAGGTTGGATCTTTTAAGGCCTGCTTCTCTCCTTGGCTGCAGGTCACCCTTTTCCTAGCTCATCTTGCTGGGTCCTCCTCCTATGATATAGTTTTGTTAAGCCAATTAGTCATGGCCATCTTTTTTTTTTTTTAATGTGTGTTTGGGTGTTTTGCCTGCATGTATGTCTGTATACCCAATGCATGCCTACTTCTTGTGGAGCACAGAAAAGGGCATTGTATGTCTTGGAGTTAGAGATGGTCGTGAGCTGCTTTGTGGATGCTGGGAATTGCATTGGGTCCTATGGAAGAGCAGCCAGTACTCTTAACTGCTGAGCCATCTCTCCAGCCCCAACTCTTAGTTACTTTGTTGTGGTAACACTTAAAATATAATCAGATGGTCTAAAATTTGCCCCACCCCTTTTTGGTAATAATTGATAATACAGAAAATTCTAAGTAGTAATACTTGAGGTTCTTTAAAAAGATGCAAGAAAATTAAAAGTATGTAAGTTAGAGTATATAAATAATTTGTTTATCAGTATAAAATTAATAGAGTAAAAGGCAGTTGGTGCAAATATTAAATAAAGAGTTAATATTCAAACTATATAAAGCATTCTTAACTAGGAGTGGCTCGTACCTATCAACCCCAGCACTCTGGATGCTGAAGTAGGAGGATCACTATGAATTTAAGGTTGTCTTGGGCTACAGAGTGAGACTTTGTCTTAAAATACCACACACAGAACAGTTTTTATAACTCAACAAAAATTGTCATCAGTTTAGTGAAAACCAGGCAAAGGACATTTCTCCAGTGAAGACAATGGCAACCCACAGGTGCAGGTATACCCGTATCACCGGCCTGGGCAGACAATCAAGCGAAGCGGAAGTAACTCCATACAGTAACCCCGGTATTTGAGGATGCAAGCAAAAATAAGAATCCAAGGCCAGCCTTGGCTATGTAGCAAAATTGTAACAGCCTGGGCTATGTGAGACTTAAAGAAACAAAACACCATCAACAAAAATACAATAAATCAGTGCTGGGTGTGGTGGCACATGCTTAAATGCCAGCACTAAACAGGTAGGAGTACAGGTAGATCTCTGAGTTTCAGGCCACCGAGCTACTGGTTTACATAGAAAGTGCCAGGCCAGCCAAAGCCATCTAATAACCCTCTCCAGAAAGTGTGTGTGTGTGTGTGTGTGCGCGCGCGTGTGTCTGCGCGCGTGTGTGTGCGTGTGTGCCCGTGTGTGTGCCCGCTTAAGTAAGTCAAAACCAGAAAATAACTGCTAGTAGAAATGTAGAAATATAAACATACTGAGGCCCATAGGCACGATAGCACACACTCCTGTAATGCCAGCCCTTAGAGGTGAAGCAGGAGAATCCTTATCTATGGGTGACGTCAGTAGGCTACCTGGGACCTTGCCTTGGGGAACATGCTGTAGCACTGCATGTTTCTGAGGCACTTAAAGCGGTTAAACTTAGAGAGACATAAAGTGAAACGGTGGTTGCCAGGGTTGAGCAAATTATGGGCTAGAGGGTTACTGATTAATAGTTAAATTTTACAAAATGATGTGTTCTGCAGGTGGCTGTTGGTGCAGGCAGCACAATGTGTGTGTACCTAGTGCCACTAAACCTCGCACTTAAAAATTGTTAAAGATTTGTAACTTTTGGGTTTTTTTCTTGTTTTGTTTTTGAGACAGGATTTCTCTGTGTAGTTTATAGAGCAGTGCTCAGAGATCCACCAGCCTCTGCCTCCTGAGGGCTGGGACTAAAGGCGTGCATCCCCACTGCATGCATGTGCCGCCCATGAGTGCTTGGTGCTGTTCGAGAGCTCTAACTGGAGTTACAGCTGCTTGTGAGCATCTGTGTGGTGGGGGTGCTGGGAATCAAACCTGAGTCATCAGCAAGAACAGCAAGAGCTCTTGATCACTGAGCCATCTCTCCCTAGCCCCAAGTCACTAGTTATTAAAAATACAGTTGTGATGGAGGGACAGAAAAGACTTGTAGCTATTCTTAAAGTACGTCACTTCCGTTTTGTTCCCTTTTGTTTCCCTCGGTTTAGCATCCATGAGCATGTTTTCCGATTTCCTGCAGTCTTTTTTGAAGCACTCTTCAACAACAGTTTTTGATCTTGTAGAAGAATACGAAAATATCTGTGGTAGTCAGGTAAGTTATTTCTATCCCGTGGTTGGTAAACTGAAGTACTTGTAGTTTTCTCGTATGTTAACCTGCTCATTCCTTTGCTGTGCTTACTGGAGTTCCATGGTGGAGGGATGGGGAAACTGGCCAGCAGCTCTTTGCTTATTACATCTTCAGAGTCCATAGATGCCTTCTTTAGGGAATAAAAGAAATCTGCTGTTTAAAAAGCAAAGTCCGAGGCTGGAGAGACAGCTCAGTGAGAAAAATCCTTACTCTAAACGTGGGACCTGAGTTCAGATCCCCAGCATCCCAGCGTTACATGCCTGTGGGGAGCAACAAGACAGATCCAGGAGGCTGTTCACTGATAGTAACAGATGAACCCCCCTTATTGCAAGACACTGATAAGGAAGGAGTCTGTGCATATGTGGGAGCAGGAGTTTTGGGTTCTCTAGCTTTCATTCAGTTTTGCTATGAACCTGAAACTGCTGTTTATAAAACAAGGAATAGAACTTTAGAAAATTGTCATATGTGAGAATAAGCAGAAAATTGGCTTCACAAATAGCAGAGCCCATAAAGTGTTTGCCACACAAGTATGAGGACCTGGGTTCAGTATGTGACAGGAGTGTGGATAGAGAGGGTCTCAGAGGAGTGGTAAGAGGATGTCAGGGTAAAGGCAGGTGGATTGTTTATTGGCTGGCCATCCTAGCCAGTCAGTGAGCTTCAGGTTCAAGAAAGACACTGTCTCAAAAATTAGAGGGAAAACTGGATCTAATGGCACATGCCTTTAATTCCAGCACTTGGAAGGTAGAGGCAAGCTGATCTCTATGAGTTCAAGGGCAATCAGGGCTGCATACTGAGACCCTGTCTCAGTAAATAAGGTGGAGAGTGATAGAGACTCTTTAAATCTTCCTCTGACCTCGCTTGCATATACACACCCTTTACATACCTTCACAGACTTGTAAATACACAACACACACACACACACATAAACTTCAAAAAGTAAAATAATAGCCATTTAGCCATTATTTTGTTGTTGTTGTTGTTCATTTTGGTTTTGGTTTTGGTTTCTCAAGACAGGTTTTCTCTGTGTAGCTCAGGCTATTCTGGACTTGATTTGTAGACCAGGCTGGCCTCAAATGCACAGAGATCTGCCTGCCTCTGCCTTCCTGAGTGCTAGGATTAAAGGCGAATGTTACCACACCTGGCACCGATATATTTTTTAATAGTTAACAGTTTTTGTCTGTGTGTCTGTTTTATCGGCTTCCTGGAATCTATGTCTATTGGATAGGAGAGTCAGGTCCAGGCTGGATGGTGACTCGGGTGTTTAAGAGCACAGACTTTTCAGAGGACCCGAGTTTAATTCCCAGCGTCCATGTTGAGTAGTGCACAACCACCTGAAAGTACAGATGCAGAGGGATCCAACTCCTCTAAAGCCTCTGTGTGCAGCTTCATCCCTGTGGGGTTTCTCAGCACAGACACACAGACACACAATTAAAATAATAAAAGGAAATCTAGAAAAAAGTGTCGGGGCCTCTGGAACTGAAGTACAGATAGTTGTGAGCTGCTGTGTGAGTGCTGGGAATTGAACCTAGATCCTATGGAAGAGCAGTCAGTACTCTGAACCACTGAGCCATGTCTAGCTCCTAATATGAGTAGTTTTGAACCTTTTGTATTGTATGAAAGGGGGTGCTTGTGTGGAGGTCAGAGGACAAATTGTGTTAGTCAGTTTTTTTTTTTTCTCCACCACCATGTGGATCGGGTCAGCAGGCTTGGCGCCAAGCACCATTTCCCACTTGACTGTCTCATCAGCCCTCAACTGAGGATTCAGTAAATGGATAATGCACACATGATACTATTCCTAAACACTAGTCTTGAGCGTTATTTCTCTTGTGCACGCTTTCTTAGAGGGTGGGTCTTGTGTGGTTCTTGTAGTCTATGAGGATAAATAACTATTTTTCATCTGCCTACATGTGTTACTCAGCACTTCTGAGCAGATTTCTCTTGTGTCCAGTCCCTAAGCTTCTTGTTAAACAATCTTGTGTGTGTTTCAAGGACAGTATTTGTGTAGTTTTTATTAGGTTCTCTGTGTGTCCCAGTCCCCTACAGGGTTCAGATCACTAAGTTAGAGAGAGGAGAAACTTTTTGAAATTTTGTTTAGAAATAACATGTTTTGGTACCAATCATTAAGAATTTTATTTTCTTGATTTGTTACATGTCATAAGTTTATCAGACATGATTTTCAATAGTTACTGGTTTATATGATTTCGAAAGGCAAATTTAATGTATTTACTGGGCATATATATGTGGAGAGAAAAAAAATACACCTGTGGTTGTGTTGTTGAATCTGAAGATTAGACTATATTAAGCTTTTATATATATATTCAAGTAAATATATCTTGCTCAAATTAGCATAATTTCTGGTGAAGATGGTGAAAATTGCATTCTACTCTGAAACATAATGGGTAGTCAGAAAAATGTCTGTTTGTGTGTATATACTGTACAAGATTCCTGGTAGCACTCTGTACCTGAACAAAAAGAATATTTGCTTAGTTTTGAGTAACTCGAAAGTGTAGAGAAGAAGCTTCTTTACACCCTTTTTTATTTTAGGTGAATATACTGAGTAAAATAGTGAGCCGAGCAACACCTGGACTGCAGAAGTTTTCAAAGACGGCCAGCATGCTCTGGCTCCTTCAGCAGGAGATGGTCACTTGGAGGCTGCTGGCCTCTTTGTACAGGTAAAGTTTGAAGAGCCCATAGTGAGGTATGCTTGAGGGAGCAAGCCAGTCAGGAAATTAACTATTAGTGAGAGGTGGACTTAGCTTAGGTTTGCTTGAGATGTATCATTTCTAATACTTGAGATGTGGATAGTCAGGTATAGGGAGAGGGGCTATCAGTTCATAAAGCTGGTGGCTACAAAAAAATCAGTCTGTAGCTGGACAAAGGTAGACACCTGTAATCCCAGGAGGGTGAGGCAGACAGGCTGAGAGTTTGAGGTGAGCCTGGGCTTGAGAAAGTGAAGAAAGAAAGAGACCTGGTGGTTTGGGGTTTTATTAAGGATTATTGAAAGAAAATCATAATTAATTTTGCCATATGAAAAAGATACGTGCCCTTAGGCGTCAGTAAAGGCTACAGAAGTAGTTACAAGTTTTGTTCAGGCGTCAGTGTTAGAGTCATCGCCTATTTACTCCCTGTGTCTCACATTACATGTGATGAGTGAGTTACATTACATGTGATGAGTGAGTTACATTACATGTGATGAGTGAGTTACATTACATGTGATGAGTGAGTTACATTACATGTGATGAGTGAGTTACATTGGCATCTCATTTATTTCTGCCTGGGAGAGTGTGGAACAGCTTCAAAAGGTGGTTTCTTGCATTTGTTGAAATAAAGCTTTCTCATTTTTTATTATTTTCCCCAGAGACAGAATACAGTCTTCATTAGAAGAGGAAAATATGTTTGCAATTGCTGTAAGTATTCTATTAATTTTTTTCCATTACTGATGCTACAATTTGGAGATTTGATTTTTTTCAACCCACCATTTGTATTTTCTGATTTAAAAAAAAATTACAAGTACATAAAAGATACCCAAAGTAATCAAATATTTATATTCATGGGTAAAGGTAAAAGTTCTTTTTTAATCCCCGTATTATTTATCATAATAACTTGATTTACATCCTATTAGATGTTTTCTGCACATCTTTATACTAAAGTGTCAGGTCAAAAGTAAACAGTGTCTAGTTTAAATTTTATTTATATTTTTTTCTTTTTGGTTTTAGAGGCAGGGTTTCTCTGTGTAGCCCTGGCTGTCCTGGAGCTCTCTGTAGAGGCAGCTGGCCTCAAACTCAGAGATCCGTCTGTCTGTGCCTCTCAAGGGCTAGGGTTACAGTTGGGTGCCACCACACCTGGCTTTATAAAGAATTTTTATTTTTAAGTTGTTTTGTTAGTTAGGGTTTTTGTTTTTAATGTGAATTGGTGTTTTCCCTGCTTGTATGTCTGTGTGAGTTTGTCAGATCCTGGAGTTACAAACAGTTATGAGCTGCCATGCTGGGATTTGAAGCTGGGTCAGCTGGAAGAGCAGTCAGTGCCTTTAACCTCTGAACCACCTTTCTAGCCCCTATAAATAATACTTTAAGAATACATATATAGCACGCGTGGTACAGACACGCATGAAGGCAAAACACTCATGCACATAAAATAATACACATAAATTAAAAAAAAAAAAACAGTACATACACAGCCAGGCAATGTGAAACAGGAGTTGAGAGGCAGAGGCAGGCAGGTCTCTGGCTTGCAGACCAGCCAGGGCTACACAGTAAAAGCCCTTCTAAAAATGAAAGAGAAAGCCCGTAAAATAAAGGGTAAATATATAGATGTGTAAACACATTATTTGTAACTGGCCTTTGTCGTGAAGTCGTCTTAGAACATCCTTTTCTTTTCCCTTTAACTGCTGCTGTCCCAGGCTGTTAATGCCAGCGAGAAGACAGTTGTGGAAGCGCTGTTTCAGAGGGATTCACTGGTGCGACAGAGTCAGGTATGGCTGCATTTCTTAAGTTATTTCTTTAAATAACAACTTTTGTGTTTCCAGGGATAGACTATTAAAAATAGTACTATTCCTGTAGGAAATACTGTTGTTATATATTTATCTTAAAAAAGTCAAAATAGTGGTTGGAAAAGTTATTTGATATCAGAAACTTCAAATTAAGGATGGAAGTACTACTAAAATTAAAACAGATTTTAGAGTTACAATGATCTTTTTTATTTTCTTTCTTTCCTAGTTGGTGGTAGATTGGCTAGAGAGTATCGCCAAAGATGAAATTGGAGATTTTTCTGACAATATTGAGTTTTATGCAAAATCGGTATATTGGTAAGTGACTAGACTTTTGTTTTATCTTGTTTTTAAGAATATTTTTTTTGCCAGGTGGTGGTGCATGCTTTAATCCCAGCACTTGGGAGGCAGAGGCAGGGGAATCTCTGCGTTCAGGGCCAGCCTGGTCTACAGAGTGAGTTCCAGGACAGCCAGGACTACATAAAAAAAAAAAAAAGAAAGAAAGAAAATAAGTGCAGATCTGGAGATGGCTCCGTGATTTAAGAGCATTGGTACTCTTCCAGAGTAAATGAGTTTGGATGGTTTACAACCACCTGCAACTCCAGCTCTAGGGGATCCAACACCATATTTTGGTCTTAAAATTTTTTTAATAGTGAAAAAAGTGGGAGCTGATAGGTGTGGTGTCACATACCTCTGGGCCCAGCACCCAGGAGGCAGAGGCAGGTGAGGCCCAGTTGCAGGCCAGCTGTTCTACATAGTGAGTTCAGGCCCTCCAGAACTACATAGGTAATGCAGTAAACAGCAACCGCTTAAACAAACGCCTCATCAAAGCCAGCTTACAAGTGACCACCAGAGCATGAAATGAGTTCACCGTCCCCACTCATCTGAGACAGACTGCCTTTCTGTGTTAAGGGCTTTGTGCATTTTTCTTCATTTGTGCCTTTTTTTTCTTGTTTTGAACACACAGGTGTACATGTCTGGCAGGGGTTGGTTTTGTTGTTATCTATCAAAATAAATAAATAAATAAATAGTATTTGGATTGCGCCTTAGAAAACTGGTCTTTCCCTCTTTTGCTCCTCTTCTCTTGCTCTCTTGCTCCCTCTTGGCCTCTCTTGGCTCCCTGCCCTCTCCCCTTTCTCTGTTGGGGCACCCCTCTCTCTTTCCCCCTCCATCATGTCCTGCTCTCCCTTTCTCTCTTCATCTCCATCTAATAAACCTCTTTCATATAAAAAACAAAAAAACTCTTGTCTTTCTTTTTTCAGGGAAAATACCCTCCACACCCTAAAGCAACGGCAGCTGCTGTCCTATATAGGAAGTACCCGTCCTCTTGTCACTGAATTGGTAAGTTCCTAGTCACCGTGACTACTGTTGGGATGAGACGCACCACCAAAGCAGCACAGGAGGAGAGGGTTTATTTGACTCACACTTCCATGGCACTGTTTGTCACTGAAGGAAGTCAGGACAAGAACTCAAGCTGGGCAGGAACCTGGAGGCAGGACTGAAGCCGAGGCCATGGAGGGTGCTGCTTGCTAGTTCCCCAAGGCTTGCTCATCAGACTTTCTAATGGAACCCAGGATTGCCAGCCCAGGGATGGCACCACCACAGTGAGCTGGGCCCTCCCCATCAGACACTAATTAAGAAAATGGCCTATAGCTGGGTCTTACGGAGGCATTTTCTCAGTTGTGGTTTCCTTCTTTCAAATGACTCTAGCTTGTTGCAAGTTGACAAGAAACCAGCTAGGACAGTAAGTGTTCTTGGAAATGAAGATTGTCTCTAAGGATCATTGATAGCCTTTCTTTAGTCACAGTAAAATCACTTTTGTTTAAATTCACTGATTGTATGTGCTATCTCCCGCTAAAGTGAGGATTGTATTAATGCTAAATGTTTAAAAACATACAGAAGTGATAAGGAGTCATGATTTTACAAGTTCTGTGGAATTTGTTTCTGTTTTTGGAGATGATGTAGTGTTATTTATGTGTATATGCATTTGTGTGGGGATATGTGTACTTGTCAGTGCCTGTGCCTGCAGAAACCAGAAGAGGGCGCTGGAGTTACAGGCAGTTGAGAGCCACCAGGCTGGGGCAGGGAAGCAGACTCCTGCAGAGCCATCTCTCTAGTCCAATTTTTGGTGGTTTTTTGTTTTTTGTTTTTTTTTTTACCCCTTGAGACAGGATGTAGTGTCGCTCAGGTTGGCTGTGAACTTGAGATCCTCCCTCTGCCTTTGAGTGCTCTGGGATATTTTCACTTGTTTATTAGTAACTAGCGTGTAGTTGGGTTTGTTGTTTTGTCTTTGAAGGGGTGGGTGCGGTATATTTTTGGTTGTGTTTCACACTCCTGAGGATTGAACCCATGTGTATGCTGAGGTACCTTTCCACCTCCAGCTCCATTTGTGTCTCCCATGGAGAAACCTCAGAGTGAGGACTGAGTGAGCTCTCAGAAAGCTCATGCTTTCTAGTCAGGCTAGAGAGCTTCTAGTTTCCATTTGTGCTTGTCCATTCTCTAGGTCTACTTGTAGTACAGTGAGGGAATAAGCTCAAATATGTAGTGTTGCCTGCCTGGGCTGGGCTAGGATAATGGTATCCTGTGCTTGGCGGACTAGGCATGCACCATATTGGGCCAACAAAGTCTATTTGGGAAGGGGAGCAGCAGACACATGTGCCAATTAGGAACCCTTCTGGCACTTCATTCTCTCTATTAACTAGATTTTAAAAGAATTTCTTTCTGTGTGTGAGTACCATATAGATTTACCATGTCATGATGGTTTTAAGGTGTGTATAGGTGTATATAGAACCAACATTGTAGCTAAAAGCTCAGCATTTGAACTGTCCTGAGTTGGATCTCTAGTACCGTATGCATAACTGACTAAGGTAGTAAATAATGAATAAACAAAAATCTTTATAGCTCATAGTGAGTTGTTTCTTATAGGATCCTGATGCTCCCATTAGACAGAAAATGCCACTTGATGATCTGGATAGAGAAGATGAAGTTAGGTTACTCAAATATCTTTTCACTCTAATCCGTGCTGGAATGACAGAAGAGGTAAGTGATGTCATACCCCTGCCGGGTCAGGCCCCAGGTGCCGTGAACTTGACATTGGAGAGTGTGCGTGGCCCCATCCAGCGTCCTGCTCCACCCTCATTGGCATTTCCTGACAGAGCACATGGCTGTGAAATGTCAGCCAGTGTACTCTGATCTCCAGAGCCCTTAGCAGCTCTTCAGCAGCCTCTGTCTTGTCCTGTTGCATTGCATACTCTAGGTACAGCCTCCTTCTCTCTTCTCATGTTTATGCATGTCACTGGTGATACTACTTACAACATTGGGTCTTCCATTTCTTCCTGGTAATGTTTAATTTAAGGAAATATCAATGGAGTAAATAAGTGATAGCTCTCTCCTCATATTTTTTCTTTTGTTTCTTGCTTCTTTTATTTTGCGCGCGTTTGTGTGTGTGTGTGTGTGTGTGTGTGTGTGTGTGTGTGTGTGTGTAGTATTGGCTGTCCTAGAACTCATTCTGTAGACCAGGCTGACTACTCTTTCTCCTGAGTGCTAAGATTAAATGCATGTGACACCCCCACCTGGGTTATAGAGACTTTTTATAATAATTTTTATTCCATACATCAAGTGTCCATCAAATCCATTTTTTTTTTTTAAGTAAAATTCCATGTTAGTGAGCTAATGCCATAGAACCCTATTAGCAATTCTAAAATGTTGAAAGAAGGGAATTACTAGAAAAATGAGGGGCCCGGTTCAAGCAAGCCTCATGTGCTTGAAGCCGTGGTTTGATCCCCAGCCTGGACAAAATAAGAACCGAACAGCCCAGCTCTACGCGTTTGTGGGCAAAGTGGAGTGCCATTACCATTGCCTCCCGCATCCCTGGGACAGTTGTGCCACTTGGTAGCTCAGCTTGTCACGCTGGGTTCTGTGTTTTTTCAGTTCCGCACCAGCGGTGTCGCTCACAGTTCTCTCTTTCCGAAGGCACAACGGCTCTGTAAACGTTGCGGGCAAGCATGGCGAGCCGCGACCCTGGAAGGCTGGAAACTGTATCATGACCCTAATGTTAATGGAGGTTTGTTGGGCTTTATTCTGAGTCGGATGTGGAGGTATTTGGCTGTGTACCTGAGGTTTGGTGAATGGTAGTCTTTCTTTGTAGAAGCAATTGAAATGCTTCATTTTAAGTGATGAATTTCCCTGTATGTTTTGCAGGGACAGAGCTAGAACCTGTTGAAGGGAATCCATATAGACGGATTTGGAAGATTAGCTGCTGGAGAATGGCTGAGGATGTAAGATACTCACCTGCACGCCAGTTTGATTAAATGAAGGTGTACTGGGGAGCTATGAATGTTCAGAAAAGCTTTAGTCAAGTTAGGACTAGGCTTGCTGACTTAGCAGAATTGTGCAGCCACCACGTACTAAGAATTAAACTTTGCTGTGAGGCAGAAGCACAGGAGACAAAGCACGAGCTAGGGAAGGGCAGTTGGCTAAAGCTTGCAGCCACCTTTCTCAGAACACACCCACATGTAACTCTTAAAACTTAGATTTGGGCTGTTGAGAAGGAAAACTCAAGGTCGGAGTTGAAGGTAAATAGGTTGGGAAGCTAGAGGAATGGGAGGTGTGTGAGGCTGGACAGAAAGCTCAGACAGGAAGTACCAGTTCTGTTATGAATGACAACCATCCTTCTAAAGTCACCACAGAGTGCAGGGTTGTGCAGAAAATCTCACAGGGTTTATAGAAGAATTAATGGGGTTACGAGAAAATTCTTTAAAATGCCATCAGTTGCGCATAAAAAGTGAATAAAAATGAGAGCTGGAGAGATGGCTCAGCAGGTCAAAACACTTGTTGCACAAGCTTCCCAGCCTTATTTGGTGCCTGGAACCCACCTAAAAGTGGGAGAGAACTGACTGCACAAAGCTGACCTCTAACCTCTACACATGCTCTGTGGCCTGTGCACCACACCTGGGCACGTGTACACTCTCTGTTCATACAATAATAATAATGAAAACTAAGTTTTTTATAGGCAATAAAATCAGTGTTACCTTTGTCAAATAGTTAATAAGTGTAGAGAAACAATAAGCAGTGTACTCTTTTTTTTGTTTTGTTTTGTTTTTTTAAGCCCTGGAATTTGCTTGTTGTATTGGATGTCAGGAAGTCGAGAGCGGAGTGTTTAAGAAGAGGTAAAATTGAAATCACAGGAAGAAATTAGGAGCCTGTTAGAATTATTCAGCCACTAATCAGTAAGGCCCTGCCTGTGATGGTAGTGGTAGGAATAAAAAGGGGAGTCTCGGGGCTGGAGAGATAACTCTCTGGAAAGAGAAATGTCTGAGTTCAATTCCCAGCAGCCTCATGGCAGCTCACAACCATCTGTAATGGGATCTGATGCCCTTTTTTTTTTTTTTTTTTTGGCATGCAGGTGGATATGCAGAGAGGGCACCATATAAACTAAATTTTTTTTAAAAAAAGTCTCTTTTTGATGAAGAAATCTTAACATGCCATTGACAGAGCCCTTACAGCAACATAGAATAACCGCTTAGGAACCGGATGTAGCTGATGACCCCGTGCCTGATTTGTTTCCGGTCAACATCAGAAGGCATTGGTGCTACACAACAGTGTAGGGGAACACACCTACCTTGGTTCTGTGGAGATTAAGACCTTATCATAAATGATCCATTGGCGTTGCCTTACTTTCACTATGCACTTGAGATTTAAGTAATTGATTTTTTTTTTCCTGAAGATTTTAGAATTATTTTTCCAAACCAAAAAAATCCTTCCTGCTCCCATCTGTCACCGAAGCTGATGAATTAAGTGACTAATTCATGAATCAATGAATCAATCTAGAATTATGAAGAAAACTCACACACTAGGAAAAGTAATAATCACAAATCTTTTTACTTACTGTGTTTTAGGAACTTTTTAATAAATACGAAAGAGCGATTTATGCAGCACTGAGTGGGAATCTCAAGCAGGTATGTGAGCTATGGACTAAAACCAAACAGTTAAATATTCTCCTAATTCTGTGTGGCAAACTTGAGCAGCTTTCTGACAGCCTCTGTGCCAGAGATCATCAGAAAGCAGAACAGTGATAACCTGCCTGTTTTGAGAACCACATACACATAGTTCTCACTTGTTTCTGTGGGGTTTTGGTTGTTAACTTTTTTCTGTTATTTTGTTATAGTTTCTTGATACTAGCTCATTCAAGCCTCATATTTGCTTTTTTGCTGTTATATTTTGTTCGTGTTGTTGAGACTAGGGTCTTGCTTTGTAGATTAGGTTTCTTCGAACTCATGACGCTACTCCCTCAGGCTTCTCAGTGGTAGGATTACTGATGCACTGACTTACATGAGGAGTCGCAGTATCCATTTCCTCATGACTCTTGTACCCAGTGATCTGTCTAGAGATGCAGTGCTGATGCACAGTGCCTGCCTGGGCCTAAGCCCGTGTATGGGCTCCCCAGAGCCCCTTTGTCCCTCATGTTTCAGCAGCTCTTCTGAGGGATGCTGTAATAATTTCAGATACCCTTTGTTGTTAGCATTCCAAGTCAGTGTGACTGAATTTGTTACAGAAAAAAATCTTAATTATTCAAACTTCTCAGAAGTTCTAGTGTGGGAGAAAGGAGGTTGTTTGGTATAAAATTTTAAGCCCCGTGGTGTTCTCTGTCATTAGAAGATGGTTTAAAGTCCTTGACTGGTGGGTAGTCAGTTTCCCTTTCTTTTTTGTTGGCTGTATCGGTGTTTCTGTTCTGGTTGGATGAAAAGCTTCTTCCTGTCTGTGACACCTGGGAAGACACAGTGTGGGCCTACTTCCGGGTGATGGTGGACAGCCTGGTGGAGCAGGAGATTCGGACGTCAGTGATGACGCTCGATGAAACGGAGGAGCTCCCTCGAGAGTACACGGAGGCTAAGTGAGTGCAGAGCTTCGTGCTGGGCGCGGTGGTTGCTGCTGCTGGGAAGCTTTGCTGCACAGCACCCTTCATGTTGTCATTTCTGTCCCTTTTTGTTTTTCCTCTTTTAAAGCTGGACCTTAGAAAAGGTTTTTGAAGAACTTCAAGCCACTGACAAAAAGGTAAATGGTCATATAACCCTGTTATGTGTAGCATATGAAATTAATGTTATGTAGTTGTACACTGTAGCTGAAAGGGGGAAAATGTGGAATCCTCCTTTCTCATCTTTTCTTTACTGTTATCAGAATAAGATACCTCAAAAGTAGTATTTATTGGGTAGGACCTGGTAGTCCATCACCATAAGTTCCAGTAATGACTGAGCTACATAGTGAGACCCTGTCTCAAAACAAAATGAAAAGCACTTTTTTAGTGTTTCTTTGCAGTAACTAATGTATATGTACTAGTAATAATAATAGTAATAATAATAATCTACCAGTAAGACCTGTATACCTCCTGCCAAGCCCCTTGCCCTTATCTCCTCACACAGTAAAGCATACCAACACAAGCATGCTGTATCCTTCTCATGGCCTTTCAAGCAAGTGTCAGTGGCGAGGTACTGTGTACAGGATTGGAGTCTCTTTCATATCACGTTGCCCCACGGCTTGTTTTTTCCATTTAATGGTAATCCCTCCACGTTACTTGCTATATTTTAGCCAATTTTTTTTTTTTTTTTTTTTTTTAAGAGATAAGGTCTTACTGAATACCTCCAACTGCCTTGCACTTACTAGTAAGCCCAGACTGGCCTGAGGCTCCTGGTAATTCTCCTGCCTCAAACTCCCAGGTGCTGGAATTTCAGGTGTGCTGTCACACATGGCTTTATTTTTTGTTTTGTTTTTCGAGACAGAGTTTCTCTGTGTAGTCTTGGCTGTCCTGGATTCACTTTGTAGACCAGGCTGGCCTCAAACTCACAGAGAGCCATCTGCCTCTGCCTGCCTGAGTGCTGACATTATAGGCTTGCACCACCAAACCTGGCTCAGACCTGCCTTTAATGTCTTTATTTAAAAAAAAAAAGAAAAAATTTTTCTTTAAGTTAGCATTCAGGGTGGTTGGTTTCATCGTAGTTTCTTCATACATGTGTCATTATTCATTGTTCAAAGTCATTCTCCTTCCACTGATCTTTTGATAGCTATATAATGTTCTGGAGAATAGGTATAGAAGGTTTTGTTTTCTTTTCTTTTCCTTCCTTGAGAAGGTTTTCACATTTGATTCTGGTACCATAAAGAACATGTGTAATGTGAAGATGTGTGAGCTTCCTGCTAGTGCTGTGTCTTTAAGGCTAAGTTCCCTAAAAACCGTGTTGACGGTGCTGCCAGGTTAAAGAACACAGTGTACCCTTGGAATGTGTAGTGCATGTACCTCAGCTTTCTAAGTTACTGACAGTTATCATACCTTCAAGCTATACAAGTGAAGCTAAAAGAGAGAAAAACATGCTCAACAGGAAAGTATCAAGATTGCAGTAATGAATACTACCACAAGTAATTTTTTTACATTGTGCATTCATTTCAGTCCTGAATGTTACACTTTATAGTTTTGCTAGCCCATCAGTGTAGGTAGGAATCAGGGCTGAGTTTGTTTCCCTGTGTCTATGTGTAAATTTCTTTTAAGACTTTAAACATTTTTTAAAATTTTATGTTAATTGGTGTTTTCCCTGTATGTATGTTCTTGTGCCACATGCATGCAGTGCCCGTGGAGGCCAGAAGAGGGTGCCAGATCCCTTGGAATTCAAGTAACAAAGTTATTAGCTGTCATATTGGTGCCTGGATCAAACCCAGGTCCTCTGAAAGAGCAGCTGTTGCTCTTAACAGCTGAGCTGTCTCTGTGGCCCCTATTTGTTTATAAATTCCTTATTTTGTCCAATAACTTTTCTTTTGGGTTTTATTTTTCTATATTATTGAATGGATGTACTTTGTGCAGTATGGATATTAATGCTTTTTCTGCCAAGGGTTTCTGACTAGTGTGTATATATTTTGGAAACTGTATGAGTAGGTAAACCAAGTCAGGACTAGAAGTAACTGTCTCAAGGTTCAGGGACGTTACCTATGGTGGCAACTGAAGGCTGAGGGAGTTACAGGCAATGTGTTGCGCACACTTACATGGCACAGCCATCTGTGCTTGCTGTAACTACTTAGAGAAGAGCACAGCGCCCTGCTCCCAAAGCCTCTCATTCAAGCGAGTGACTAAAGGAAAAAGGCTAGACATAAGATATGGAAGTGTTTCAGGACCCCGTAAACAATAGACTTTTATTGAAAGACATAAAATAAGACATGGGGGAAGTAGATCAAACAATTCTGAATGAGAAGATTTGAAAATGTTAGTCATTCTAAAATTAAAAAAGAACCCTAATAATTTGGGGAGATTGTTTTTTTTGGGGAAAAAAATCTAAGTAGAATTATAACTAAGACTGAGAGGAACAAGGAAAAAGCCCCAGCAGCACTTACAGACTGAGCAGAACAGGGCAGAGTGGCTGTGGGGAAAACAGGTCAATGACCCCAAGTCTAAGAACAGGCATGTTCATGAGCACAACAGGCGTCAGGCATGACCTTTCCCATGGAAGGAAGACAGCCCAAGCCTTAACTAAAGCCATGTAACTGAGCTAAATGCCACATAGAGCAAATGCTTTGGCTGTATAAAAGAATAAACATTAAGAGACAATTGACTGCTAAGAAAAATTAAAATATATTTGACAAAAATTTACTGATACTTCAAAAAAAAAAAAAAGCATGCAGTTATCTGGTCACCACTGTCTTGCTACGCTCAGTGACACCTGTAGAAGAAAATAACCTTAAAGTGATTTTGCGTAGTGCTGTGTGTGTTGAAATATTATCTTGTGCTTTATTTTGCGTCAGACCCCTGGGTCCTTCTGTTCTACTTTGCCATAGTATGCCAAGATAAGCAGGAATAAAATGTAAAGAATAGTAAGTTTGGGGCCCGCAGTGCCTCAACGGGTGACGACTCCAGGCTAGGCCTGACCGCTGAGTTTCTTTTCTAGGCTGCACATGGTGTCCCCACAACAGTGGACCCCACAACTTGCCTCCTGACCTGCAGGGGCACTGTGGCATGCATGCCGTTACACATCTGCCTGCACTCATGAGGGATAAATACGTGGGTGTTTTAAAAAGATAGGAAGTGGAATAACATTTCCTAAGATTAGACTGTCTTACAGAAGATATGCTCAGTTCTGTGTCTGTGTGCTATAAATATTATCCTAAAGGCAGCATCCCTAAAGCCTTTTATTTCTAGCTTCATGTACATGCCATCAAAAATTGGACATCTTCAGTGTAGTAATAAGTACATTCTTCTTAATGAACGCAGAAAACTTAAGGCAGTGTGAACTTTTTTGTGTGTTTTGTTTTTTGTTTTTTCAGAGAGTTCTGGAAGAGAATCAAGAACATTACCATATAGTTCAGAAATTTCTTATCCTGGGAGACATTGACGGTGAGATACAGTTTGGTTTTGCTTTGCCTGGGTCCTTCATTTGTAGGTAGTCATCTTTGTAGCAGACATTCTTACTAGTCTTTGAGTCCTTTGCTGGCCTCCACCCGCAAATATAACATGCTTACTGGTTGCTGTAAGGCCAAACCTGAGCTGCGGTTTCCAAGGTGGAGAGCGTCCCGTGGTGGGAGTGGCAGCGGGACTCCCAGCTTCCCGTAGGTGTGCTGGGATGTCCCTGGTGATGCTTCTTTCTCCCTGCGTGTTGCTCACTGTCCAACCTTTACTCTGGCGGCCTGTAGGTTTGATGGATGAATTTAGCAAATGGCTGTCCAAGAGCAAAACCAATCTCCCTGGACACCTCCTCCGCTTTATGACTCACCTTATTTTGTTCTTCCGCACCCTGGGACTGCAGACCAAAGTAAGTAAAAGTGGACAGCATTTCCTGCTCTCCATGCTTACAGTTTGTCTCCTAACGTCAGGATCCTCTCCTGTGGTCACCTATTGATCAATCATTGTGAGTGGTTTGTTAGGTCTAGTCTGTGGCCACGGAGATCTCTAATGAGATCTGATGCCTTCTTCTGGTGTATAGGCATACATGCAGGCAGAACACTGTATACATAATAAATAAATCTTTTAAAAAAAGAAAAGCAATTGTATAATTGTATCTGTAAGTAATTGTGTTAGTAACCAGATTATGTTTTTTTTTCTATGAAGGAAGAAGTTTCCATTGAGGTTTTAAAGACATATATACAGGTAAGCTTATAGACTATAGAATTTGATTTTTTTTTCTATTTTAATGAAAGCAGAAATCAAACTGCTAATGTTTTTTAACATTTTTTTATGTGTATACGTGTTTACATGGTTGTATGTTTAGTGTGTGCATAAATGCATGTGTGAGTGTTGTGTTTTTGTGTGTGTGTGTGTGTGTGTGTGTGTGTGTCTGTGTCTGTGTGGTGCTACAGGTCAGAAGAGGGTGTTGGAGTATTGAATGGTTGTGAACCACCATGTGGGTGTTGCAAACCAAACCTGGGTTCTTTATAAGAGCAACAAGTGTTCTTAACCACAGAGCACGTCTCCAGCCTGCAAATTATACTATTTTAATATCATATGGTCTGGAAGCCACCAGAATCCACAGAGCTCTTTGAATTATTCTAAATACATTTCTAGAATTTAAAAGTATTATGATCTGAAACATTTATCTATCTATGGGCCTTTCCTAAATATATTTGAAATTGTGAAGCAAACTTTTTCAAAGCACTGCTAATTTATTTGGTCTGCTTTGCTCTCTGTTTCTTAGCTTTTGATAAGTGAGAAGCACACAAACCTCATAGCGTTTTATACCTGTCATTTGCCACAAGACCTTGCTGTTGCCCAGTATGCATTATTTTTGGAAGGCGTTACAGAGTTTGAGCAGCGACACCAGTGCCTGGAGCTGGCTAAGGAAGCAGGTAAAAGCAGTCAGGAATTTCACTCATTATTTCTTTTTAGGTATATGTTATATAAAATAATGAGTTTTGTTGGACATTTTCAAATGAGTATTTACAGGAATTTTGATCATATTTACTCCCCTACACCTGTTCACATTTTAAAAAATATGTTTGTTTATATAAGAAACAGAAGTGGGAGATTTGCACCTGGCAGGGCATGCACATGCCACAGAACATGTGTTGGTCCCTCCTTCCAGTTGATCCTGCTGCATGAGCCAGGCTGGCTGGGGCAGGGCCTTCTGGGGTTCTCCCGTCTCTGCGCGCTTCTGTAGAAGTACCGTGAGACGCTCACGCTGCTGAATCGCGCAGCTTTTCATTAGATTGCATTGGAAATGGCTCAGGCCTCCCAGTGGGTAGTGTGCGCTGTGGCCACTGCAAGGTGTTCTCAGCACCCTCATAGGCCTTTGCAGGCACATTTTCATTTTGGCTCCGGCATTTGTCCTACTGTTAAGTCATTTCTTTTGATGGGAAACATCTCAGTAAAATTCTTTTGGAGAATGAAAATATCTTTTAACTTGTATAAAAATTTTGTTTCTGGTTTGGTTTTTTGTTTGTTTGAGAAAAGGTCTTACTCTGTAGCTTACATTGCCTGAAACTTGCCCAGGCTAGCCTCAGATTCAGTAGTCCTGCACTTTGGGCTCAGTAGTCTGCTCAGTACCAAGTACTGGGATTACAGGCATAAGTCACACCTGCTCTAAAATATTTTTAAACTATGATATTTTTCTTATGTTTTTCAGTTGTATGTGTTATATTTAAAATAATGGGTAGCAGTGCACACATGTTCGTGTTCCATGGTGCACATGTGGACATCAGAATACAACCCACAGGAGTGACTATTTCCTACCGCCTGGGTCCTGGGGATTGAACGCAAGTCATCAGACTTGGTGACAAGCCACTTCACTTGCGGAGCCATCTCACTGGCCCTGTGTATTATATCTTTAAGAAATTGTTTTAGGAGCTGGAGAGACGGCTTACTGGTTACGAGCACTGTCTGCCCTTTCAGAGGTCCTGAGTTCAATTCCCAGCAACCACATGGTGGCTCACAGTCATCTATAATGTGATCTGATGCCCTCTTCTGGCATGCAGGTGTACATGCAGATAGAGCACGCATACATAAAATTTAAATAAATAAATTTTAAAGAAATTGTTTAGGGGGTGGGGACGAAGCTCAGTGGCAGAATGCTGTCCAGCATCTGTAAAGCTCTCGGTCAATCCTCAGTGCCAAAAATACGAAAAAGAATTACTCCAAATTTACCAAATTGTAACTGTTTAAAGAATGTTCATATTAATAACTACTATTTGGGTTTTGTTTTGTTTTGTCATTTCCTAAAATTTCTTAGATTTGGATGTTGCAACAATAACAAAAACTGTAGTCGAGAATATTCGTAAGAAGGATAATGGTGAATTTAGTCACCATGACTTGGCTCCATCCCTAGACACTGGCACAACTGAGGTAATTTGGGTGAGGGGAGATGAAAGTTTAATGTGACTTATATTCTAGCTTCGTGTTCTTTGGTGAACTTCAATAGAACACAGTGGCTTCTGTCTGTCTTTTTTAAAGAACATAAAGGCCTTAACTTTTTAAAATACACTTATTTTTATATTGTGTGAATGGGTGTTTTGCATGAATGTATGTGTGTACACTTTGTGTATGGCTTGTGCCCAAGGAAGCCAGAAGAGGGTGCTGGATCTCTTGGAAGTGGAGTTACAGACAGTTGTGGGTCGTCGTGTGGATTTAGAGAATCAAACCCATGACCTCTGGAAGAGCAACCAGAGCTCTTAACCACTGAACCATCACTCCAGCCCCCCAAGGCCTTTTAAATGACAAAAATTGGCAGTAGTTTGAAGGCTTTGTTGAAACACTGAATTATGATAAAGAAGCCTTTTCAGAGCATGCCAGAGTATTCTCTTTTCACTCATCAGGTTCTGCTAGATACTTTAAAAGCCGCTGACTCCTGTTTTTAGGAAGAAAGATGAAATCTCAGAAGGAAAACAACTTGGGGCTGGGAGTGTGGCTCAGAGCTGCATGCTCTCCTAGCATTTGTGAGCCCCAGGGTTATTTCCTGCATCCCATATCAGATGAGTTAGCTTGGTGGAGCATACGATGAATAATTCCAGATTGATAGGCCAGTGGGGTTTTTCTGTAATTCAATAGAGAGCTGTTAAGAACAAACCAACAAAAGTTGGGTTCGTTCTTAATTTTTATATAACTGGGGAAATTTTATCATTAGAGTGCATTACCAGTTCCACTTGAAGTAAAATGTATTTTCTCTTCTTTCAATGACTAGGAGGACCGCCTGAAGATCGACGTGATTGACTGGCTAGTGTTTGACCCAGCACAGAGGGCAGAAGCACTTCGGCAAGGCAATGCCATCATGAGGAAGTTCTTAGGTGGGTTGTCTTGCCCTCTTACAGTTTCTGATCTGATTCTTAAGTTTGTTTTTTATAATTTGATTTTGTTTTTACAGAACATTTCATTTATTTCATAAATAAATGGGAAGGTGGGATAGTTGGTAAGGACTGTAAGCGCACCTTAGTCCCAGAGAGCAGGTGCTCTTGGCAGTCAAGTGCCTCCACCTGTGCCTGCTGTGATCCAGTGACGCACAGAGGAACATCTGAAGTGACGCATTAGTGCTGAGTACTCATCCATTCATCAGTAAATATGTACTGGGCTGAAGAGATGGCTCACAGTCAAGAGAGCTTGCTGCTCTTGTAGAGGAACCGAGTTCAGTTCCTAGCACCCATGTAGCTGCTCACAAGTATCCGTAACTCTAGTTCTAGGGGAACATACATGGAGGCAGAACATTCACACATATGATAGAAAATAAATAGGAAACTGAACAGCCTGAGCAGCTATGTCTCCAGCATGCTCAGTCCATGGGATTAGAGTCACAGTTTTGACCTTTCCTGTCATCAGTGACAGGTCTTGTTCTGAACAATAGTCTTTGCTTTTGCGCTGGAGAGTGCATGTGCCATGGTACATGTATGGACATCTTACTCTCCTTACAAATGACAACTTCTCTCCTTCCACCATGTTGGTCCCAGTGATGAACTCAGGTCTTTGGGCTTCGCAATAAGCACCTCTACCTACGGAGACATCTCAGCTGGGTCCTCACTCTTACAAAGCACAGGGCACCTTGGTCTCTCAAGTCAGCAGTACTTTTTTTTAAGATTTATTCATTTTATTTTATATGTATGGCTATTTGCCTACATGCATATATATGTGCACCACATACAGGCCTGTTGGCATAGATCCCCTGAAACTGAAGTTACAGACAGTTGTGAGTGATCATGTGAGTGCTGAGAATTAAACCTGGATCCTCTAGAGGCGCAGCCAGTGCCCTTAAACGCTGAGCCACTGTGCAGCTCCAAGTCAGTAGTTCGTTAGCAAAAACTGTATCTCCAGACAGGAACAGGTGACCAAGGAACCGCACTGCATGTGCAACTAAAAGGCTGAGAGATCCCACAAAAAGATGCATAACAGTGGACCTCATGTGGCCAGCCATGTGCTAGCACAAACAACTGAGCAAAGCTCCGAAGGAATCCCATCCAGATACACTTTATAAAGGTTCCTTATATCGTTCTCAGTTTCAGAGTGAATTTCCTTTATGAACAGTTAGGGAGTTCATTATTTAGTAATGTCTTAAAACATAACCTAGAAACATAACAATCTAGAAACAGGAACTGAAAAAGGACAAACATAATGCTTCAGAGATCAAGAAGCATTACATAGTTCACCTTTTAAAAGTAGCTCACCATTCCCTACGCTGTTTTGTATTGGAGTAGCAAAATCGGGCTGAGGCAAGCAAGCAAGGCAAGTGTGCATTCATTCTCTCTGCTCCTGACTGTGGATGGGAAGTGACTAGCTATTTTGATGTTTTGCTGCCTTGACTTCTGCTGTCGCTTGGATTGTAACCTGGAACTATGAACTAAAGTAGACACTTTCTTCCCTGTGTTGCTTTTTGTTGGACTATTTTATCATAGCAACAGAAATGAAATTAGGATACTTTCCAACTTGGTTTGTAATCTGAGAACCACAGGCCCTTGTTTATACTCATCTTAAAATGGTACCTTCCTTGTTTGCACAGATAACTTCTCTCTTTCTGGTTCTCTGAAAGGCTGTAGCTCAGTGTGCTTCTCCACACACCATTAACAGGTAGACACAGACTTCTAAATTGCATGGATCAAAAGCTATTTGACTAGTTCCATAAGCAGAATAAAATTTGCTCAGATCCTGTTCTGAAAAGTCCTAGACAAGAATGCTGCCTCTGCCATGTTTCTGTGAGAAGATGCAGCCATAGTTCCTGGTCAGCTGCCTACCATGGCCAGCTTGCCAGACAATGCCACCACTTACTCATTTTTGTTTTTGCAGTTTCCTCCAAAGGTGAGAGGACCAGTGAGTCACTCTGTTAGGCTTTTTATTGAGAAAGCAAACGCATTTAATAGTAAGTTTTCATTATAGTAATCAGCTTTGTATATGATGTCATAGCTCTCAGGCTTTGCAAAATGTCATTTTAACACATAGATATATGTGAAAGAAACAGCCTTTGTGTTACTGTCACACTGAGGTAGTGAAGAGCCAGGCCATTGAGTAGAAAGATCTCCAAGACCTTTGAAGAAGTCTGGGACCTAAAATATAAGATTTGTTATTTGTGATATGATGCTGTAAGAAACCGTACACAAGACTAGATGTGATGACGTATATCTTTAATTCTAGAACTAGGGAGGCAAAGGCAGGCAGATCTCTTGAGTTCAAGGCTAGCCTGGTTTACATAAAGTTCCAGGTCTCTGTAGAGAGACCATGTCTCAAAAAACAAACAAACAAAAAAAAAAAATTCCAATACATGGAAATTTATATATATTGATTTTTTTTTTTTTCCCACAGCATCAAAGAAACATGAAGCTGCAAAAGAAGTGTTTGTGAAAATTCCTCAGGATTCCATCGCAGAAATCTATAACCAGTGGGAGGAGCAAGGCATGGAGAGCCCTCTTCCTGCTGAGGATGATAATGCGATCCGAGAGCATTTGTGTATCAGAGCCTATCTGGTGAGACTGAAAAAAGGACTTTAGTCCTCACGATTTTCCCTATCTACTCTTGGGCCTGAGCTGTAGAGATACAATTTTTTATTTTTAATTATGTGTAAGTGTGTATGTTTGCAAGTGGGTATGCACACATGAGTGCAGGTGCCTGTGGAGGTCAAAGGCATCTGATCCCCTGGAGCTGGAGTTACAGACAGTGGTGAGCTGCCTGGTGTGGGTGTTGGGAACTGAACTCAGGTCCTCTGGAAGAGCAACAAGGTGGCTGAGCCATCTCTCCAGCCCTTGGAGTTTGAACTTTTTCCTGAAGTGGTGACTGATTTCAACTAAGGTCCTTTGTGAAGACAGCGCTGACTCACTCACAGGGGTTGATGTCACGACCTTGTCATCTTTGGCATGAATCTGTCGATTGCTGACCAGGCAGGGATAGATAGTATGTGATGCCTGGGACCTACTTACGATTGTATATGTGCTTCTGCTTTTGGCAACGACTTAAAAAAGGCAAACGTTTCAAGTGTTAGAGTAAAAGAAACAGCAAAATCACTGTCAGTGGGGTTTATTCTGCACATAAGTGATTGCTGTAGATAAGCACTTGGGCTAGGTTGAGGATAGACTTATGTCTTTGACTATAAAAACCAATTAGCTAGTGAAGAAGAAAAGGAAGCATGCCTACCACATAGAATGGTAAGTGTTAAGATAGACATGAGCATGGTACTCGGTTAAGAGTAAATGCCAGCTGTGCATGGCGGTGCATGCCTGTGATCCCAGCACTTAGGAGGCAGAGGCAGGTAGATCTCTGTGATTTCGAGGCCAGCCTGGTCTACAAAGCCAGTCCAGGACAGCCAAGGCTACACAGAGAAACCCTGTCTCAAAAAACAAAACAAAAAATAAAAATAAAAAAAAAAGTGGATGCCAGAAACAAAACAAAATACTTTGCCATTATTGTC
The DNA here is from genome assembly GCF_907164565.1 of Psammomys obesus. Classification (NCBI taxonomy): domain Eukaryota; kingdom Metazoa; phylum Chordata; class Mammalia; order Rodentia; family Muridae; genus Psammomys; species Psammomys obesus. The sequence goes on along the minus strand of NW_026596073.1, from coordinate 11,943,533 downwards.
AAATCATAGAACTTTTGCTTATTCATAATTTTTTATTAAGAATTATTTCTAAAAAATAGAACTTTTAAGAGCCTTTTGAGCAATAAAAGTGAAAACTTTTGTAATCTCAACACAAAGGAAACTGAGGCAGGAGGATTGGCGCAAAGCTGAGGCCAGTCTGGGCTTCATAGTGATTTTCAGACCAACCTAGTCTAAAGAGTAAACAAAATGTAAAAACATGTATTTCATTTTGTTTAACTTCAAATTTTAGGAAGCCCATGAAACCTTCAACGAATGGTTTAAGCATATGAATTCGGCTCCACAGAAGCCTACAATGACATCTCAACCCACTTTTACAGAGAAAGTGGCTTATGAACACAAAGAAAAGAAATATGAAGTAAGTTAAATGTGAGTCTGAGTTGAGCCTATTTGATCTTAAAAATGTGTGTATTTAGGTGAGTTTTTGTTCTTGTTTTTTTTTTTTTTTTTGTTTGGGTTTTTTTAGCATTTATGCTCTGATTGGAATGGGATCTTCCTGTTATACATTGTGCTTTGAATCATGTTGACTTTTCCATAGGTGATTAATCTTGAGAAATGCTGCTAAGCATGGTGGCTCATGCCTTTAATCCCAGGACGTGGGAGCCAGAGCCAGGCAAATTTCTGTGAGTTTAAGGTCAGCCTGTTTTATATCCTGAATTCCAGGCCAGCCAGAGCTCCACATAGTGAGACCCTGTCTCCGAATATAAAACAAACAAAATAAGAAAAGAAAGGAAATAAAAATACTTTTAGACATTTTATTCATTTACTTAATTAACATTTTAGCATTTTATTTATCTCCTTTGGTGGCTAGCAGAATTTTTTAACTCATTAAGAATTATGTCTTGTCTATATCTAAACATGTGTCATTGTTAATTGGGTCCATTATGCGTGGTTTGTGTTTGCTCTGCAGATGGACTATAGTATTTGGAAAGGACATTTGGATGCCCTGACTGCTGATGTAAAGGAGAAAATGTACAACGTCTTGCTCTTTGTTGATGGAGGGTGGATGGTAGATGTCAGAGAGGTAAGTTTTGTGTTTTGTTTATAGCCTTAAAAATCAGAATAACAAGCCAATGAGATGGCTCAGCTGGTAAAGTCACTGCCACCAAGCCCAGAGACCTAATTTCAATCCCCAGGATTCAAATGGTAGAAAGAATTAACTTCTGCAGATTGTCCTCTGACCTCCAAATTCAGACCCACATATGGCTACCAACACACATGTATATAAATAGACACACAATGCAAATAAATGTATTAAATATTTTATTATTACTTACCTTATGTATATGAGTGTTTTGCTTACATGTTTGTCTGTGTACCATGTGTGTGCCTTGTGCTTGTGGAGACCAGAAAAGAACATTGGATCCCCTGGAAGTAGAGTTACAGATGGTTGAGCAGTCACAGAGGTACTAGGAATCCCACTCAGGTCCTGTGGAAGGGCAGTAAGTGTTCCTAACTGCTGAGCAATCTCTCCAGCCCCCTTTTAAAAATTAAACCACAAACCCACAACAGTAAACCACACATGCTGTGTCTTCTGGTGGTCCTTCTCTAAATAAGAATATTTGCAGATTTGATATGGAGTTGATAGTTAAACTAAACCCTTTTAAGTTTAACTGAAAACACTAGCTTGGAATAGGAGTGCTTCATTCTTGAGTAAACCTTTCACATTCAAAAAAGTAAACTTTTCATGTTCCCTCAGACTAACAAAGGCCAAGTTTTTAAAACTCTAGACTTAAAATTACATTTATTTACCTAGTTGTTGAGTGCATAAGGGTCATAGTGTATAGTAAAAGCAGGCCTTGAACTTACTATGTGCCAGGCTGCCCTGGAACTTGAAATCTTTCTGACTGCTAGTTTACAGACAAATCCCACCCAGCCTGAGTCTAAATTCTTTTTACTAGCTCTATTTATTTTACCTTATGTGAGTATTTACCTCTGTGTGTGTATGTGTACCACATGTGGGCATAGTGTCTGCAGAGGTCAGAGGGGAACAGATCTTCTGGAGCTGGAGTGAGGGATTGTTGTGAACCACCATGCGGGTGCTAGGAACTAAACCTAGGTCCTCTGTAAGAGCAGCAAATGCAATTAAGCACTGAGCCATCTCTCCAGCCCACTTAAGTTAAATCTATAATGATGGGTATTTCACTTAGCTTAGAAATAGGCCAGCCTAATACTATAAGACATTGAAAGCAGCAGCTTCCCTCTGTGTGGTGTTCCTCTTCTTGTCTCAGCATGTCCTCTTTAAATACAGACTTCCACCTCTAAAGAACAGGCTTCAAAAGTATTACGAGGTGTAAACTGGGGGGAGGTGGCACATGCTTATAACCCCAGCCTTTTGGGGGCCCGAGTTACAGGTGGTTGTGAACCGCCTGACATAAGTGTGGAGGTCTGTCTGAGCTTGGGTCTTCTGCTGAGCCATCTCTCATATTTGAAAAATAACAGATCATTCATTGCTTTTCAGCTCTCAAGAGATTCCAAGATATTTTGTGGTTTTATTGTCTAATCTAAAATCAGTAACCAAAATTTAAAAAGTTATGCATCAGTATGATCTTACTTCACCAGCCCAAATTAATCAGAAGAGAATGTTTTGGTCTAAGGAATCCACTGGACATTTAAAATTATGCTGGGAGTTTTATAATGAGCCTGAGGACCAAGCAGTAGACTCTGAGGGCTGAGGATGTAGTTCAGGGAACGAGGCTTACTTAGCATGTGTGAGGCCTGAGTTCAGTCCCCAGTATCATGAACAAAACCCAAAAAGCTCAGAAGTGAACACTGTTAGCAGTAGCAGTAACAGCAGTAGCAGCACTAATCTCGGCCCCTCCCTCTCAAAATTCATTTCCTGTCAGGAAAGAAAAGCTAAAGAGATAGGAAGATAGAAAAAGCAATACACATGCTGTGAGGGATGGCAGAGGAAAGGACACCAGGGCATGTGAGCTCAGGAACCGAGCTGTGGTTAGAATGACATTCCAACTATCCCAGCCACGGGATTTCTGTCTAGTTCTCTTTAGGGATCTGTCTCCAGAAGCCAAACTGAGTCACCACTCAGGATCGGTCCTTGCTGTGGTTTGAATGACATGTCTCTTAGGTTCCATATGTCTGAACACTGGGTCCCCAGTGGGTGGAGCTGTTTGGGGATGTTCTGAAGACTTGTTGAAGTGTAAGCAGGTGGGTGAGGGCTACAACCTGACCATACTTAACTGCACACAACAGCTGCCTCTCAGCTGCTGCCAAAGCTGTGCCCGTCAAACTGCAAGCCCAAATGAGCTCATTCTCTCCTACGCTGCTCCTCATTAGGTACTGGGTACACACTAAAGTACTGAGACTACATTCCACTAGAGCAAAGCCAGAACGGGGAAACATTTAGTTTCCCTGGAGAGAAAAAAGATGGCCATGTATGTATCTGCAGGTGGTCCTGACTCTAAGGGAATTCACTGACATAGCAGTTATGATCACAGTTAAGCAAGAAGGATCAGGGTGGGAGGAGGGGTGAACAAGGAGAAGAAATGTATCATGACTGACTCCCTTTTGTGTCCTCCTCAGGCAGCCATACATACGTGGACACAAACACACAAAAATAAAAATACCTGTTTAAAAGTATAAATAAATGAAAATTATCCAGCCTTCTTCACTTCCTCAAAACTAATCCAAGAGAGACTGTTTTAAAGGTCAGACACTAAATCTACTGAGTTCAGTGTACTGCTCCTAGATATTTATGAACAGGAAACTAGCAGGACTGCTGCTGCACATGCTGTTTACATATGAATTAGAGACTTGCACCCCCTCACACAGGTAGATTCCAGGTCATGTAACATGACCTTTCAAGATAGTTCCTTCTCTTGAGAAACAGAAGTGTTTCCATTTTAAAGTTAAAACACATGAAGCATGCATTTTTCTTTGGTTTTTCTGTATTTCTATCCTAAAGCAGTATTAGCAGGTTAGCGGGCAGCGATCCTTCTGTGCAGAAACCTCTCCTAGCTTGCCTGCTGCTGGAGGAGTCACCACATCCTTTGGGTTGCTTCACTCCTGCAGTATCTGCCCTTGAGAAATGCTTCGTAATTTAGTGTAATGGCCTTACAAAGAAGGCCATTCCCCTCCCCCCTGAGTCTCAGTGCAGTCATGTCAGGCCTTGATACCACAGTCCTCTTGCCTCCCTCTGCCTTAGGGGTGCCACTGTGTTAGCCATTTACACTGTGTGTGCCTTAAGTTGGTTAATGAGGCTTCGTGAAGGAGTAGTTACGTTCGCTTGCTCGCTTGTTCCCTGTTTTGTTAGAGCTTGCACTGTGAGCTCTTCTATACATCTGTTTATTTTACTTCCTGTGCTGTTCAGGGTTAAACTCGGCCGTATACATGGTAGACGAGGGCTCTACCCCCAAGTTCACTCCCAGGGCTTCCTTCAAACAAACAAAGCACATTTAAGTTATCTGTGTGTGTGTTCCTCTCTGTGGGGTGGTGTGTTTAAGTGCAGCTGTCTGTGGAGGTGAGAGAGCACCGATCTCCTGGGGCCTGTGAGGTCCCAGCAGGGTCCTCTCCAACAGGATAATGTGCTCTCCACCTCTGACTCTCCAGCTACTCCCTCGCTTTAAAGAGTATTTCTAGAACTTTACTGCGTTTGAGTACCTTTTAAAAAGTATTTTGATGACTTTAGTTTTCCAGTTTGTTATAAGAAAATACAGTGGGCATAGAAGAGCTACTGTTTTGTTGTTGTTTTGTTTTGTTTTTTTTCTGCATTTTCCTGTCCAGATAATTCTTTAGAAAGATTCCATTCATATTTGGAGACACTGTTTTTACTATAGCCACCCCCCCCATACACACACACACCCAGTTTTGGTTTCTCTGTAGCCTTGGCTGTCTTAGAACTCGCTCTGGAAACCAGGCTGGCCTAGAACTCAGAGATCAGCTGCCTCTGCCTCCTGAGTGCAAAGGGTATGCATCACCACTCTCTGCTAAAATTAGTTTTTGTTTAATTTTATGTGTATGGATGTGTTGCCTGCATGTATGTACAAGCAGTGTGCGATGAGGCCAGAAGAGGGCATCAGATCCCCTGGCCCTGGAGTTAAAGACAGTTGTTAGCCACCATGTGGGTGCTGGAAATCAAACCAGAGTCCTCTGGAAGAGCCTCCAGTGCTCCTGAAAGCTAAGCTGTGAGCTCTCTTCTCTTATCAACCATTATTCAAGTCCATAAGTTCCTTTAATTTTTCCATTTTTTTAACTATATAAAGAAATATTCTTCTAGAAGCTCACAAGTCTTTACACAGCTCTCCCTGTGTTGACCCCTCTTGCTGGCCTGAGTGTAGTCAGGTTGGCGTGTTCTCTAAGATCACAGACTTCTGCTGTTACATCTACATGTATTGAGGGGAATAAGTGGTGATTATTTTCTTCTCTGGCTTTTACTCTTAAGGTGTTCAGTGTCTGATTCTTTTTTTTTTTTTGTGGGCCATTTGTCTAGATGCATTAGAAATACATTAACAACATCTTATTTCCATACTGTCTCCTCTGGTATATTCTGTTAATCTTCATGTCTTTGGCCATAAATTTTTATTTTTAAGAAAATGTAGTTCGATAGACTAGATAATTTGATTGACACTGCCCTGCTTTAATTTTTGGGAGGCTTGATGAGGGCTAGGGTGATGGCTCAGATAATAATGCCTTTCAAGCACCGGGACATGTATGTGGTCTGCAGAAGCTCCCCTTATAGTCCTAGCGCTGAGGAGGGAAGGACAGGAGGACCTTGCACTTAGCAGCTAGACAGCCAGCCTAACCAGTGAGCTGGCCTGAGAGTGACAACCAAGATTACTCTCTGGTCTCAGTACTTAAGCACACATGCATGCCTGCACCCATACACATGTGTACCCACACACATACAAACGTGCACACACACACACACACACACACACATATATATATATATATATATTTTTTTTTTTTTTTTTTTTTTTTTTCCCAAGACAGGGTTTCTCTGTGTAGCCCTGACTGTCCCAGACTCGCTTTGTAGGCCAGGCTGGCCTCAAACTCACAGAGATCCACCTGCCTCTGCCTCTCTGAGTGCTGGGACACCACCACGCCTGGCATGCACATACATTTAAAAATGTAGGCCTGGGAAAAGCTTTGGGAAAAGAAAAATTAGTGTTTGCCTGTCCTGATTTTGACTAAGTAGTTAACCCTCAACATACCTACAGTATTGATTCTAGGACCTGGTAGAGACAAAATTGCTCCCTTTCATTACATAGGATGGATTGTGTGATATGATATTTCATGAAGCCCTCACACATCCTTCTGGTCTGTAAATTTTCTTCAGATCACCTGCACCTACTTTGGTATAAGTGCTGTCTAAAGAGCTGTTGTATTGTATTGCTTAGCAAATAATAACAAGAATGAAAAATATGCATGTTTAGTACAGATGCAACTTTCCCTCCCCCACAATATTTTTCATTTGTTGTTGGTTAAATCTATTGATTCCTAACTTGACTAACTTTGGTTTTGGTTTTGTTGTTCTGGGGGATTTTGTTTGTTTGAGACAGGGGGTCTCTCTAGCAGCCGAGCACACTGTATCTAGATCAGGCTTGCCTTGACCCTGCACTTGCCCTCCTGCCTTGGCATCCTGAGTGCTGCCGTTTGGAGTGGCCGATGTGAGCCAGCAGCCTGGCTGTAGTTGACTGTTGTTTGTAAGGTTATGTACTTAAAGTTGTGTGCCTGTGTCTAGGATGCTGAGGAAGACCCTGAAAGAACACATCAGATGGGCTTACTCAGAAAGCTCTGTCTGCCCATGCTGTGCTTTCTGCTGCACACCATACTGCATAGCACCGGTCAGTATCAGGAGTGCCTGCAGCTGGCCGACATGGTGTCCTCTGAGCGCCACAAGCTGTATCTGGTGAGTCCCTGAGCATTTGCACTTTTAACTCTTACCACTTGACATGCTCACATGGTGGTATTTGTGAGTACTTGTTTATAGTTCCTGCATTTTCTGAAAACAATGTTCCAGTTTCATTGCACATTTTTTCAAAACATGTCTGTATGTATAAACAGATGTGCCTGCCCTGAAAACTAAGCAAGGTCCTTAGCCACATAGATCTTTGAGGAAAATGTATTTTTAAGATTGACTAGGGTTTTTTTTTAGGTTGATATTCTCATTTAAATTTTTTTTCCCTTTTTAATTGTCAGGTATTTTCTAAGGAGGAACTAAGGAAACTGCTGCAGAAGTTAAGGGAGTCGTCTCTAATGCTCCTAGACCAAGGGCTTGACCCACTCGGGTATGAAATTCAGTCCTAAATCACCTACTCTCTGACACCGCCCATGACCACAGGAGGATACTTCCTTGCTTGGTTTTGATGAACTATATATATTTGTAATTATTGGTTTGTTTGTTTGTTTGTTTTTCCTTTGTTATTCTGGGGGAAAATGTAAATTTGAGCATTTGAATTTTGTATTATATCAGTATTTCCTTAAATATTTTTTAATGAAATTATACAAAATAAAATTTTTGTTCTATAAATACCAATTTTCTCTTATGCAATGGAATAAGGAAATAAAATATTTTGTTATGTTTTTTTCTGTAATCATAAGTTCCTGATATATTAAAATTTAAAAAGAATAAAGAATAGATTGATTTTTCAATCCAGGTAAGTAATTTCTCATTTAGTATTTTTCTGAATATTAGAGTCAGGATGAATCTAGCAAGACTGTTTTAAAATGAGCTGGAGAGCTGGCTCAACAGTTAAGACCACGGGCTGCTCTTCCAGAGGACCAGGATTTATTTCCCAGTACACATACTCTGTCTTACAACCGTCTGTAATTCTAGTTCCAGAAGATGTAATGTCCTCTTTTGGCCTCTGTGGGCACCAGTATACACACGATGAACAGACATACATTCAGGCAAAACCATCCATGAAAAAATAGAAATTAGCTAAGCACTTACATGGGTGGCAAGCCCAATAGCTGTAACTTCATCTCCAGACGACCAGACCCCTCTGGCTAGAGCACCTTCACTCATGTGCACGCACCCAAACATATACACAGGTGATATATACATTTTTTTTTCTAGAAAGAGGTTCTGTATTAGTTTTCTTAGGTGTGATCATTGGCATTCTGGCAATATAGGGAGTTCCCTCCTTTATTCTTAGGAGATTCATGCTGAAATATTTAGAGTTGAAAGTCATAAACTCTGCACTTTATGTTGAAGTAGTTTAGCTTTAAAATTAAAGTACAGACAGATAGAGCAACATGGTAAAATAGGAATTGTCATATTGGGAGTTGTTCTGATGCTAGCCCTCAATGTCTGGTTAAACATACTCTTGTATAAGCCTTCCTAAGTTGATTAAGCAGCCTATACCTGGGCAGGGCAGAATGGGGTAGACGTAGCTAAAGTTCCTGGGCTTTGGATAGGAGAATCACAGGAGACAGAAGGATGGGAAGAGAGGAAGAAGGAGGATGCCATGGTGGGTTAATTGTGGAGAAAAAAACCACATGGGCTGGGAGGAAGGACTCCAATAATGGCGTGAAAAGGCCCAGATGAAAAACAGAAGCAAGTACCATGGGATTATGGATGGAATGTGGACCAGATGAGGAAGATTCAGGTGAATGGCATTGGATGGTGAGGTTATTGAGACAGTGTAAGCGAAATATCTGCCCAGCCTAAGGTAAATAAGGCAGTTATAAAATCTAACAGGTACCTGTGTCTTTTTATTTGTGATAACAGGTTAAATAATAACAATGCCATGATTATCTTAGGGCTAATAATAATATATAGCCCAAAACTATTTTTTATTTACTACAACACAGTCTAAAGGGCAGAGAAGCATTTATAATACTAATCTTTCAACTTCCTTTTACGTTTAACTTTTTTCAAGATAAAAGATTTACATAATATTAAAAAAAAACTGTAGCAAAAGAATTGAGTATGCATGTAGGTAATAAAGGAACTTTTATTCTGACTTTATCCCCGACAAAATTCACTAGAGATGGATGGTATTCCTACATATAGACGCTAATGTGCTCTTAAGAGAAAAAGCCATGTGTAGTTAGGCGCCCCTAATCCCAGCACTCAGGAGGCTGGGCCAGGAGGACTGCAGCTACGATAAAGGCGCCTGAGATGTAGCGAGTGAGAGCATTTACCTAGTATGTGCCAAGCCCTGGGTTCAGTGCTCTGCACAGAGGGGACAGAGAAAAACGTAATTTATCATTCACGCTGATTATCAGCTTGAGTCTATAAGCACTGAGACCCAACTGAGGAGTATAAATGAAGGGCTCGCTCTCTCTATTCTCTCTCCCCACACCCCACTCTCTTTGAAGTGGGGTCTCACTATGCAGCCCTGGCTGTCCTGGAACTCACTTTGTAAACCAGGCTGGCTTTGAGCTCACAGAGGTCCACCTGCCTCTGCCTGAGGTTAAAGGGCTGAGATTAAAGATGTGCACCATCACACACCTGGGCTCTTAATGAGGGAGCAGGTGAGGGTAATTCACCCGAGGATGGATGATAATGTAACTTTGTAGCAAACACCAAGAACTGGTGATCTCGGAAAACAGAACAGGAGACCAGGCATGGTGGCACACACCTGTGATCCCTGCATTGGGGAGGCGTGACACAGGCTGAGTTCAAGGCCAGCCTGCTCTACAAAGACAGTCCCGGACTACAAAGAGAAACAAACAGACAAAAGAAAATAGAAAGGGAGTGTCATTGGCAATGCTAATCAAGCAGTGCCTTAGGCTTTCTATTGCTGTCATAAACACCAAGACCAAAAGCAACTTGAGAAGGAAAGAGCTTATTTTACCTTACACAGGTATCAGTCCACTGAGGGAAGTTGGGGCAGGAACTGAAGCAGCAGCCATCAAGTAACTGTTTACCGGCAGCTTGTTGTTACCTAGCCCAGAACCATTAACCAAAGGATGATATAGCCCACAGTAAATTGGGCCCTCCCACATCAGTTCCCAATGGAGAAAATGTACCACAAGCTTATCTCCCTGGGTGCTTGCATTTTCTTTCTTTCTTCCTTTTTGGTTTTTTGAGTCAGGGTTTCTCAGTAGCCTTAGCTGACCTACAGTAGATTTGTAGACCAGGCTGACATCCAACTGTCAGAGATCTGGGATTGCAGGTATATGCCACAGCTCCCATCTTGGCTGCATTTTCTCTTAGTTTAGATTAACTATGTATACAGTGTTCTGTCTGCACGTACTGCATGCCAGAAGATGGCACCAGATTTCATTATAGATAGTTATGAGCCCCCACCTGTTTCTTTGCTGGGAATTGAACTCAGGACCTCTAGAAGAGCAGCCAGTGCTCTTAACGGCTAAGCCATCTCTTCAGCCCGGCTGCATTTTATTAATTGACGTTCCCTCTTCCCAAATTGACTCTGACTTGTGTCAAGTTGACATAAAACTAGCCAGTACAAGCAACAAAGAAAATCCAAAAGCTAATGCTTAAGATGAATTCTAGTAACAATAGAGTAAATCATGTAGAACACTAAAGTATAACTGTTGGGACCTGTTGCCAGCTAATCTTACGTCAACTTGGCACACAAACTACAGTTACCTGAAAAGAGGACGCCTCCGTTAAGGAACTGCCTCTGTGAGATCCAGCTGTAAGGCATTTTGTTAATTAACGATTGATGGGGGAGGGCCCAGCCCATGGCGGGTGGTGCCCTCCCTGAGCTGGTGGTCCTGGGTTCTATAAGGAAACAGGCTGAGCAAGTCATGAGGAGGAGGCCAGTGAGCAGCACCCTGCATCAGCCTCTACCTCTCGGTCCCTGCCTCCAGGTTTCTGCTTAAATTCTTGTCCTGGCTTCCTTCAGTGATGAAAAGTGCTGTGCAAGAGTAAGCCAGATAAACCCTTTCCTCCCCAACTTGCATGTTGGTCATGGTGCTTCATCCTAGCAATAGAAACCCTAAGAGAAGACCTTTAAGTAAAATGGGCAATTCTCTAAGAAAATAAGATGCCCAATCTTGATTCAAAAAGATAGAGGTGGGAGATGACTCATCTGGTAGAGGTACAGCCAAAGCTGATGGCATGAGTTCAGTCCATGTAGTGGAGGAGAACTAAGTCCTAAGAGTTGTCCTCTGACCTCCACATGGGCACTCATACACACACGTCATTTTTACAAGAGTAAGTTCTTAACAGAATAGAAAACTGACCTTGGAAAAATCATCAAAGAGTCTACTGTGCCTCTGAAGCAAGGAGTTTCTTTTCCATGCCGATTAGGAAAAAAACAGGCCTCCTGGAGAAAATGGGCGGAGAATGAGCTAGTGTTCAGTTCATTGGAAATCAAAACTATGTATTAGAAGCCCAGTTGCAGAACAGGAGGATTCGGTGTTCAATGCCAATGCTGTCTTTAGTTAGCTATTTAAAGTTCCAAGACTGATCTTCTTGAAACCCTTTGTCTAAATAAATAAGGAAAGTCAGGATACATGGTGGGGGGGGGGGGTTGTTTTTTGGTTTGATTTGGTTTGGTTTTTTGAGACAGGGTTTTTCTGTGTAGCCGTGGCTGTCCTGGACTCGCTTTGTACACCAGACTAGCCTCAAATTCAGAGGCCCGCTTGCCTCTGCCTCCCTGAGTGCCGGGATGGAAGGTGTGCCTTAGCACACCAGGCCAGGGCACGTGTTTTCTATCAGTGTGGAAGATAAAAATTTGACTTTGCAGGTGAGAAGTCACTCTCCTATTGTAACAAGGTGAATAAAAGCCAGGCTGTGTGTGTGTGGGGGGGGGGGGTAATGGTGCATGTCTTTGATCTCAGCACTCTGAAGGAGGCAGAGGCAGGTGGATCTCCGAGTGCAGCCTAAGAAATCCTCTCCAACTCCCTATCTTTGAAGTTGGACTATATACTTACTACTTTAATAAAATTGCGCTCCCTCTTAGGAGCGCAAATAATATCTTAATCTCTCAGGAAAATGTACTTGCTTCTTAGGTTTACCAAGGAATTTGTAGATGAAAGATGTAGGAACTGTGGTTTAAAATTTTTCGAGGCAAAAACGCCAAAATATGTTTAAATCTACATCCTGGGTATATATGACTATACTGTATCCACTCATGGTTAGACTTTTAGAGACATTTTTTTAAAAAAATGCTTTCAGTACGTAATGCTTTCCCCTCCGCAGAGGATTAAAACTGTTCAGCGCCTGCGGAGTGTAAAATTGGCTAGGGGTGTGCGCCACGCACTCAGTCGACTGATGACCCGCAGAAATTAATCTGCCCTAAGCGGCCAAGGGCTCAGAGAGGCCTGCGTTAGGCAACCCGGCGGGGCGCCCAGCGCGCCTGCGCGGCGGAAGTGCGGGCGTGGTCACGTGGCCGCGGGGGCGGGGCTGCGAGGAGCTGCTGTGAACCCGCTCTGAGGGCGGTGGCTTACCGGGCTTCGGAGCGCGGGGGCCCTGGACCCGGCAGGCGCATGCCTGTCCCCGGCCGGCCCGTGAGGCGAGCGGCGGCGGGCACGAGGCGGTGGAGGCCCGGGGCAGCCGGAGAGCGGCCGGGCGCCCCTCGGGGAGGCTGGACAGCCCAGGCTTGGCCGAGGGCGCTGCTCCGCCGCCGGCGGGCATCATGGCATCGCTGGCCGACCGGGTCCGGGGCAACGGGCGCATCGCCGCCGGGCTCCTGTTCAACTTGCTGGTGTCCATCTGCATCGTGTTCCTCAACAAATGGATCTATGTGCACCACGGCTTCCCCAACATGAGCCTGACCCTGGTGCACTTCGTGGTCACCTGGCTGGGCTTATACATCTGCCAGAAACTGAACATCTTTGCCCCCAAAAGTCTGCCGCTCTCCAAGCTCCTCCTCCTGGCCCTCAGCTTCTGTGGCTTTGTGGTCTTCACCAACCTTTCTCTACAGAACAACACCATAGGTACCTATCAGCTGGCCAAGGCCATGACCACGCCGGTGATCATAGCCATCCAGACCTTCTGGTACCAGAAGAGATTCTCCATCAGAATACAGCTCACGCTGGTGAGTAGCTACAGCTGCTGCTGCGCGACCTTGTCCCTGCCAGCTACCTGGATGTCTTTCTCCCCGGGAAAATTGAATGCACCCTGCTTATAGCCCGGCACCCCGGGAGCTCATTCCCATCATCTTAAGACCGTCCGGTTTATGTGGGGAGGGGTGGAAAAAGCCACCTTGGCACTCCGCTGGCTGTTAGTAAAAGGGTGTGTTTCTGTGGGGTTTACAACTACTGTTTGATGGAAATCTTCAAATGCTGTGATTTGTGGGGTCGGGAGGGGGGAAGCTGCCTTAGATGGAACAGTTCAGTGTGTCAGGATATCCGCGAAAGCTTAACCTGAAAAGAAAAAAAAGTCCTTTTACCACCCTGGGAATCGAACCATGTATGATAAACATGAAATGGTTTACCATAATATCTCAGAATGTGCTTTCAGTAGCATACTGCCAGGGTGCTTTGTGTTTAAATAAAAGGATATTCATTAAAGTAACATTAGCACTTAGTTTTTAATATTTCAGATCGTAATGCTTTCCTTCTTACATGTTTATACTCATTTGTTAAGAACTGGTTTGGGGGTCTAAATCTGTATAGTATGTCCTTAAAACGCACAATGCATGGATTCATTATTTCCTCCCAGATGTAGAGATGTGCCTGAATGCCTGTAGAGAGTTACACTGTTTTACATAAGATTGGAAGTTTTTCCGAACAAAGAAAACATACAGTTCAGTGTTCCCCAAAGATATGTTCCATAAGTTTTGTAAGACATGATTCTTGAATTTAATCTCAATAGAAATTTGCCTCTTTTTCTTTACAGATTCCTATAACTGTAGGTGTAATCCTAAATTCTTATTACGATGTGAAGTTTCATTCCCTTGGGATGGTGTTTGCTGCTCTTGGTGTATTAGTTACATCCCTTTATCAAGTGGTTGGTAATTTTTCTTTCTTTATGTGCCTTTTTAGCAGATTTTGTAAATTTTGAAGCTGTAACCCAAGGTTTAGAAAATACAGTATAGAGACAATAGACTGTTGGAAAGAAAGCATAATTGATAAATTGTCCTGGTGAAGAGAACAGAGGAGACAGAGAAACGTGGGTGTGTGATGCTCACCAAATGCCTGTTTGTAAGTGCACAATACCCAAGCTCAAGCAAAGTTTGGGACAGATGTGTTCTTTGGTTTTTCTTCTGGGAAGTCTTTAGAAAATGAGTAGTAAGGCTTTGTTTCCTAAGTTCATTGGTCATATTTGTCATTTACTCTTTAATTATAAAGTTGCTCTGAAGAAACACATACATTTCCAAACACGAACATGAAAAAAATTCAGATGTAACATATTTTAAACTCAAAAGCAGTGCTGGTGTTACAAAATGTGCTTATTGGCCTTCAGTAATTTGTCTATATCAATAGAGTATTTCTCAGTTTTTAAGCTTTTGTGCAAACACACTGCCTTGCCTGTGGTTAGTTAAGTTTTTTTTTTTTTTTTTTTTCCATGGGTTCACTTCATTACCATAAGTTCCTAACAAGCTGGTTTTTGTGTCCTGTGTAGAGGGGAGAAATAACAGGGTATAGGGAACAGTGAAACAGTATTCTCTCTATACTGAAAACCTTGGCCTGGAAATTCTGGGTGTGCCTGCATAGGGAGCCAAGCGTAACCAATGTTACCTCTGTCACAGATCACCAAGGTGAAAAAGGAAGGCGTTCTAGTTAGGAGTATTAGGTCAGTTCTACACCCAGCACCTTACTCTGTGCTGGCAGTAATTGTCCCAGGAACATTGTTAGAGAAAATAGTACACCTTGGGCGGAAGGTGGGGTCCCCTGAGGATGGATGGGGGCACAGCCTTTGCATTCTAAGCAAGCTCTGTACACTGAGCTAAAACTCACCCAGGCTGCCAACAACTTCAACAACTGCTTCTGAGCCTTCTTTGTCGTCCTGGGGTCACATCCAAGGCCCTGCACACACTAGGTAAATATGCCAGCATTCAGCTATACCTCCAGCTCTCTTTTTTCTTTTTAACACTTTTCTTATTTTGTTTGTATGTACATGTACCATGTGCATATAGAGGTCAGAGGGCAACTTTCAGAGGCCAGAGTCTGTTTTCTCCTATCACGTGGGTCCCTAGGATGGAACTTTGGTAGTCAGTTTTGGCAGCAGTGACCTTTACCCACTGAGCCTCCTTTTACTTTTTGTTGTGATTGTTTTGAGTTTTGTTTGTATGGGGGCGGTTATTTGGTTGGTTTTTGTTTGTTTTGTTTTCTTGAGACAGGACTGTGTAGCCCTGGCTGGCCTGAAGCTCACTATGTAGATCAGGCTATCCTAGAACTCACTGAGATCTGCCTGCCTTCCAAGTGCTGGGACTAAAGGTGTGTGCCACCATGCCGAGCTCTCTTTTTACTTCTTAAGAAAGGATTATAGACATGTGTTACCACATCTGGTTTACTTGTTAAATATTAGGATTTCTTTTACTCCATATTTTTTTGTCTTGTTTTGTGACCATTTTTGTTCTTGAAATTTTTAAATTTTCAAATTTGCTGTAGATTAGAATCAAAAGGTTCTATATCCCTACTGTTGGCAATGAGGTTTATCAAGGAATGACTGAAGACCAGTAGGCAAAGGTTCTGTCACAATAAACCGCAACTATGTCAGAATAAGTAGACACCCCATCTCCACTCAAAAAAATTCCTTGTGAACAAAATTATATCTGCCTCTTGAATCCTAACTGGGTTTCTAAGTTATTTGTTTTTCTGCTTCTGCGAACATTAAGAGGAGGTGAAAGAGGACCCTTCAGCTCTAGCTGCAGAAAGATGGTGGGGTTCTCTGTTTGACAGACATTTGCTTTATGCTCACCCTTGAGGACAGAAAGAGGAAAGGCAGCTGCCGTGCGCCCTTTAAAACGCACACACAGACTCGCACGTGGGTAGCTAGCGGAGGTAGTATCCCTCCAAGCTGAGGAAAGTGCTGAGGAGTACCGAGGAAGAAATGTGACGGATGAGGTTAGACTAGAAGGGAAGTTAATTTAAGGTGGAGGCAGAAATTTGCTCGGCAGTGAAGTAGTGAGGCCCGTCATTCCATGTGTGTGGAAGCACGGAGCACGTGGGAGTACCTGATGTGTTCAGTGAGGCTAGGGTATAGGTATGCGGTGGGAAGGTGATGCCGAGGAGCTAAAACCAGAAGGCAAGGTCTTGCTGTCACTTGGAGGAAATGTTATTCTGCAGACGTCAGCAAAGGAAAATGTTTAGATTGGGAAGAGGCTTTATGGTAACTTCTATTTAAGAAAAATCACTCTAGTGGCAGTGGAGGGTACAGTAGAGAAGAAAGAAAGGGTGAGGAAGCTGGGCTAGGGTGGAGATGTGGGCATAGGACAGTGAGGGCCTTTGGGAGGAAGAATTAGAAGGACCCGACTGACTAGGAGCCAAGACAGTTAAGGAGCTGGGTCTCTGGGAGAGAAGATAACAGCCAAGGGAAGCTCATTTATACACAGAAGGAGCTTGATCTTAAACATGCAGACTAAGCAAAAATGGCCAAGACACTGTGGCACCTGAGAAGTTAGATTCTCAGGGTGTTGGAATAAGGATGGAGGTCAGTGCGTGCCCAGCATGCACGAGGCCCTGTGTTCTATCCCCAGTACTTGGAAGTGTGTTTTAAAGATGCTCAGAGAGGAGGTCAGAGCTGTCTGTGGGTGACTGCAGACAGGAAAACATGTCAGTCAGATGGTACTGTGGCTGTGGCTTGGGAGGTGGTGGGCCTGCTTAAGTAGGGGAGGGGAGGAATGGTTACCCCAAGCTTGGTTGGGACAGTCATATGGCAGTCAGAGAGGCTGCCACAGGCGAGAAGGTGAGCCAGCACTGTCTGCAGCCTTCCTGCTTTTGCTCACAGACGTGAGCGGGCTGGAGAAAAATTGGTTCTTTGTCCTTCACACTCCTAGTGAGAGTCCTAGTGAAAGCTGGCAGGAGTGTGGTCACATTTCCTGTTTTTGCATTTCGGTTGGTGAATTTCTATAGCCTTGCTTTATGTAACAGAATACCAAGATTTAGGAAACAGAGGTCTATAGCAGTTGTTTAAAAACCAGGCTGTCCCTGCCAGATCTGATTTCAAGCTCTGGGCTGAACACTCTCCAGATCCTCTCTTTAGTCATGTTTGTGAAGGATTTTAAGGATGTGGATATACGGTTTTGAAGTTTTTGCAGAATGATACAATATTTTAGGGTTTCCAGTTACTCCATGTTCCCAGGTATATTGGTAGGAAAGCCGACCCACAGACAAGTTCCCTGGAGAGAAAAATGTCTTGTGCCACTGACTGGGTTTAAAGTGGCTCTGAAGTCCACATGCCTTTTAAGCCACATCCTGGGAGTCCACTTGAACTAAGAGAGGTTCTGGTTTATTGGTCCATGGTTATCTCGTCCTGCCACAGTCGTTTTTTCCTTCCATTTTTATGAAGAAAGCAGACAGGCTCTTGCATTTCTGTCTACACTTGTCACCTAAACTTCTACTCCCTCCTTGTTTTTCTAATGCCCTGAAGCATGGGACATTTACTTGTGGGTGCATTCACTTCGCACTATTTAGTAGAATCAGGAAAGTAGAGGGTACCGTTCTCCTCTCTAAGGCTTTGGGAGGTCAGAAATGATCATACACATATTCATAGAGCGCCTTTATCTGAGTACTCAAGGTCACTGATACCGCCCCACTCTTTGAGACCTTGTAGAATCTTGAGGTGTGTCCTCTTCCCCTAGCCTGACCCTGTGTTGCTCTGACCAAATGAAGCTTTTCTTTATACCTGACTTGTTTTATCTCCCGATTTTCAGTGGGTCGGAGCCAAGCAGCATGAACTGCAGGTGAATTCAATGCAGCTGCTGTACTACCAGGCCCCCATGTCTTCGGTCATGCTGCTGGTGGCTGTGCCCTTCTTTGAGCCAGTGTTTGGAGAGGGAGGACTCTTTGGTCCCTGGTCAGTTTCTGCTTTGGTAAGTTGCAGTTGTTTCGGTGCCTAAGACGTTGCAACAGTCACCCCTTTCCTAATGCAGTTTTGGGATTTTGGGAGCATAATCTCAAATCTATCCTCACATTTAATCCCCATGATTACTCTCTAAGGTAGGCAGGATAAGGATTATTTTCAAATGAAGAAACTGAGGCACTGGAAAATGAAGGGACTTGCCTAGAGTGGGGAACTGGACACTGGCAAACCAGGCCGCGGTTCACATTTCCCAATGCCTGGGGACTGTTCTGTCTCTGCCAAACCAGTCGCTGTATTTTAATTTGATGTTTTTTTTTTTAAAAAAAGTGTCATTTCATATAAATATAACACTCATTGTATAGATCTTGAATATATATTTGGGGGGGGGGATGTCCCAGAAACCTAAGATAGCACTTTACCATTTTTTGGTTCTGATCTCCTGCCTTGAGATTCACGTAGAACCTGTTTTCCACTGTCGCACCAGTGATATAGATCTCGAGAAGCATTACCTGGGCTGCAGACTTCTTGGTTTAAGCTCCCTCATAGGTAATGGGACAGCAGCCTGGCAGAGTGAGCGAGGAGCATGAATCCGCTCTAAATACTAACACTGTTCCTTACCAGCTGTGCAGTCCTGGCCAGTCCCTCTACCCTTGTGTGCTCTCAGCTGTAAAGGGGGTACTGTTTGTTTCTCCACATGCCTCAAGGGTGTCTATCTGAAATATCTACAACAATGTTGAGCATGTGAAACGTTTATACTGTAAGCTTTGGTTATCAGGATTTGTGTATGTAGGGGTGTGGGTATGCATACCTGGAGTGGAGGCCAGAAGTTGATACTAAGTCTTTCTAAGTTACTCTCCACCTTTGTTTTTGCAACAGGGTCTCTCCCAGGCCCGGGATCATTCTGCCTCCACCTCCCAGCTACTCCCAGCCTTTATCTAAACTCAGGAAGTCAGGCTTGCACTACTTCAGCACTGAGCCGTCTCTGAAAGCATTATGTCTAGTATCTTCAAGGACTTTCTAAGTCCTTTAAAGGCAGGTGCTTAGTGTATGTTCCTTATCTCGTAGCTATTCAATAAACATTTTGTTTGTTTTGTTTTGTTTTCCGAGACAGGGTTTCTCTGTGTATCCCTGGCTCTCCTAGAACTCACTCTGTAGACCAGGCTGGCCTCCACCTCAAAAAGATCCAACTGCCTCTGCCTCCCGAGTGCTGGGATTAAAGGCATGCACCACCACACCTGGCTCCAAGTTGATTTTCTAATCTTTTTTTTTTTGTGTGTGTGTGGGGGGGGGGGTGCTTGTTTGTTTGTTGTTTGTTTGTTGAGACATGCTCTTACTGTGTATCTCTGACTGGCCTGGAACTCTGTAAACCACACTGTAAGCAGTGATCCTCCTGCATCTACCTCAATATATGGAGCTGGGATTACTAGCATGTGTCATCTTGTGTTTAATGGTTGAAGTTTTCATTTTTGAAAGCTCCTAATGAGACATACTTATTCCTGGTTATAATGATTCTCTTGGTTTATTTGTAGCTTATGGTACTGCTGTCTGGAGTAATCGCTTTCATGGTGAACTTATCAATTTATTGGATCATTGGGAACACGTCGCCAGTCACGTATCCTTTCCATGTACTTTCAAATGTATATATTCTTTGTTTCCCACGTGTTACTGTTGAAGTTAACATTATTGCGTAGCCTTTGTTAAGTGGGCTGGGCTATTTGAACTTCTTTACTGTTGTATGTCATTAGTGTGGGTGTTTTTCTGCATGTGTGTCTGCACATGCATGCCTGATGTCTTTGAAGGCCAGAGAAGCCATCAGATTCCCTGGAACTGAGGTTACAGTGCCGGGAATCTAACCCGGGTCCTCTGAAAGAGCAGCGAGGGGTCTTAACTGCTGCAACATCATTCCAGCCCCTATTTTTTTTTTTATTACACTTTATTCATTTTGTATCCCCCCATAAGCCCCTCCCTTCCAGCCCCTATTTTAATTTGTTAAGAATGCCTTTCCACATTGGTGTCAATGGAACTTACAAACTGAGGAAATGAGTTTGCTTTCTATAAAGGAACACTTTTGAATTTTCTTAAGTAGTAGTTACATTTTCTCTTATAAAACTGACTTAGCACAATGGCTTGCTGATAGTGGGTCTAAGTGATATTTATTGAATATATAGAGGAATGGAGGCTTAGAGTTGAGTCACTTTTTGGTGTAATTTTCCATCTTCGGCATCTGAATTTGGAGTGTGTCTGTATTTGCTTGGAAACAGGTATTCTTGTTTCCGAGTACATCAATGTTCGTAATATTCCAATTTTTTAAAAAATGAAGTTATATATTGAAGGTCAAATTCCACTGCTAGTTTTCAGCCATCTGTCCATCATTCTCTCTGTCTTCGCATTTCACTTTGCCCTACTTTCAGGCAAATGTGAAGAATGAATTTCCTCCTATGAAAGAGGTAGTTTAGTATTGTCCTATTTAAAGAGTATCCTGAGTTAAAGCTGGCTGTGGTGGTGGTTCATGCCTGTAATCCCAGGACTTGGGATACTGAGGCACGATTCCCATGTGTCTGAAGCTAGGCTATAGACTGAGATCTCATTTATAAAACCTGGAGAAGAAAAACAAGTGCTGATTTATATAAATGAGTAAGTACTGAGATGTACAAACAGCCTGTTTGCCAAAATCAGTAAGTAACCGTGATCATAATTTCTTTCAGAAAGCTGGTCCTTAAAACTGAGTTAGACAGTGGTGGCAGCAGGGACCTGAGGAGGGACCTGAGGGACCTGAGGAACAAGGGCGCCTGTGCAGTTGAAGCAGGGTGAACGCAGGAAGCAGGGCAGTGGCCTGAGAAGCAGGGAGAGCTGTGACTGCGGGAGGTGGGAGGCCACTGGAGCTTGCAGTAGAGGTGGGGCACGGTCTCACGTCCTCATGGAAGCACGGTCGACATCTGCAGGGCTGACTGGGGGTTTCTCACCTCGTGCTATTCACGTTGAGGCCAGACTGCTTTGTTTGGAGGCCTGTGCTGTCCATGCGGCAAGGCGTGTGTCTTCCACTAGATGCCAGGAGCACCTCCAGTGCCACCCCATCCCAAGTGTCAAAAATGCCTGCAGACACTGCTCATGTGTCTGAAAAAGTTGGACTAGAAGAGGTGGAAAGAGGGAAGCCATCAGGGAGCCACTAGCACCACCTTTGTGGGGTACAGGGGTGGCCCAGCCATATCAGAGGATCTCGATTTGGTTCTAGCATCCACCATAGGCAGCTCCCAATTGTAAGTCCAGCTGTAGATCTGATGTCCTCCTCTGGACTACACACACACACACACACACACACACACACACACCACTGCATACACTCAGACAGACACACATATAAAAAATGAATATATTTTCTTTATGTGCTGGCTTATTACCCAGAGGTCATGGTGAGAAGTACGGGACTTAGGGACACATTTCCAAGTAGCATCAACAGGTTTACTGAACAGTTGCATGCGGAGAATGTGAAGCCGTGAGGTTGGGTCCCATATATATTGCAGTGGCTGTCTAGGTGTGTGATGTGAGTGGTGGCCAAGATTACCCAGCAAATAAGTCAGAGAAAAGACACTAGGGCTGAATCCTGGGGCACCTTCGGTGTTCATAGAGGGGACCTAGCTAGAAGAGCTGAAGAGAAGCCCTGGAGGGGAGGGGAGAGTGATGATGAAGCCATGTGAGGAGGAGGGCAGGAACCACTGTGTCGGGAAGATTGGCACTTGGTCCCAGACCCAGTGAGGTAAGGCCACTGACCGTGTTGGCCCAGCACTTTCGGGTGAGGCGAAGCCTGACTGGAGGAGGAAGGAGAACTGGAGCTTGTGCTCTTTGCTTTTCCTGCCTAAAAAGAGCCACTGAAGAGTGTCATCAACTTTGCCCTCCCTTTGGCAGGCCATGAGCCGCTTAGCAAGGCTGGGAGTATTTGAAGCTAAGATGTGAAGATAGCACGTCATCAAGGTAAGGCGAGTAACACTGCGGCATTGTGATAACCATGGCTCACACATCCTCAGCATCTTACAAATCAGCTCCACCAAGTCGGTGGACTCCCACACTCCCCTGAGGGCTGCTGCCGAGTAGGTCTCATTTTTGGTCTGTGCTTTTTTTCGTTTCATGGAACACTCTCGTGTAGCCCAGGCTGGTCCCATTTATGATGTAGCTGAGGATGACTTTGACCCCTAATGCCCTTGCTTCAGCCTCCTAGGACCTGGGGATACAAGTCTGTGTCTCCTTGCCGAGTTGTTTTGTTTTTGAAACCAAGAAAAGAGGCTTTGTGTGGAGGTCAGGCAGCCAGGCCTTTGACCAGGTCTGCCGCTTCCTGTGAGCCTGAGCATATCAAGCACTTGTGGTTCCACTGAGGTCGCTTATGAACTGAGGGACATAGTCAGCTCATTGTCCCCATCATTGCAAAGACAGTAGGGTGAGGAAACAGCAAAGAAACCGGGGCAGTGGCAGCCACAGTGCTGGCTGGTCCTGTCAAGCACACAGTTGAGAGCTCACAGTTAGCATGATGGTGCTTGCTGTATACCAGAAAGTAATTATTTAATGCATGTCAACTGTGTAAGGTAGACACAAGAACATCCCACACTTAATAGGATAGGAAACTGAGGCATACAGTGTTGGCTGCTTCTAAGTAGTTAAGAAGAATGCATAGGTTTGTATCATACATCTAAAGAGTGATGCCCCCCCCAAAAAAGATTATAAAATAGAGCAGGAGAATAATTTCTGAAGGGTGTATGTGGTTTGATTTTTTTTTTTTTTTTTTTTTTAATATGAGCAATGGCTTGGGGGAAAACTTGAGTCCAGTAGTGAATTGCTGGCAGTAGATTAGGTTACAGCCTGTACTCTGAAGCTAAATAAGTCCACCTTGTTTAGACCCCCACATTTGAACTCTGCCGTTCGGTTATTATAGTCGCTCTGCTGAGATGACTCAGCAGGTGTACCTTCCCCCAAGCCTAACAACCTGAGTCCCATCTCTGGGGCCCACATAGTGGGTCCGTAAGTTAACCTCTGACCACCGTACCTGTGCCTTGGCATGTGTATGTGCATGGCACACACATGATTACATAGATGTAGTAGTTATCCAAGTCTCCGAGCCTCCACAATTGCAGAATGAGGAGGGTGAGCAGCAGTGGAGGTAGGATGGGATCCTTACAGAAGAGCACTTAACAGAGCGGCGGTGGCTGCTCCCTCTCTAGCTCCTCTCTCCCTTGGCTTCCTACTCTTACGTGTACCAGAAGTTTTCACCGTTTCAGCTCCCCGGCACACCTCAGCTCATTGCCAGTGAGTTTGTTAGTGATGCCATTTCATAGCGTAAGCATAAACTGTTGTGCCTTGTTCCGAATGCCCTTCCTCCCAAGTATTCCCTCTTTGGAGAGGTCACCAGGAAGAGTACCAGTTGAGGTACTCTCTTGTCACTTTGGAGTGTGTATAAATGTAGCTTAGGTCCAACCTGGAAGAGTAAATACTGGGGCTAGCAAGGTGGCCCAGCAGCTAAGAGCACACGCTGCTCTTGCAGAGGACCTGATTTGGTTTCCAATACTGATGTCAGATGGACACACTTGCCTGTAATTCCAACTCCAGAGAATCCAACAACCTCTTCTGGCCTCTGGGGGCCTCACACTCACATGCCCAAACTCACACACAGACATGCACACACACATATACAATTTTAATGCAATATCACCATTTTCAAATCTGTCAGTTGCTAAAGTTATGCCTGAAGAAAGTGCGATTAGGCCAGCCTGTAACCAAAGTGTCTGTTATTAAAATGCATGGCAGCCGTTGAGTGTTACATGAAGTGGCTGTGTGTGTATTAACGTGCATCTGTGTGCCCTAACATTCAGCTCATTGCTCCTTTGTCTCCTTACCTGAACATCTCAGCTACAACATGTTTGGACACTTCAAGTTCTGCATCACCCTGTGCGGAGGATACGTTTTATTTAAGGATCCACTGTCAGTAAACCAAATGCTCAGCATCTTGTGTACGCTGTTTGGGATCCTCGCCTATACCCACTTTAAACTCAGCGAACAGGAAGGAAGTAAGAGTAAGCTGGTCCAAAGGCCCTGAGCTTTGGCAAAGAAAAGAAAGCGGCACCAAAAAGATGAGAAATGTCAGATGTGTGAGTCTGGAAAAGCTGCCATGCAGATGTGACTTACAAGAAGTATTTTCTTTACAGATACGACAGTTTTTGGTACCTTTTATGAATTTTATTTTTTAAAATCAAAATGGTTCAAGCTTCTTTTCAAATACTTTATGAGGCTGGAGCTGTCACTAGATGGGAGAATGTTTGCCTGGCACGCGTGGGATTCTGGCCTCAAACACGAGCACCTTCAAAGAAGATGGTTTCCTTCTACCAACCACAATAAAGGAAAGTTTGGTTCTGTAGGAATGACAGCACTACAATGTTGCAGGCACAACATGGCTGGTCAGTGGTCGTGCCGTCCCAAGAAGGGCAGATAGGAGTCCTCCTGCCCACTCTGCCAGGGTTTCCCAGCATGAGCTTTACTAGACTTCAGTCAGCGTTTAAGCAGTGCACGCAACTGAAGCCAGAGCCTTGCCCTTGCTGGACAAACGCCACCATTGAGCTACACCCAGCCTCGTTATCACTGGGCAGGGGTGTGGTAATAGTTGTCTTGAGCCAGGCTCTCGCCATGTAGCCCTGGCTGGTCTGGAATTCTCTACATAGACCAAGCTGGCTTTGAACTCTGCCACCACACCTGGCCTTTAGCTCCTGTGTTATTTTATTGTAGAACTGGAATATTTATAGAAAGCACATTTTCATAGACATGGTCATAAAACAAATTGCAACTCTGAAAGTATCACTTTTTTAGTAGAAAGTGGATGCAAGCAGTTCTTCCCTGTTGGACAGGGCATGGCTTGTGCACCTCTCATCAGTGGTGTGTGGAAAAGTAGGGCAGGGCTGCCTAAGCCCAAAGCCAGCTCAACAACATAGACTCTGCCTGTGCGAGGGTGAGTGTCTGGGGAAATAAGTTACTGGAGTTGGTAGGAATGACAGTCTCATTGGTCCTCCTGTGGCTTTGAGCTTACAGTGAGTTCTAGATACTGTATGAGGCTAAAACAAAACAAAACAAAAAACCCAGTGATTAAATGGCTCAAAGAAAAGCATAGGGCTAGGGAATATAGCCCCATAGTAGAGTACCTGCCTAGCATGCATGAGGCCCAGGGTACAATCTCCCAGCAACAACAAAAGCAGATTGTATGTGGAATAGAGTGGTCTCTTTATCCCCGTGACTCCTTTCCAGCTTGCTCGAACATCTCATCTTAGTGATTTCTAGCACGTCCTCCCTCCTAACACCTCTTGCCTTCCACATAACACAACAGTGTGGAGGGAGCGGTGAATGGCACTGGAAACTGGATTGGATTATTCCCTTCATTTTCATGCAGAAAGTTAGAGCAAAAGCTATCCAAATTCTAGGCAGAGACGTGGTGAAAAATAGGAAAGATGCGAAAGAAAAGAAACAAAAGCACTAGCTAATATTTAGCTAGTTGTGTAAGGTTTCAGAGAAATAGCGAAATAATTTAGTAGAGATACAGGAAGAATATGGTTTCCAGCAAATAGGACGCTGGGTATTTGGTTGCAAAGTGTAAGTCTGCCTTCCAGGATCTTGACATTTCACCATTAGAAGCAGCACTGAAGACCTCACAGGGGTCATATCTCTCTTGAAATAAATTTTTCTAAACACATACTTTTTGTGGGGGAAAAAAAACAAAACAGCTGAAGACAAAGAACCATGTCTGTACCTACATGTGACAATAAATTTAATCAGAATTTTTTTTTTTTTTTACAGAGAAAGGGAACTTTTAATGTCTCTTAGTTTTTTGTTGGTGGTAGTGGTTTTTAGTTTTTTAACCAAATAAAAAAGCCTGGGTTATCCCTAGCACTGCCAAAACAAAAACAAAACCTTCAAGTAATCAGGAAACAGGCTGTCCAAGGAGGCACACGCCTATATCCCAGGACTAAGGGGGTGGGGGCCTGAAAGTTCCTTGGCCACGTCGCTCACACAGGCCTGCAGGGCAGCCTGAATTACATACTTGGGTCTGTTAAGAGGAAAGGAAGTATACCTGTTTTAGGATTTTTTTTCCTGGCCCATTTAAACTACAGAGTGTCATTAAATATGTATTTTGGAAAAATTCATTGTGTTGACCTTTTGTATATCAGTCTACGTGCATTCTTTTTTGTTTTTAAATCTTATTCTCAGTTTACAAGGTTGTGTTATTGTGCTTAGACTGGCAAATCATGCTACCCTTACCATATGGACCTTTGGCATTATGGTCAAGAAACGTTTTCTCTGTATATTTAAATTAATGTATAACTATTTCCCAAAAGGTAAAAGTATTCCAGCACAGAGATCATCCAGTTTCTGTGCATTCAGAGCAACTGAGCTGATTTGTGCTGTGTACAAACTCTTAGCTGTAAATGAAGCCTGGGGGCCGAGGGTGGCTCAGCTAGGAAGGGGGCGTTACAGTCAACGCTGGTGTCAGTAGGAGTGAGGGACAAAGTTGGAGCAATGAGCAAAGGCACGTTTATGTAAATGAATAAACTGTACTGCTAGAGCCGCAGGCTGATACGCATGTCTGCACCCTGACGACTAGCATCGAGTTGAAAAGGAAGTTCCTGGGGAAAATGCCCCCACACCCTGGAGTAAGCGTGGGGACAGACACTAGACACAGCCCTGTCTTTTTGTTGTAAATGGGGCTGGATTCAGTTTTTATCCTCTCAAATGACTAAACTTCAAGCCTTGCTAAATAGCAAGGACTCTGTTTTCACTTCCGTCTTGCACATTAGAGCCCAGGAAGAGGGTCAGCATCTGTGTGTGTAGAAGCACTGCTCTGTTCTCCTTGCAGACCCTCAGCTCTAATGTAGCAAATTCCAAGTCCCTTTTCAACTATTATAGGTATTATATTGAGGGGGAGGGGCTAGAAGATGGTTCAGTGGGTCAAAGTACTTGCTGCCCAAGCTTGAGGACTTAAGTTTGAGTTCGTAGCACCCACATTTAAAGAACAAAAGAGCAGGCTTGGGGCACTGGAGGGTTGGTGCAGTGGGTAAATAGCACTGGCTGTTTGTTCTTCCTGAGAACCTGGTTGATTCCCAGCACCCACGTGACAGCTCACAACCATCTGTAACTCCATTTCCAGGACATTGATGGCTTTTCCTGGCTCTGCAGGCACCAGATGTGCATGTGGTACACAGACATACCTGCAAGCAAAACAGCCACGTACATTTTTTTTTTTTTTTCTGTCTGTGTAGCTGTTGTAGAACTCACTATGTAGACCAGGCTGGCCTTGAACTCAGAGATCTGCCTGCCTCTGCCTCCTTAAAAGCATACTCCATCCCACCTGGCCATACACATAAAATTTTAAAAATAAAAACTAGGCACAACTGTATGGAAACCCTTAACCCCAGTATCATGGAAAGAAGAGATGTTGGGCCGGGGGCGGGGGGAGGGGTGTCCCAGGCTTCATAGGGCCAACCTAGCTTCAGGTCTGGAACAAGGCAGAGTGACAGATCGTGGCTTCCTCATAAACTGCATGCAGTGCTGAGAACACACATGCTGCCATTGACTGCACGCAGTAACACTGAAGGGAAATGGAAAGCATTAAGATAATGGGAAGGAGGCGGGTGTGGCCGTACACGCCTTTAGTCCCAGCTGAGGCAGGGTCTTTGGGTTGGAAGCCAGCCTGGTCTCTATAGAGAATTCTAGGCCTAGGCGGGGCTACCTAGTGTGGCCGCTGTAGCAGCGCACTTCCTGCCAGGCTGCAGGCTGGCTGTTCTGGGCTAGCAAGGGACACTACTTGCTGAGGGTTCTGTTAATTGTTTGCAGCTTTGGGCATGCCCCTGAGCATCTGGATAGTGTGTGTGTGTGTGTGTGTGTGTGTGTGTGTGTGTGTGTGTGTGTG
>NW_026596073.1:11902598-11915723 GCF_907164565.1 Psammomys obesus | reverse complement strand
GTGTGTGTGTGTGTGTGTGTGTGTGTGTGTGTGTGTGTGTGTGTGTGCTTGCATGCTGTACTGTCTCAATAGTAATGACAGTAGAGAGGAGAAACCCTTCTCTGAAATGCAGCCTTTCCTGTGCTTCATTTTTTAAAATACCCTTTAAGAAGACTTGCTGTTCTTAAATCACTAACGTCTTAAGATGTTTTTTGCAGCAACATTAGTCACTCAAAGCACAGTAAATTTGCATGTTTTGAGATAGGCCTCACTCATCCAGGCTGGACTTGACAGAGGTGATGCAATCTTCCTGCCTTCTCCTCCCCAGAGCTGGGCTTACAGGTATGAGCACCACACTTACACGGTTTCTCTTTTCCAGCCTCATACTCTATACTCAGTTTCCTGTTTGTGCCATTCCTCTTTTTTCAGTTAGAAATCAGGCCTGTACTCATTGCAGGAGTGGGTAGGTCTTACCAGTCGGTCTGGGAGGCCCAGAATCAGTCTGAGGCCTCCTAAAAACTCAGCTAGGACTCCCTAAGGCATTGACTGGGCTCCGGATCTGTCTCTGGCTGACGTTGAAGAGCAAGGCCAGCCTTCACAGCCTGTACATCTTGGAGAATTGTGGACTTAATTGACCACACTTGTAAGAATAAAAAAAAAAAAAAGTTAGTGTTTTGCTTGCTTGCAAATCTACATCACAAGCATGGCTGGTTCTTGCAGAGGCCAGAGGAAGGCCTTCCATGCCCTGAAACTGGAGCTATGGGTGTTTGTAAGCCACCATGTTGGTATTGGGGAAAAAAACTGGGTCCTCTTCAAGAGCAGCAAGAACCTTTTCTTTTTCCTCCCTATTTTCCACAAGACTCCCTACGCATTGTCCAGTATTTGGCAGTGAGTCTGTTTTGAGGCACTGCTGGGTAGAGTCTCTCAGAGGACAACTCCATCAGGCTCCTGTCTGCAAGCTTAGCAGAGTATCATTCATAGTGTCAGGGGTTGCCATTCTCCGATCAGGTGGGTCTTTGGTTGGGCCAGGCGTTGGTTAGACATTCATTCCCTCAATCTCTGCTCTATCTTTATCCCTGCACATCTTATAGGTAGGGTCAAATTTGGGTCAAAGTTTTTGTGAGTGGGTTGGTGTTCCCCTCCCTCTGCTAGGAGACTAGTCTAGTTAGAGAATGTCCTCTTCAGTCTCTATGGCCTCTGCTTCCAGGAGTCTCTGCTTGAGTCCCCCTTATGTCCTCCCAGGAGCCTAACTAGACTTAGGTCTCCAGCTTGTCACAGAGCTATTCCAACCCTCAGTTTCTCTTTTTCCCACAAGCCTCTGTCCTCTTACCCTTACCTTCCCTAGGTCTGATCTTCACCCTCCTAACTCTCTCTGCCCCCTCTCCTACCTTGTTCCCTCTCTTCAGCCACTACCTCTATTTTATCTCCCCTTCTGAGTGAGATTTATGCATCCTCCCTTGAATCCTCTGTTACTTATCCTCTTTGGATAAGTGGGAAGAAAGAGAAAAGGACCTGGAGGTGACAGGAGCTCCACAAGAAGACCAACAGAGCCAATTAACCAGGCCCCTCTGAAACTGAAGCATCTACCAAGGACCATGCACGAACTGGACCTAGGCCCACTACAAAGATGTAGCAGATGGGTAGCTTAGGCTTCATGTGGCTCCTCTAGTACGGGAAATGGAGAACTGTGTCGGACATGAACTCAACAGCTTTTGATCCGTTCCCCTAGTGGGACTGCCGTGTCAGGCTACAGGGGAAGAGGACATGCTCAGTCCTGATGTGACTTGATGAGCTGGGGTGGATAGGAAAGGGAGCTCTCCTTTGATGAGGAAAAGGAGAGGTGGATGGAGGAGAGAAGGGGTGGGGCTACAGCAAGGATATAAGGTGAATTTAAAAAAATGAAGTTAATACCTTCAGAAAGAAAGGAAAGAAGAAAAAAGAAAGAAAAGAAGGGAGGAAGGAGGGAAGGAAGAAAAGGAAGGAAGGAAGGAAGGAAGGAAGGAAGGAAGGAAGGAAGGAAGGAAGGAAGGAAGGAAAAGAAAATAGCACGGGCTCTTAGCTTCTGAGCCATGTCCAGCCTTCAAAATGTATCTTATAACAAAAATGTGAGAGGGAGAAAAAACATAAGACGATTGGTTTATCATCCAAAGCATTTATATTTGCTCACTTCTACGATAAAGGCTGAAGCTAGCGATTCTCCTGTTCTGCCTTACAATCAGGGCTGGGGCTGTGTGGTGTCACCTGAGGAATGAACACAAAAATTTTGAACATTTCTGGGGAATCTTGCTGTTCTGATGCAAGTGACAGAGGTGGCTGGTTGTGCCTCATTCCAGCGCTTTCACATCCCAGGCCATCGGTGGATGTCTGGGATCACTAGAGCTGTGAAGAGACCCTGGTCAGCCCCTCTGCAGCAGCGTTCTGGCCCATGGCGGGGGGGGGGGGGGGGGGGGGCTGCAGGCTTCCTGTTCCGGGTTAGGAAGGAAAGCCCTATTTGGTGAGAGTGTTTTTACGAGTTACTTACAACTTTGGGCCTATCCCTGAGCATCTGGTGTTGTGTTTGGTTTGGTTAGTTCATAGTATCTTTTACAAAATTATTTTTTAAACCCTTTATTGATCCTTTGTGAATTTCACATCATGCCTCCCAACCCTCATTTTCTCATTCTTCCATATCTAACCTCTGCCCTTGCAACTTCTCCCCCCCCAAAAAGGAAACAGAATCTCCCCATGGAGGCTGCAATGTGTCATGGTGTGTCCCACAGTACACCCTTTTGGACCACTCATCGTTACTTGCAAATGTTCCTTGCGATGAGTCATTGGTCTGGTTCGAGGCCTCCGGCTTCTGCTATATCATCAATACTGGATCCTCCTGGGACTCCTCTGTTGTTGCCTGTGTCATGGAGATCCTGTAGCTTTGGTTCCGAAGGACCTGCCCCTTTATGAGCTCCAGCAGTTCGTAGGTAGGTGTTGGGGCGGGCCACCTCAAAGCCCCGGATCTGAGCCTGGGTAGCAGCTGGATGGCAGCTGGGTGTTCAGTCCGCCAGCTCTCCTACATATCAGGTATTTACATTACGATTCATTACAGCAAAATTACAGTTATGAAGTAGCAATGAGAATAATTGTATGGTGTGGGTCACCACAACAGGAGGAACCGTATTAAAGGGCCGAAGCGGTAGGAAGGCTGAGAACCACTGTGGTAAAGGAAGCCTACTCTAATAGAGCCCCAAACTCCTGGAACAACATAGGGGGCTAGAGCTGCAGGAGGAGAATGGAGGTTGCAGCTTGGCCTGAGCAAAGCCATCTTGGGTCACAAGCTGCCGTGATTTGTTCTGCCCCTCCCACTCCACATGCAGTTTCTCAGCGTCCTATGCAAAGCCATCTGAGTGGGGTGTGGATCATTATGAGCAGACCCTCGTGCAGCCAGCACCAGAGATGTTCGTGTGGGCTTTGATGCTGACTCCAGATAAGCTGGGTGTACTCTGGCTTGGATAAGAACCACTTCCATCCTGACTGATACAGAAGCCCCTCTTCTAACCAGATTCCCAGAGACCCACTGGTTTTGACCATACATCTATTAGTAACAGAATACAGAAAATACAACCTGTGCAGTCCTATATCCATCTGCCCCTAACATCCCATGGCGCCTTGGGATGTTCTCATGCTCAAGCCCAGGTTCTTTCAGAGTCCACACACATCTGGAGGCATGGGCCAGACACTGTGAGGAATGGGGTTTTGTGCTGTCCTGCTTTATTGTGGGCTGACCCAACAGAGAAGTCTTCGGCCACATACAAAGCCATTTGAGTTCATAAAGACGCCCAGTGCTTTTATTCAGTACCCCCTCAGGGCAGGCAGGCAGTTCAGAGATGTTCTGGAAGGCTGAGACCCCAGCAGCTTGAGTCCTGGAACTCTTGAGCAGGAACGAATAAGGGAATAAAGAAAGGACAGGCACACGTACAGAAAAGCCAGAATCAGATGGGAGTTTACTAAACCTTGGCAACCCGGAACCTACGTATCTGTTACGTACTGCAGAGGAAGAAAGGGTTTCTCTAGGGGAGCAGACTCAGGCTATGAACATGCAGGAGGAGGAAGCCGTAGTTGCTGTCTTTACACACACTGGTCGGTCACTCATAAACACCGAGAAATGCTTTGCACTCCTTTGAGCTGGGCCACATGGGAAAGGGCCAGGATCTGAGCCTTGGAGTGCGTTGCTTGGCTGTGCCCACCCAGCAATGAATGCCATTCCCTCATGGCCTCACTCGCTGAGGGACTTGCACTCGAAGGCCTTCCTCTGCCTCCTACACTGAAATCTGTGGCCACAGCCCACTCCTCCCCTGACACTAAGCTGTAAGGCTCTGGAGAGGTCTAAGGAGGCCTGCCACCGTGAGGCCCTTCAATGTCATCACACATAGCTCCTCTCTACCCCGCACGGCCCCCTGGTGGAAGTGTGCACAGCGGTCTGAATTTCCAAACTTGACAGATTTTCCTACCCTAGGAATCCATGAATACCAGCCAAGTCACAATCTCTGATTTTATATTTTACAAAAGCTTTTTTTTAAAAAAAAAAAAAAAATTGGGAGCCTGGTGGGGAGGAGGAAGCCTGTGCCTTGCCATTAAGCTATATCCCTAGTCCCTCCTTTTTGGTTTTTGGAACATGGTCTGTCCAAGCTTCCCAGGCTAGCCTCTGACTTGGAATCCTCCAGTGCCCTGAGTCATTGGATTCCAGGCATAAGGCACATCTGAGTCAAAGTACTGGGCTATACAAAAAGGTTAGAAGTAAGCACTGGGCCTTCTCACACTTAACGAGGACTGGCCCACCTGTGTGGAGGGACAGACAAAGTTTGGAGCGCAAGATGAGTGGCCTGGGCAGCCTCTTAGTTGACCCAGCCTGGCCAACCAAGCTTAAAGTGGGTCTTCAGCCTGGCACGGTAGTGCTCAACTGTAATCCCAGCCCTCTGGGAAGCAGAGGCAGGCAGATCTCTGTGAGTTCGAGGCCAGCCTGGTCTACAAAGTGAGTCCAGGACAGCAAAGGCTACACAGAAACACCCTGTCTTGAAAACCCAAAAAGGTATAATATATATGTGTGTGTGTGTGTGTGTGTATTATGTATTATATATGTGTATTATATATATTATATGTGTGTATTATATATATTATATAGTGGGTCTTCACATTACAGGATTTGAATTCTAGGCTTTTTTCTTGGCTACCTTGGAGTCTGATGAAAGAACAGAGTCAAGAGAATAAAAAGGTTGGGTGACTATGCATACAACTCATTCATCCAGAGTATACCGTGAACTCTCTATGTCCAAGACAACCAACCAATATCCCCCAGACCCATGTCACCCACATTGTTACCGTGGGCTCACGCAAAGCATCTTGGAGTCGTCACTGACGCTTCTTTCTCTTGCCTTTCTAATCTGGTGGGAAATTTGACCAACTCTTCCGGACATCCAGAACCCACATACTGTAACACTTCCCCGAAGGATCTCCTCACATCCTCCCTTGCTCCCCATCGCCTGTCCTCAGACCCCCAGTTCTCCACAGCCAGAATGAGCCTGTCAAGTCACCCCCTGAAGCCTTGCAGCAGCATTTCCACTTGACTAAGCTACACTCCCTCAGGGACAGGTACCATATGGTTTGTGTCCTTCCTTGGCTTCCTTTGTCCCAGGCTTTGCTGCTGGCTCTGGAGTGCTGCAGGCAGGCCCATCTTAGGGCATTTGCTCCGTTTCTGCCTGGAAGCTCTTCCCCAGGCTGCTTTTGCTTAGCTCTCACCTCCTTTTAGTCCTTCCTGGAATTTCAGCCCTCTCCACCATCACCCAAAAGAAGTCTAATGAGGGCACACATTAGGCTGAGTTTATCAGAGAATCTCATCTCCAGGCTCTCCCATCTTCCTTGCTGTGGCTACCTCACCCTTATTCACAGTACTTTAGTCTACTTACACTGCCTAGTCTTCTTTCCCATAGAATGTATAGCTTTTTTATGGACCCTTTAAATTGATTCATATTTATCATTCATCATCATCCCCCACTCCCAGAGACTGTTAGCTTTATAAGGGTTTATTTATTGATGTAACAAAAACCAAGTATTAAAATAGTGAATGAACGAACAAACAAATCCAGAAGAATCTCCCTACAGCACTGCTTATTAATTCTCTTGAAGAACCCCACCCCCAGCCTTTGTTATCACCTTAGTGGGGAAAAAGCAGAAAGAAGGAAGAATGAAAGAACTATCAAAATTTAAGGTTGAAGGGCTGGAGAGATGGCTCAGTGGTTAAGAGAATATGGCTTCTCCGGAGAGCCCAAGTGTGGTTTCCAGTACTCATTACAACCATCTGTAACTCTGGGTGGTTGCATTCCCTAAACACCCTCTTCTGGCACACATATGACATAAACACAAAGACACACACACTCCAAATCTTTTTTAAAATTCAAGGCTGACTTTTGTCAACTGAAAGGTTCAACCACCTTGTCCTTAGTCTCCGTGACCTTTGCTCCTTTGGGGCAGGCCAGGAAAATACTGATAACAAAGAACCGGAATCTGCCTGCTTGTAACTCCCAGACACTCAGGCAAAGCAGGAGAGATGCAAGAGTGGCCGGCTCCCGCCTGCTCCCACTCTGTGTGTGTGTGTCGGGGGGGGGGGGGTGTTGAATGTGCTCCTGCAGGTGTGTCCACGTGTGTGCATGAACATGTGGAGGCTGGAGGTTGCTGGCTGTCTTCCTTTATTGTGCTGCACAGCTTTGAGATAGGGTCTTCAATGGTACTGGGACTCACGGGTTTGGCTAGGCTGTCTGGCCAGTGAGATCCAGGCCTATTCCACCTTCCCAGCTCTGGGATTATAGACCAACCACCATCTTTCTATGTGGATGGGATTCAGACTCATGCCTGCATGGCAGACACATTACCTAGGCCCTCATTCTCCACTTGTTTATTCGTTTTGTTGCTTTATTGAGACAGGGTCTCACTATGTAGTCCTGGCTGTCCTGGAACTTGCTTTGTAGACCAGGCTAGCCTTGACCTCATAGAGATCCACCTGCCTCTGCCTCCCAAACACTGGGATTAAAGGTGTATGCCACCACAGCCAGCCACTGTCCACTTAAGTACACACTTGTGCCACAGTTTTTTTTCACCTGAGCAAGAGTCAGGTGAACACTATCAGTACAAGCATCTCTCTCAAGTCTTCAGCAGAAAGCTGGAAAGAAGGGACCAGCAGAAAGAAAACGGGATAAGAGAGAGGATTGGAGAGATGGCCCAGCAGGTAGAGTGCTGGCTGCTCTTCCAGAGGACCCAGGTTCAAATCCCAGCACCTACATAACAGCTCACACCTGCCTGTAACTGCAGCCCCAGTTACAGTCAGCCTGTAACTGACACCTTTACAAAGACACACATTCGGGCAAAACACCAATGCGTAGTAAATAAATGAATAAATAGCCTGATGATATTCAAACATACAGTAATCAAAACTATGTGAAGTTCAGGTTCATTTTAAAACAAAGTTTTAAATAAACAAAGTTTAACTTTCTCCTCAGCGACTACCTAAAAAGAGAGAAGAAAAAAGGAAATCTAAGGGAGTGCTGGCAATATCAGACAAACTAGAATTTCAGATGAAAAGTAATGGAGATGCAACTCAGTAGTAGACTGCCCGCCTAGCACACACACAGCTCTGGGGTCCATCCTCCCCCATCATCTTCATCATCGTCGCCACCACCTCCCTTTTATATGCACTCACAAGGAAACGGGGCTTTGCTGTTTTGTTTTAATCTGCTGAGGGCCAGAAAGATGTGCCAGCAGGTAAAGACACTTGCCTCACCACCTGAGTTCAATCTCAGCTTCACAGAGCGGGAGGGGAGCACCTGTTCCCACAAATTGTCCTCCATATATAAAGCATGGCACACACGCACATAGACACACACAACAAAATAAGTGGATAAATGTAAAAAGGGTTATCTATTGAGCGATGTACTCCAAAGAGAGGTTTCAAAGGCCATGAACTGTAGGTTCTATGGCCACACTTTGAGTTTCATGTTCAAATTATAGCAGTAACACACCTCACCACTACTCACTCAGTGTTTTGTTTTGTTTTGTTTTGTTTTTTTTAACACCAGTTTTACTCACTATTCACTATGCAACCAAATTTATTTTGATTAGTCTTGACCTTTGAGTGCCTGGATGTTTAGCATTCTATATGATCAGATGGGAAGCACACATAAACTCTTCTGCCCCACACTGAGATACATACATAGGTCTTCTCAAAAGCTCTGGTCAATGAAATGTAAGCTGGAGCCACCTTCCAGGATCATTTGTACCTGAAAGAACTACAGTAAACTCCAGGCAAGGCGACAGAACAAAAGGCATGCTTTTAGGAATTGTCAGCTCCTGCTAGGCCATGGTAGCACATGTTTTTAGTCTCAACACTCAGACAGAAGCAGGCAGATCTCTGAGTTTGAGGCCAGCCTGCTTCCAGGACTGGCAGGAAAACATTGTCTAAACAAACAAAAGAATTATCAGCTTAGACATGATAAGGAAAAGGTCTAATAATACAAAACTGGTGAAGTTTTGTTTTCTAGGTTTGGACAGTTCTGGTCTTGGGGAAAGTGAGAAACTAAAGAAAGAGTAGGGGAACATGGTTTGCACACTGCATTTAAAGCTAGGCTCTGGAAGGAGGACAGGTCCGAAGAGAACATGTTAGAGAAATGTGAAGTTGTGCTGTTTTCTGCTAGCTGAGCAGCACAGTGATGGATGGGCCATGAGCCAAACAAACAATTCTGCTATGACAGTAATGGTTTTACTCATCAAAGCAAGTCACACCAAAAGAAGCCCTGATTGTTGGTCACCCAGCATGGTGGCACAAATCTTTAGTCCTAGCAACTCAAGAGGCAGAGGCAGGTAGATCTCTGTGAGCTTGAGGCTAGCCTGGTCTACATATCAAGCACCAAGCCAGCCAAGGTTTTGTGAGATCCTGTCTCAAAAATACAAATCCCCCCCAAAAAAAAAACCAGCTGTTGTTCTTTTATAGAGAATCCTTGCTCTCTCATAAGGCTTTCAACATAAGAACATACAAAATTAATTGACACTCGGTGCCACCATGAACTTCCGTAATTACAAATACCTCATCATATTTACAAAAATGATGAACTTTTCTTCCCTGTGTTGCATACATTGAGATGACCATCTCCAAAGTGACTTACATTTATATTAGATTATAGTCACAAATCTTAGTGTTTTTTAACATGCTCTATAAAAAAATTCAACCTAAACTTTTCCTTCCTAAAGACTTTTGCTGTGCCCAGAGTTTAGACAAGGCTTTCTGTCTCTTCCCTCCATCTTTTGGCTGTGCCCATTTCATTCGGGCCAACTGTTGGTCCCGGTGAATCAATGATTTGTCTAACAAGTAGACGTTGGAGAAGACAAGCCTTCTTTTAACAGGCTAGCAAACTACATTCCTTTAGCCTTAGCTATGATGGAGGAAATTATTCAAGTTAGAAAAGAAGTAAGGCTTTCAAGAAAAACATACAGAACTTCAACAAATCTTTAATAAAACTACAAGGCTAAAAATTACATGTATTTTTAAAAATTAGG
This sequence comes from Psammomys obesus, assembly GCF_907164565.1. NCBI lineage: Eukaryota > Metazoa > Chordata > Mammalia > Rodentia > Muridae > Psammomys > Psammomys obesus. Next base: position 11,906,171 of record NW_026596073.1, on the reverse strand, counting down.
ACAATTTTGAATTTCAATTTATTTCTTTTGTATGTGTGTGTTTGTGTGTGTGTGTGTGTGTGTGTGTGTGTGTGTTACAGCATGAGCTGGCGTTTTGTATTTAATTAATTGCTTTGTTCTACCAGCAAGCTCTCAAGTATGTCAAAGTGATGCGTGTTACCTTGCCTCCAAATTATCCCTGATTGGCCAATAAATGCTTATATGGACAGGGCAGACGTGATGTAGGTGGAGCTAAAGTTCAAGAGCTTGGAAGACAGAGGATCACGGGAGGGAGAAAAGAGAGGGTGAGGAGGAGAAGAAAAAGGTGGAGTGGCCATGGGTTCAAGAACAGAAGAACCACATGGCTGGGAGTAGCTTGTTCTGAGGATCAGTGTGGAGGAAAGCAGTCCAAATGAAAAGCATGTGCAAGTATTTATTCTATTCGAATTGAAGACGGGAAGTAGCCCAGATAGAAATAATTAAAGCAAATGACATGGGATGTGGGGCTGGGAGGTACAGATAGCTTAGGGGTTACTTTCTGCCCAGTTCCAGTGTATAGGCATATTAAAAATCTAACAGGTGTCTGAGTCTTCTGTTGATAATGGCTACAATAATTATAATAATAGTAAATATTAATAGCAAATCTTCTACAACATGTGTACGTGTGTGTGTGTGTGTGTGTGTGTGTGTGTGTGTGTGTGTGTGCGCACATGCCCTCAAAGCACACATGTAGAGATCAGAAGAAAACTTGCAAGCATCAGTCTCCCCTTCCATCATGCAAGTTCTGGGGGTCAAATGTGTGTCATCAGGTTTGGCAGCAATTGCCTTTACCTGCTTAGCCATTTTGCTGGTCCTGAGTGAGGACAAATTTAAATGAAAAGATTAACCAGGCAAAATAGAGGATGACTGGAATAGCCAGATGTTCGGGTACCCTAAATTAGAAGTTGAAGCAAGAGAAGTGGCTCCAAACGTTGCTTTTGTTGCCTCTCTCTATGGCTTACAGCAACCCTTAGTTATAAGGTTTACTCATAGCGTGGGTCTCACTGTAGACCCGCATATATAGACCAGGCTAGCTTCAGAACTTGACTATAGTGGTTTAAATGAGAAATGTTCCTCATAGGCTCGTGTCCCCATTTGGTAAAGTTTGGAGAAGTTACGGAACCTTTAGGAGATGCAGCCTTGCTCAAGAAAGTATCTCTGGGGATGGCCTTTGAGGCTAATAGCCTCATCCCACTTCTTGGCTCTCTACTTCCTGTATGGAACTCAGCTTTCTGCTCTTGCCGCCACACCTTCCCCACTGTGGACATTCAGCCCTCTGGAAATGTTAGACTAAAATAAACTCTTCAAGTTGCCTTTGGTCATGGTATTTTATCACAGAAAGAGAGAGAGAGAGAGAGAGAGAGAGAGAGAGAGAAAGAAAGAAAGAAAGAAAGAAAGAAAGAAAGAAAGAAAGAAAGAAAATAGTAATTAATACATTGCTGCCCTGCCTCTGCCTCCCACCTGTTGAGAGAGCAGGCTTGTGTGACTGTACCAGCTCATATTTATTAATTTCTGATTTTTTTTTTTTTTAGTACAAAGATAAAACCTAGGGCTTCACAAGTGATAGGTATGCCCTCTACCATTCAGCTGTATTTCCAAGTCCATAATCATTAATCCCATTCATTCATTCATTTAACTTTCCTATGTTTTGTAAACAGCTTCATCAATTCCTTCCTCCCAGGCCTGTCCCTCTCTCAAGCCATACTCACTTGATTTCTGTTCCAGCTGCAATATCTTGGGGTCAGACAATCTAGCCCTAATACTCTGAATCGCACCTGTAGTGAATTCCAAACCTACATCATCATTTAGTCCAACATCTGCATGTTAAAATCTAACCGATCAACATTCAAGGCCATCTTCAGCAATAACTATTGGAAAAAAACAAACTGTGGCTTAAATACACGTTAAAGATATATAATAAATAATGGGGGCTGGGGTGCAGCCCAGGTGCTAGAATGCTTGCTTAGCGTGCAGGAAACCCTTAGCACTGAAACCCCAGCGCTCCACAGCTCACAGTTATTCTCTGCTACACAGTAAGTTTGAGGATAGTCCGGGCTATTTAAGAGCCTTGAACTCTGCCCCTCTGCAAGACAGAATGTGCTCTTAATTGCTGAGGCACCTCTTCTGGCACAGCGGTTTTTAAAATCCCAACCTTCAAGTTGGAGATATAGCTCAGTGGACTAGTACTTACTTAGCATGGAGTAAGCCACACACAGAGAGGGGGAAGACAATGGGGGGAGGGCTGGAGAAGAGAGAGAAATCGAGAATGTCTTTGTCCTAGGTTTTAGAGAGTCAGCAAATCAACCATGTGAGGAACAGTAGCCAGAAACTTAGTGGGAGAAAAAATGTTTGTTTTTTTTTTTCTGAATAATTCTCCAGAACTATCAGCTCACACAGTCACAGGTGCCTGATCCTGAGCTTGAACAAAGACCCATGAGTGGTGGCCCTGCACAGTCTACCCCGTGATCAGCTCCATTCTGGAACCTGGATCACTGAATCTTTTTATTTGCAGCTTTTTGGCTCAACAACAACTGTGTCATTGCCAGATCTATACAGAGAGGAGGGAGCTTGATTCCCTCTAGGGAGCAAGTCTCCCGGAGATGCCAGGGCTGATGCTACCTGTCACCTTTGGCAGAAAAGAGACTTTTTCCAAACAAGAGCAATCAGTCCCCTGGGCCATTCTGGAGACGGTTGTGCTAGTTAAGATCTTCTGTCCAATCTTGCCTTTGTGGAATACTCTCTGCTTTGCTTTCTGTCAGCCCAACCTTGTGCCAACCCATAGACAACCAGGGAAGTAACAGCTGGAAAGGCCATTATCACCTGAGGTCAAACTTAGACCTTAAGCTTAGCCATGCTGTCCCATGGATTATAGTGGAGGAGTGAGCAATGTTGCCTTCTGGAACACCACTGTGTCCAGGGTCACCTCCCTGCACCTTAGTCTAGTAATGGGCTCTAGCTTTTGTACATCCGAAAGCCTTGCTCTGAAATTCTATGGTTAAGCTATGGACATGCATGTGCCCTTTGCCTCCTGGCAGAAAAAGATTCAAGATCTGCTAGGTCAGTGTTCTCTCCCTTTCTGACAAAAAAGTACCGACTGGATGAGGGCACAGCCTGGTCCATTTTTGCTCACCCTTGTAGCCAGCCCTGGCATGAAGCCTGGAACAGATAATGTGCTCGGTGATTGTCTGATGAAGGACTGGAAAAATCAGTGAGTGTTGGCATACTTTTATCTACTTCATTTAGGTTCTTATACCTCTACCTCCCTTCCAAACCCCCAACACTAGGTAGGAGAGAAAGAAGGTTAGTGGGGAGAAGGGATGTAGGTCTCTTAACTACTTCCTGCTGGTTAGGGACATAGTTCCTTGAGTTCCTTGGGGCAAGTCCAATCTTCGTAGTCAGGATATCCAGTAGTCCAGCAAACCAGCAGTAGCAAATGTAACAGCAAGGCATTTGGTAGTCGGCGGCAGCAGGGGGGTGAGCTGCAGAAGCGGGGTGAGCTGCAGAAGCGGGGTGAGCTGCAGAAGCGGGGTGAGCTGCAGAAGCGGGGTGAGCTGC